>NC_045618.1:81688336-82008836 GCF_009829155.1 Mustela erminea | reverse complement strand
TTGGTACTATAATTTAGGTATTAAAACTTTGAAATGATAATTTTACCAAAACATTTTTTTTAAGATTTTTTTTTTTTTAAAGATTTTATTTATTTATTTGACAGAGAGAGATCACAAGTAGGCAGAGAGGCAGGTAGAGAGAGAAAGAGGAGGAAGCAGGCTCCCTGCTGAGCAGAGAGCCCGTCGCGGGACTTGATCCCAGGACCCTGAGATTGTGACCCGAGCCAAAGGCAGCGGCTTAACCCACTGAGCCACCCAGGCGCCCTTAAGATTTTTTTTTTTAAGGGTTTTCTTTATTTGTCAGAAAGAGAGAGCAAGCACAGGCAGGCAGAATGGCAGGCAGAGGCAGAGGAAGAAGCAGGCTCCCTGCCGAGCAAGTAGCCTGATGTGGGACTCGATCCCAGGATGCTGGATCATGACTCGAGCCAAAGGCAGACGCTTAACCAATTGAGCCACCTAGGCGTCCCCCCCCCTTTTTTTTTTTAAAGATTTTATTTATTTATTTGACAGAGATCACAAGTAGACAGAGAGGCAGACAGAGAGGGGGGGGGGGGAAGCAGGCTCCCCACCAAGCAGAGAGCCCGATACGGGGCTTGATCCCAGGACTCTGAAATCACGACCTGAGCCGAATATAGTATACTAATAAAAACAAAAAATGGAATTAGTTTTTTACTGAACTTTACATGTATATACGTGACATATGTGTATATTCTACAGATTAACAGTAGTTACTGCTGCTTAACGAAATATGGCTAACTTTTAAATTTTTCTTATTTTTATATTCTTTTTCTAAATTTTATATATTGGTCATATATATATTTTAAAAACAAAGTATTGTATTCCTTTTTAAAAACTTTATTTGAGAGAGAGTGTGCATGCAGAAGGGGCAGAGAGAGCAGGAGAGGGAGGAGTCCATGCTGAACACGGGGGTCAATGCTGCCAATCCCATGGCCCTGAGATAACAACCTGAACTGAAACCAGAAGTCTGACACTCAACCAACTGAGCCACCCAGGTTCCCCCAAAAGTACTGTATTTCAAAAAATTTTAGTCCTGCTAAATTTTAATAGAACAGTGTGGCACATTTTGAGAGAATATAGGGCATAGAGTTAAATTACTTTCTGCATTTCATGTAGTATGGAGAGAACTCCTTAATATTTGAATTTATAGATAATATTTTCAGGCTTTAAATTTAATAATATATTATTTTAAACTTTGCAAGAATTTAAAAAATCTTTTTCATCCTAGGCATATTTGTTACTCTTAAAATTTCTTGTCTTATTTCTTGTCTTCATTTCTTTTTATTGATCATAAATCATTTAAAGTTATGAGACATTAATCGTACACATTTAAACATTTCATTTTTAACTTAATTTCTTGATGTCTGATTTTCTCCTTTGATATCTTGATTTTTACGTAACAAACTGTGGAATTCAGTAACAGACTGAATGTGGAAGTTTGTTTATTTTTTCTGTTGGTCTCTATTATGTAAAAAATCTTCCCCACCTTAAACATCCTTTTCATCTGTTTTAAAACATTACACCATTTTTTCCTAACACATTCACAGGTCAACAGCAACCTGGCCTCTTGATCCACCAAAGGATGAGAAACAAGGTTGGCGACATGTGAGAATTAAACAGATGGGGAAGAATGCTAGTGGACAAACCCACTACCTGTCACTCTCTGGATTTGAACTTTATGGCACTGTAAATGGAGTATGTGAAGACCAGCTAGGTAAAGAGATGAAGCTGGGTTTTAACTTACTGAAACAGTTCTCTTTATAAAATGTGACCTGTTTATATTTCTTGAATTTCTACTTTACAGGGAAAGCAGCTAAGGAAGCAGAAGCTAATCTTAGAAGACAGAGACGTCTAGTTCGCTCCCAGGTTCTGAAATACATGGTTCCAGGGGCTCGTGTGATTAGAGGCCTTGATTGGAAATGGAGAGATCAGGATGGCAGCCCACAAGGAGAAGGTACCGTCACAGGGGAACTGCATAATGGTGAGTAGGTGCTTAGCATTTTAGTGTAGGAATGGAGTACTTAAATAACAAAGTATTTTTCATTATTTTGGGATAGTTTACAAATTGTATAAATGTCCCAGCACTCTAGAGAACTGTATTGATTTCACACTAAAAATGGAAAAATCATTTATTTAGAATTAAAGAAAAATTTTAATTTCTGTTTTGATTTAGAACTTACTGCTAGTATTCTAAAATGATTAATAAGTTAGTATAAGTTGACTACTCTAAAGACATGTTTTCTGCTGCTTTTTTTGGTCTATTATTCATAAGTTTTCATTGATCTTTGATTTCTTAGGCTTTTCTTGTTAGTGTGATAGGAATGAGGCAGTAATTTTTTATTCTTTTATAAGTCATGTATAAGAAAAAACATTAACATTTTTAGCAACTGTTTTTAAATAAAGCATAGATAAAGAATTGTAGCCTTTTCGTTTATTATTAGGTTTTAAAATAACATTCCTAACGTTTCTCAGTCTACCAGCTTTTCTTTGGATTTTAAACTTTGATATTTTATAAGGTAAGGGTTGTTGTTTAAATCAAATTCATACCCACGTGGTAAATTGCTCTTAAATTCCCAGAAGCAACTTAAAATGCCTAGTGTTTTTTCTTAATAAATACTCAAAAGGTTGATTTATTCGTAAATGATTTGCCTAGCCAGTAGTGTGTTCTTAAGAATTTTGCTTGGCATTAAGAACAAAAAGGAGTAAAATGTTCATATTCTTAACTTAAACGAGATATCTGAAGAGCTATAATAAAGGTGACAGTGCTTAGGAGAGTGACTAATACTTAGTATCTTGATATATTCATGTTCTACGTGATATAGGCATTTATTTACCTAAATACATTCTTGATTTTATGGTTTTTGAGATTCTTTTCCTTGTATCATCTTACTACTTAATGCATTTTTTTAAAAAGATTTTATTTATTTATTAGAGTGAGAGAGAGAGCATGAGCAGGGGGTAGGAGCAGAAACAAAGGGACAGGCAGACTTCCCGCTGAGTGGGGAGCCCAATGTGGGACTCAATCCCAGGACCTTGGGATTATGACCTGAGCAGAAGGCAGACACTTAACCAACTGAGCCACCCAAGGGACCTACTTAATCGATTTCTGTTCAGTTATACTGTAACTGCAAATTGTTCCTGCCTTCTCAGTGAATGAGCAAAGATATAACTGCCCACATTCATAAAAACCAATAATAGTTGACATGACAGTAGTACCATTCAACCCAGAAATTTTAAATGTTTTTAGACCTCTTAATGATACTTAGTTAATATTCTAAATTGTTTGTTTTGGCTTTTAAGTGTGTGGACTAGTTAGGAGTATATGAATGCAGTTTATTTTTCTCAGGCTGGACTCAGCTGAAGTGACTGCCTTGGAAAATGGGAATCTTAATTTTAGAATTTAGTATAAGAAAAGCTTTTTTGGCTGACTGGATTAGTGTAGAGTTTCAGCTGACCAAGTTGGCTGGTCATATTGAGTCTTATATTGAAACCATTATGTTAGCAGAAGTGCTTAGCTTTCAAATAGTAAACCAACCATTTCTTTTTCTTTCTTTCTTTTTTCAAATTTTTTTTTTTTAAGATTTTATTTATTTATTTGTCAGAGAGAGAGCGAGCGAGAGCGAGCATAGGCAGACAGAGTGGAAGGCAGAGTCAGAGGGAGAAGCAGGCTCCCTGCAGAGCAAGGAGCCCGATGTGGGACTCGATCCCAGGACGCTGGGATCATGACCTGAGCCGAAGGCAGCTGCTTAACCAACTGAGCCACCCAGGCGTCCCCTTTTTTCAAATTTTTAACATTTTACTTTTAAGTACTCTCTGTACCTGATGTAGGGCTTGAACTCACAACCCCAAGATAAAGAATCATACACTCCACTGACTGAACACACTCCACTGACTAAACCAACCATTTCTTTTGGTGGGGAGGGGCACAGAGAGAGGGAGAGAATCTTAGGCAGGCCCCACATCCAGTGTGGAGCCTGATGTGGAGCTCGATTTCATAACCCTGAGATCACAACCTGAGCTGAAATCAAGAGTTGGGTGCTTAACTGAGCCACCTGGGTGCCCCAAATATCTTTCCTTTCTAAAGAATCTAGGTGTCAGTGGAAGTACCCTTTCCCCCCATCTATTCCACAAAAATGAGTCCCTACCCTGTACTGGTATTTTTGGTAAATTGTTAGATTTCATGTAAACAAAAAAGTATAACTTCCTGCCTTCTGAGTGAGACAGATGAACATACATTTACAGATCTTTTTTTCTTTTTTTAATATTTTATTTATTTATTTGACAGACAGAGATCACAAGTAGGCAGAGGCAGACAGAGAGAGAGGAGGAAGCAGGCTCCCCGCTGAGCAGAGAGCCCAATGCGGGGCTCGATCCCAGGACCCCGGGACCATGACCCGAGCCGAAGGCAGAGGCTTTAACCCACTGAGCCACGCAGGCGCCCCACCTTTACAGATCTTGATGACTGCTATGAAATAAATAAATTATCAGCATATTTTTGGGCCAATTAATGTACTATAATGCTATTTTTATTTGGAATTGGTAGATGTTTTTGAGCCTCTCCTTTATTCACACTATTCCATGTTGCAGAAGAGATGGTTAAATGTTGGTTCTTCCAAACTTATTTCAGTATATGGAATAAATGGGAGTAATTGAAATTTCATCAAAACTAGATTATGTAGATTTGGGGCTGTTAGTTTTTCTCTCATAGAACTCCTATGCAGATAATCCCCACAGGTGATTCAGTATTACTTATAACTCTCTGAGCCTCATCATAAACATATATGAATTTGTTATGTGTGTGTGGTTGTGTGCGCATGCATGGGAGTACTTGCGTGTATAGGTGAAGTACTTTAAGACTTTAGAAAAACTTAAACGTGTTGTATTTTTATGTGTTGTGTTTTCCCTGAAGTAGTTAGCTGATAACACTAAACTAAGATTGTAAAATATTCATTATTTTCCATTCTGCTAGGCAATTTGTTTTACTGCTTTTGGAATTTAATTACTGTTTTTTAAAAAGAACAAGTATTGTTTTACAAGTGCAAGTCAATATACATTGAATATCATGTTCATTAGTTCTTTGCACATTATTAGCTTTAGTTTATAGGTTCTAATAAAGAGCCTAGCAATATTTTAAAAATTTTGTTTTTAGAATTTTCTGTGCTTATTCAAATATATTAAACTTAATCATAAGAAAACCAAGTAACCACTGAACTTTGAGAACACAACCGAAATGCTAACTTAGTGTTATTTGAGCTGGTCACCTAAAATTTGTACAGTAATATATGAATATTTTGTCAATTATTAGAATTTAGCCCAAACATAAAAATTAATGATAAGTCAGAACTTTTTTCTAAAAAGAAATTTGACTACGTAATCACATTTAGCAATTAAAAAACCTTTTTTTAGATATCATCTGTACTTAACTGAAGGTGTAGTATATCACCATTTGTATCAGTCTTTTTACAGTTTTTAATAGTTCTTCCCCTTAAAAGACACCCCAATAGATGTAAACATGACCCTTACGTTGTTTTCAGATATCAGCAGAGCATGCAGTTCAGAAATAAGAGAAATAAAAGGAAGAATTTAATTTTAGTTGGCAGACCTTAAGTGGCTATAGAAATTCAGAGAAGTACAGCAGTGATGAAAAGCTGATCCCATATTGTGGAGCTACTGTCTGACACGCTCCTCTCTGCTTTCTGCTGGGTCTCACAAACTCCTGTCCCTTTCCAGGCTGGATTGATGTCACCTGGGATGCTGGTGGCTCAAACTCTTACCGTATGGGCGCAGAAGGAAAATTTGACCTCAAGCTTGCACCAGGGTACGACCCTGATACAGTGGCATCACCCAAACCTGTTTCATCCACTGTTTCAGGCACAACGCAATCATGGAGCAGCTTGGTGAAAAACAACTGTCCAGACAAGACCTCTGCTGCTGCAGGCTCCTCAAGTAGAAAAGGAAGCAGCAGTTCTGTGTGTAGCGTGGCCAGTAGCAGCGACATCAGCTTGGGTTCGACCAAAACGGAACGGAGATCAGAAATTGTAATGGAACACAGTATAGTTTCAGGAGCTGATGTCCATGAACCAATTGTTGTTCTTTCATCTGCTGAAAACGTCCCTCAAACAGAAGTAGGGTCATCTTCCAGTGCAAGCACCAGCACCTTAACAGCGGAAACGGGAAGTGAAAATGCTGAAAGAAAGTTAGGCCCCGATAGTTCTGTTCGCACTCCTGGGGAGTCTAGTGCAATATCCATGGGAATTGTTAGTGTTAGCTCTCCTGATGTTAGTTCAGTGTCTGAGTTAACTAATAAAGAAGCAGCTTCACAACGGCCCCTTAGCTCTTCAGCAAGTAACAGACTGTCAGTGAGTTCTTTGTTGGCTGCTGGTGCCCCTATGAGCTCTAGTGCAAGTGTACCTAATCTGTCCTCAAGAGAAACATCTAGCTTGGAGAGTTTTGTAAGGAGAGTGGCAAACATAGCACGGACTAATGCCACGAACAACATGAATCTAAGCCGAAGCAGCAGTGATAACAACACTAATACTTTGGGGAGGAATGTGATGAGCACAGCAAGTAAGTGAGCTTTTCCTTATGGAACCCAATGGTTTTTCCACTCGGAGGGATGTACAGTAGGGTTTCTTGTTCAGTGGGTTCTGGCTGCAGTCTTTAACTAGATTGTTAACCGTGTTACATACAACTACGTCAGATTTAGCACTTCAGGAATCTGCAGTTCTATAGAATCATGATCTCTTAAGAATTCAGATCAGGTGTGATAAAGAACCTCTTAATCCAGAAGGATAAAACAGTAACACACTTCTGTTTTTCACTCTTCTAAAATAATTGTTAAGTTCAGCTGCATGAGGATAATAGATGACTATTAAATATTGTTATCGTCAATTGAAATCAGAGCATCACACTTGTTTAACTTTTTCTTAGGTCCTAAATTGATACTAGCTTCTGGAAGGTGTTTAATTCTAACGTAAGCTAATGGGTTAAAGTAATTCCTTTGGAAAATGTCATTGGGAATTAGTTCATTGCCTGTTTCGGTTTTTAAAAAAGCAAGGCTTAATTTTTTTGAAAAATAACAGTGCTATACAAACAAGGATTCCTAGTTGGATTTCAGTTGGGTTCCCAAAGTTGTTGCTTTTCAGCCTTTTAATAATTAGTGTTTCATGATCTCATTCTAAATATATAACCTAGTTTTTCTTAGGTTTATACAATCCCACCAGTTGTACTGATTTGCTTCATTTTTATCTTTAGCTTCTCCTCTTATGGGTGCTCAGAGTTTTCCCAATTTGACCACACCTGGTACCACATCAACAGTGACAATGTCAACATCCAGTGTGACTAGCAGCAGCAATGTAGCCACAGCAACAACAGTTTTATCAGTTGGTCAGTCCTTAAGTAATACTTTAACTACCAGCCTCACATCAACCTCCAGTGAGAGTGACACAGGTCAGGAAGCAGAATATTCCTTATATGGTAAGTTATAGTTTAAAATACTTAGGTATTTGTGTAGTGATGCTTTTAGTATGTTTTCCTGCTATGTTGTTTTTAACTGTCAATTAGAAAATAATTATCCACTCTTAATTAAAGATATGGCATCTTCATATAAGATGAAAGAACTCCGTGCTATGGGGGACATTAAATTATCTGATCATAAGCGGACATCTAGGAACTTTTGTGTCCTCCTTTTTTACCTTTTGTGCACTTACGAAGTTTTATTAGAATATATTTGACATCTTTATCAGAAAAGAAGTGTAAGAGATTAATAAGCTTTGTGAAGTTATATTCTTTGTATACTATAATGTAAGAGGAAAAACACTCCCCCTGTGTATCTCCTCTCTTGTACACTCTGTTCACAGAACACTTCCCTGCTAACACCACTGACTACCAGATGTTTTTGAAGTTTTCCTATACCAAGCAGTTTTCAGACTATCACCTGCGTGTCATACAGTTTAACTCAGTCACTCAGTTCTAGCACCGTTAACTACTTGGACATAGTGTCATGTCCCATAGGTAGAGGACTTGGTTCCATACCACCACCTCCCCAGCCCTTCAGACACTGAATTGAAAGTCCAGGTTGTCATCTGTGCTACATACTGGCTGTAAATTGGAGGCTTCCATGACCCTCTGCTCTGGCTTGATTAATTTGCTGAAGTGGCTTACAGGATTCAGGAAAACATTTTATTTACTAGAGTAACCGTTTCTAACAAGAAGTGTATAATTCAGGAACAGCCAGATGGAAGAGTTGCATAGGGTGAGGTCTGGAAGGTCCCAAGCACAAGAGTATTTGTGCCTTTGGAGTCTGGGGACTGCCATTCCATGGATGTATCTTTGTCTGTCAGTTTGGAAGCTCTTTGAATCCTCTGTTTGTCAGGGTGGAGGGAGGAGGTGTTTAGAGGGTTCATGACTTAAGCATGGATGATTAAATTATTAGCCATTGGTGATTGGACTCAGTATCTGGCCCCTCTTCTTTCCAAAGAAAGGGATTATCTTTCCAGATATCTCTTTTTATTCAGTACATTGTGAAATTATTTTCACATTGTTCAGTGTGTTTCTACAGTGTTTGACTATGTGACCATTATATAATAAATTCTCCATTTTGGACATTTAAGTTACACCTTTTCGTTACTATAAACATTGTTATGAATCAGCATCTTTGAATTATACTGTTGTGTATTCCCTTAAGGTACTTTTTTAAAAAGAAGTAGTGGTTGAATTGCCTTTCAAAAAGGTTGCACTTCGATCATTATTGTTGTTGAATATCCTTTACCATGCATACATAGATACATACATTCATACATCCTTGATGCCCTTGCTTGTTCTTTTCTTTGTTTTAAAAAGATTATTTATTTATTTAAGGGGAGAGAGAGAGAGAGATTGAGAGATTGAGAGAATAAGGGGAGGGGCAGAGGGAGAAGCAAACTCCCTGTGGAGTAGGGAGCCTGTTGTGGAACTTGATCCCAGTACGGTGGGATCATGACCTGTGCTAAAGGCAGACGCTTAACTGACTGAGCCACCCAGGCACCTGCCTGATCTTTTTAAAAATTGAATTTGTTGGGGTGCCTGGATGGCTCAGTGGGTTAAAGCTGCTGCCTTCGGCTCAGGTCATGATCCCAGGGTACTAGGGTTGAGCCCCTCATCGGGCTCTCTGCTCGGTGGGGAGCCTGCTTCCCTTCCTCTCTATCTGCCTGCCTCTCTGCCTACTTGTGGTCTCTGTCTGTCAAGTAAATAAATAAAATCTTTTTTAAAAAATTGAATTTGTTAATTTCAAATATTTCAAGTACTATTTTATGTAAATCTTACTTTAATGTTTTCTTTTTTTCTCTGAATGTGTCCTTTCCTATTCCAAGCCAAAAATTGGATCTGATGTTCTATGGTTTTAAGAGAATCATCGTATTTCTCTGCGTCTGCCTTATCTATTAAATGTGTATGTAGCAAAATGGTGATGGTGATTATACCAGAGTATGTAAATTCATTGAATAAACTATATTCCACTCTGGTTTTTCTCATGGAGCCCCTCATTGGTTACATGTTAATGTTAGGCTTTATTGATCATGTGAAAGTTAAGTAGGTTATGGGTATGTTAGTGGGAAAAAATATTAAATAGGGCTACTGGTTGCCTTTTGAAAATTATTGTTAGAAGAATACAATTTCCTTTTTCACATTTCTAAAACTGGAGGACTCTTTAAGGGTGCTGCTGTGAAGGATCAGAGGAACATCTGCATTATAAAATAATTTCTGTATGAAGACTTTCACTGTGTCAGGTTTTGAGGGGCGTGATTCTGTGATACAGTCAAATCTATGAAATAAGGAGCTATTTAAATGTTCTTATACTCTGCTAAAGAGAAGATCATGATTTTAAAAAAGCCTTGATTTCAGTGAATTATAATTTGTGAAAGATGGGATTTCAGTATCTAAAGTCAGATTGTTTTTCTTTGATAGTCAAAAGTGGAATTGATTGTGTGTGTGTGTGTGTGTGTGTGTGTGTGTGTGTGTACTACCACATTATGTTCATGAGAACCAGTCCTAAATTACAGGATGGCACCTTAACATGTTTTAGGGATAATATATTTCATCAAATTTAAGATTCCATTAATTATAATTATTTTATGTCACTAAGGAAAAAATACTGTCAATTTAGCTGTGACTTGCCATTGCTTGTAAGACACATTCTGATTCCAGAATATTAAAGTGTTAAAAAAAAATGTGTGCCTTAGAAACTCATTGAATATCGTATCAGGCCTCTTTCTTCTACTAACCGTCTAGTAAAAGGTATTGAATTTTAATCTTGTGTAATCATTAGATTTAAAATATATGTATTTTGTTCATAGGTTTTCAGATAAAAGATTCTTCCAAGTGATTATAAATTGTTTTCTCAATGTTCTTTTGGAATATAGAGTGTGTATTGTCTTTTTATTCACAGAAATTTTTTTTTCATATTCAGTAAAACTCCTGTTTTAGTCCCATTATTACTTTCTATTTTCAGTTCTCGTGCAGAACAGCTTGTCAGCATCTTCATTGTGTGGGACTGTTTATCTGACACAGACTTCATGGGATGGGGGAATATGGATAATGTGAAAGATTGTACATGTATTAGTTCGTAGTACATAGGCAGTGTCATTAAGTAATTGTTATTTTTAACCTGCCAGGTCACATAGCTAAACCCAGCCTCTCTGATTGACTTTCTTCTGCCTTTTCCCTTATATGATAGTTTACAGTTTCTATTTATATATTTTCCTTTTCTTTTTTTTTTCCTTTTAAAAAATTGTCTTTGGGGCGCCTGGGTGGCTCAGTGGGTTAAAGCCTCTGCCTTCGGCTCAGGTCATGATCCCAGGGTCCTGGGATCGAGCCCCACATCGGGCTCTCTGCTCAACAGGGAGTCTGCTTCCTCCTCTCCCTCTGCCTGCTTCTCTGCCTACTTGTGATCTCTGTCTGTCAAATAAATAAATAAAATCTTTAAAAAAAAAAAAATTGTCTTTTGAGAGCATGGCCGGTTGGGAGCAACAGAGGGAGAAAGAGAATCTTAATCAGGTTCCATGCCCCATGTGGAGCCCATTGTAGGGCGCAGCCTCGTGACCCTGAGATCATGACCTGAGCTGAAATCAAGAGTCAGATGCTTGGGGCGCCTGGGTGGCTCAGTGGGTTAAGCCTCTGCCTTCGGCTCGGGTCATGATCTCAGGGTCCTGGGATCGAGCCCCACATCGGGCTCTCTGCTCAGCAGGGAGCCTGCTCCTCCCCAACTCTCTCTCTACCTGCCTCGTCTCTGCTTGCTTGTGATTCCTCTGTCAAATAACTAAATAAAATCTTTAAAAAAAAAAAGTCAGATGCTTAACCGATTGAACCATCCAGCCACCCCTCATTTGTTTACTTGTTAAATGCCTTTCTCCCCCCATCTCCACTGATCGAATGGGAGATCCTACCATGTCTGTTTACAGGTATATATATATGGTGCCTAACACAGTTTTTGGCACAAGTCATGTCATGCTTCCTATGGCTGATACAGACATTGGTGATAGGATTGTTATTTTTTTTTTAAGATTTTATTTATTCATTTGACAGAGATACAAGTAGGCAGAGAGGCAGGCAGAGAGAGAGAGGGAAGCAGACTCCCCACTGAGCAGAGAGCCTGATGCAGGGCTCGATCCCAGGACCCTGGGACCATGACCTGAGCTGAAGGCAGAAGCTTTAATCCACTGAGGCACCCAGGCTCCCCAGGATTGTTATTTTTAAACCCAGTCCATATTGTTGATCTTTTTCATTATGAGTTTGTAGACTTGGATTTAGTTTGTGGTTATCCTTTATCTTGTGTTGTGTTCTACCATTCTTGTGACCAACATTCATTTTATATTTGTGGTGGTGGAAGAAGGGTGGCATCAGTCAGTGTGGTTTTTATACTTGTCTCTTGAATTTTTCCTTTGTTTTGTAAGACCAGTACACAGTTACCTTATAATGCTTTGTTAATTATGTTGAGAATAAGGTTGTTGTTTTTCTTTTCTAGATTTCCTGGATAGCTGTCGTGCCAGTACTCTGTTAGCTGAGTTAGATGATGATGAAGACTTGCCTGAGCCAGATGAGGAAGATGATGAGAATGAAGATGACAATCAGGAGGACCAAGAATACGAGGAGGTTATGGTAGAGAGAGTGTCTTCCATTCTCTTAACTAACATAAGATGTTTATAACTGAAATGAAAAGAGGAAAAGCTAAGTCCTGGTTAAACTTTGAAATAGGAAAATATGGGATGAGTATGAAAAACGTGGTTAATTAAGAAAAGCACCTTTAATCTGAACATTTATGATTCTCTTTTAAGAGAAAATAAATTGGTTGTATTTGGAGAATACTAAAATGTCACATGCTGATGTTTTAACAGGTTTAAAAGTGTAAAGAACTGCACTGATCCTGAAGAATATAATTTTTATGTTCCTTTCACAATAATTAGACTATTTTATTTTATTTTTTTAAAAGATTTTATTTATTTATTTGAAAAGAGAGAGAGAGAGATCATGCATAAGCAGGAGGAGTGGCAGGGAGAGGGAGTAGCAGGCTCCTTGCTTGATAGAGCACTCGATCCCATGACCCTGGAACTGGGACCTGAACTGAAGGCAGACACTCAACCAACTGAGCCACCCAGGCACTCTAGTTAAACTATTTTAGTATGTACTGTTTTGTGGGCAGTATCTCCGTATTATTTCATCATTCTTTATAGCTGTGAGGTAGAGACATGGAAGAAATAATATGTCCTAGTTAATCTATCAGTTAAGTACAAAAGTAGGGACCTAAGCTTAGGAAGTGTGATCCAGAACTCTTAATGTTTAACCACTACGATTATCTTCAAACTGAACTTATACCTGGAAATACCCTTTATTGTAACTTGTATATTTTTTATTTTTCTTTATAAAATGTTATTAGATTTTTAAAAATTTCACAGGTTGCTTTTTAATGGTGTGAAGGACCCCCAAGAAATTCTTTTAGTATGTCTTACATAAAAACAAATATTACTGTAACATATTTCTTGTGAAGGTTGTGTATGAGGCATGGTGACTATAAAGCATCCAATCTGTAAGTTTTGTGAAGATGCTTAATGAATATGAAGTTTTTTTTAATGATAGTTGATGATTTTAGGTTAAGGCTGAATGGGGATATATATATATATATATATATATATATATATATATATATATCTTCACATTTTCTTATTCCAGATTCTGAGACGTCCCTCCCTGCAGCGTCGAGCTGGCTCTCGCTCTGATGTAACACACCACGCTGTCACCTCGCAGCTACCCCAAGTCCCTGCTGGAGCGGGGAGCCGACCTATTGGGGAGCAGGTAATATCTTAATGTTTATCTTCCCTACTGTGTATTTTCCTCCCTTTTTACAGTAAAGCATCAACCAAAACACCTAGAAGAACATATGGGGATTGAAGGGGGGGTGGTGAGAAGCTACCAGAAAAACAAAAAGAAATTTCCCTTACTGCTTGGGTTTTATATTCTAGAAGGAGTCCATGATTGCTCTGGCATAATGCATAAAGGAGTTTCTTACTTGAAAGCACTTCATCTTGGCCCTTGGGTAACAGTTAAACGTTTATTAAAATGATTAATTTTATTATCTAAGATTCACAGGTTTGGTAATAGTAGTAGGGTTAATAATATTAGTCTGTTAGCTGAACATGTATTATTCATGAATAAATAAAATTTTATTTTATTATTTTAAAATTTATATTTATATAAATATTTCATATTATATATTATATTTTTATATGAATTTACTAATATATTGTATTATTTATATAAAATGAATCATTTATTAATTCAATTATTCATTATAAATGATTCATTTATTAATCAATGATATCAATAATTAAGTCCTAGCCTTGTTTTTTTTTTTTTTTTAAAGATTTTATTTATTTTATTTGACAGAGAGAGATCACAAGTAGGCAGAGAGGTAGTAAGAGAGAGAGGAGGAGTAAGTAGGCTCTCTGCTGAGCAAAGAGCCCGATGCGGGACTTGATCCCAGGACTCTGAGATCATGACCTGAGCCGAAGGCAGAGGCTTAACCCACTGAGCCACCCAGGCACCCCCTAGCCTTTGTTTTAATACTTGCCATGTATTAACTAATTCAATCCTTTCAACAACCTTTTGAGGGTTATTATCAGCCCTAATTTTTAGATGAAGTGGTTGGTAAAGGTCACATGTAGACATTTTGGATCTAGGACTAAAACTCAAACATTCTCATTACAGAGATACCATATGTCCATTTCATTTGTTATATAAGTTAATTTAAGTGTTCAGAATATGAGAGGCTATGTGTGCATATAAGTACATGCATAATTGTTATTTATGACATCAGATATTTACAACATTTACCATTCATTGATCTTTTTTGTTGATAGTAAAAGTGAAGAGAAGAAAATGTTCCTTTAAAAAACTTTCATTTTGCAAATTTTCAAACATGCTTGAAGTAGAAAGAATAACGCAATGAATCCCCAAGAACCCATCATCTGTAATGATTACCAACGCTTTGTCAAACATGTTTATTTGCCATGTTATTTAAAGCATCTTCCAAGCATTGTATTTCATATATAATTCAGTATATAATAAAATTTACTTACATTTTTTAAAAGCAACTTATTTAAAAATAATTGGAAGTTCTGGGGGCACCTGGGTGGCTCGGTGGGTTAGGCCTCTGCCTTCGGCCCGGGTCATGATCTCAGGGTCCTGGGATCGAGCCCCATGTCGGGCTCTCTGCTCAGTGGGGAGCCTGCTTCTCCCTCTCTCTCTCTCTCTGCCTGTCTCTCTGCCTGCTTGTGATCCTCTCTCTCTCTCTCTGTCAAATAATAAAATCTTTAAAAAAGTAATAATAATTGTAAGTTCACAGAGTCACAGGAAGTTCCAAAGATAGGTTTTGTGCCCTTTGCCCAGTTTCTTCTAATGGTTACCCCTTACCTAATTAGAGTCTAACATCAAAATCAGGAAATTGACACTGATACAGTGTATGTATATGGTTCTTTCTCATTTTATTGTTTGTGGATTAGTGTAAGCACCATTAAGGCAATTTACTTTTGGTAAGCTTAAATCGTTAAGAAACGTATGTGCCTATTTACACTTATGTCATCTTATGCTTAAAAACTATGGCTAAAAAAGGAAGTGTAATAGCTATATAGAGAACTATTTAACATCCACCTCATTTTAAAGATAGCATGTCACTTTTGTAGTAAAGAAATTTTATCTTGTTTATCTGTATGTGGAATCTTAACAGGAAGAAGAAGAGTATGAAACTAAAGGAGGACGTCGGAGAACATGGGATGATGATTATGTACTCAAGAGGCAGTTTTCTGCTTTGGTTCCTGCTTTTGATCCTAGACCTGGTCGTACTAATGTCCAGCAGACGACTGATCTAGAGATTCCACCCCCAGGTACTGTGTATTTTAGTTTTGTGATTTATTTTAAACATATACCAAATAAGGTAGTTATATGTAATTAGGAAAGTAGGAGGCTACTTACATGTTCAGGTTATAAAGAAAAGTTTTCAGAAAAAAGAAACAAATATGTATCAGCCAAAAGTCCTTAAAGGATAGTTTTTTTTTTTTTTTTGAAAGATTTTATTTATTTGAGAGTACACAAGCAGGGGAGAGGAGCAGAGGGAGAGGGAGAAGCAGACTCCCCCACTGAGCAGGGAGCCCTGTGCAGGGCTGGGATCATGACCTGAGTTGAAGACAGATGCTTAACTGACTGCCACCCAGGTGCCCCAATACAGATTATTTTTAAAGGAGTAAATTACAGTACTTTAAAAAACAGTGTGTTCTATATTTGTGTAATTTCTAAAGGAAGGCTCACTTAGGGGCACCTGGATGGCTCAGTGTGTTGAACCTCTGCCTTGGGCTCAGGTCATGATCTCAGCGTCCTGGGATCGAGTCCTGCATCGGGCTCTCTGCTCGGCCGTGAGCCTGCTTCCCCCTTCTCTCTGCCTGCCTCTCTGCTTACTTGTGATCTCTCTCTCTCTCTCTGTGTCAAATAAATAAATAAAATCTTAAAAAAAAAAAAAAAAAGGCTCACTTAAAGGTAGATAATTTGTATTCTATATCTACTGGATCAGAATTGCTGTGGATATTCCTATTCTACTTTGACTTTGGAAAATTGTGTAGTAGTTTGATTTATGGTCTTGAGTTAGCTGGTACCTTTCTCTCTTACAACTCTATTTTGGCTATAGTAGGCACACTAATGATCCCCAAAGGTATGTGAGTCCTGACCTCTGGAATCTGTGAATAGGTTACCTTGATAAACAAAAGAGGCTTTGTAGACGAGATTTAATTCAGGATTTTTAGAAGGGGGGATTAATCCTGGATTATCCAGGTAGGCCCAATGTAATCACGAGTGTCCACATAAAAGGAATATAGGAGGGGGGTGCCTGAGTGGTGCCGTTGGTTGGGTGTCAGACTCTTCGTTTCGATTCAGGTCGAGATTTCGGAGTCATGAGAGTGAGTCCTGCATTGGACCATCTATTCAGTGTAGAATCTGCTTAAGACTGTCTCCTTCTCCCTCAGCCCCTCCCCCTCTGCACTCTTGCTCTCTTTCTCTCTAAAGTAAGTAAATAAATCTTTAAAAAAAAGTGTTTAAGACGGGGCGCCGGGGTGGCTCAGTGTGTTGAAGCCTCTGCCTTCAGCTCGGGTCATGATCCCAGGGTCCTGGGATCGAGCCCCGCGTCGGGCTCTCTGCTCAGCAGGGAACCTGCTTCTACCCCCTCTCTCTCTGCCTGCCTCTCTGCCTACTTGTGATCTCTGTCTGCCAAATAAATACATAAAATCTCTTTTAAAAAAAAAAAGTGTTTAAGAGAAATTCAGAAAGGTCTGAGAGAAGATTTGACAACAGGAAGCAGAGATCAGAGTGATGAGGGTCATGAACTGTGAAATATGGGCAGTCTCTAGATGCTTGAAAAGGCAAGCAAACAGATTCTTGGAGCTTCCAAAAGAACAAAGCCTTGCCAATCCATTTAAGGTTTCTCAGTTCTAGAACTGGTTGTTTTAAACCACCCAGTTTATGGTGATTTGTTAAAACAACAATAAGATGCTCATATACTGAACAAACCACCTAATTTGTGTAAGCCTGAATTTTCTTATCTCTTACCTGGAGAAAGTAATAATTTCTGTTTGACAAGGTAATTAAAAGGTTTTTTTAAAGGTAATTAAAAGTTTTAAATGAGGTAAAATATATAAAGCGCTTGGCATGGTACCTGGTGCATGCCTCAATAAACCTCAGCTGTAGTAATCAGTATATTATCCTTAAGGAAGGCTTAAACGTTGCTTAGGTGTGGAATGTATTTTTTTACTTGATAGAATGATATTTGTGTTAAATACGGAAGTCAGTATGCTTTGTAGTAT
The DNA here is from genome assembly GCF_009829155.1 of Mustela erminea. NCBI lineage: Eukaryota > Metazoa > Chordata > Mammalia > Carnivora > Mustelidae > Mustela > Mustela erminea. The sequence continues at coordinate 81,991,446 of NC_045618.1, read as the reverse complement.
GATGTTCTATGGTGAGGTTGCATCTAGGCTGAATTAAGATGTTTCAAGATCCTTTCAAAAAGAAAAACCCTATGCTAGGGAATATAAATAGGTACAGATTTTTTGTAGAGCTCTTTGGCAATATATTTTATATTGTTACTATAGAAACCTATAGTAAAGAAATACTGGCTCTGGGTGCCAGTGATGACTACTTGTGTAAAAAATAGAAAATTGGAAATGACCTTCCATTATTTCCAGTAACAAGGATATGGTTTGGTTAAGGTTTAATGGAATGTCATGCAGTGAATAAAGTTAATACTTTACAAGATTATATTATGATATGAGAAGAAAATTACTGAGCTAAGGAAAAAGAAGATTACACCACCAAATACACTATGTACCTGTGGTGGGGGGCTGTTACCTCACAGTCTGCTCATTCAGTGTGAGCAGAAGGTTGACAGTTCAGTGACTAGAGTCTGTGCTTTCTCAGTGTGTGTTTTTTTCTGGACCTAGAATTACGAATAATTTTAGTGTTCTCATAAGAATAAAATGTTTCTGAAATATTCATACAATTAGCATATGTTTTCTTAAAACAGATTCCTGTCATATGCATAAATTCAGCTTTAGTGCTCTGTCTTTAAGTAACCTGGATATATTGTTCCCATTAAAAAAAAAATTGTTGGGATGCCTGGGTGACTCAGTTGAGCGTCTGCCTTCGGCTTGGGTCATGATCATAGGGTCCTGGGATCAAGCCCCTCATCGGGCTCTCTGCTCAGCAGGGAGCCTACTTCTCCCTCTTCTTCTCCTTGTGCCCTCTCTGTATCAAATAAAGGAATAAAATCTTATAATTAAAAAAAAAGTTTGTTGGGCGCCTGGGTGGCTCAGTGGGTTAAGCCGCTGCCTTCGGCTCAGGTCATGATCTCAGGGTCCTGGGATTGAGTCCCACATCGGGCTCTCTGCTCAGCAGGGAGCCTGCTTCCCTCTCTCTGTCTACTTGTGATCTCTCTCTGTCAAATAAATAAATAAAATCTTTAAAAAAAAAAAAAAGTTTGTTGAGGCCAGAATAGTCTTTAAGTAGCTGAAGTCTTTAGCTAATATCTGACGGAAGAATTTAGATTTCATGTAGCTATGTTTCCCAGTGCATTGTTTTTTATGGACTGCTTGTTAGAGTGTAATTGTTTTTTATGTCTTCCATATTTTTAGGAACGCCTCATTCAGAGCTCTTGGAAGAAGTTGAATGTACTCCGTCACCTCGATTAGCCCTCACTTTGAAAGTAACAGGTCTTGGAACAACTCGTGAAGTTGAATTACCACTCACTAATTTCAGATCAACCATTTTTTATTATGTACAAAAATTGCTTCAATTGTCCTGTAATGGCAATGTGAAATCAGATAAACTTAGGCGTATTTGGGAGCCAACATACACGTAAGAGATTTTAACTTAATGTTTTAAGTAGATAATTCCATGATACATGAGCCTAGAACCATTGTATTTCTATATTTTTTTACTATAGAAACAGAAAATATTTGGTTCTTGTTCTCCTGGTTTACAACAACAGATAATAGCATTTGTGACTCCTGAGAGAGAATAGTTTAAGGTTTCAACTGAAAGTAACTTTAGAAATAAACTTCAGAAATAACTTTAGACATCTTATGTCTTAATTGTTGAACTCTTTGCAATTGTGTATGAAGTACTAAATATTTTTTATTTGTTATTTGTTTTGGAGTTTGCAAGTTAAGCCTACCTCTCTTTGTTCATTCATTCATTGAAGAATTAATTAATGACATTGCGCACATTTAACATTTTGGTGCCTTTTTCTCTTAATCTGTAAAGTGAGCATGGTTGTGAGGAATCAACGAATGAATACATGTAAAGTGTTTTCAGTATTGTCTGAGTGCTCAGTATTACCTCTAATTATTATTATTTAGTAGTTTAATATAATTTAATATAAATAAAATTTTAATTATCCTTATGTAAATTTTACTTTACTTTTTCTGATGTTCTCTTGACATCATTGATAATTTTATATAATGTCTAATAAAGTAATCTAGATCCTTTAGAGATAGAACAGAAGGCTATCATAGTTATTTTTTCCCACCCTGTTCAGTTTTTATTGGAGTTTCAAATTTTATCTCCACTGCCTTATGTGAACATAAAGCCTCCTGGTCCTTGTTGTTCGTATCCCTTTTATTTTTACAATAAATGAAAGTTATAACACATGATATAGTGTATCACTTCATATCTTTAAAGGTCCTAGGTTTGATGTATGCATTCTTTGCAGTTATACTAGATTTATAAATAATAATTCTTTTTTAGGAATATGATTTCTCCTACTTTCCCCCATGTTTAACAAATTGATTTTTTTAAAATAAATTGTCCCTGAGTTTAATGTTTAAGCATATGGCTAATGAATGACATCATTCATAATTTTTTAAAGAATTGAAGCCTTACTGGAAATAACCACAAATTATTTATGAATTAATGTGAATAATATCTTCATGTTTAGAATCATGTACAGAGAAATGAAGGATTCTGACAAAGAGAAGGAAAATGGAAAAATGGTAAGTGATACTTAAAAAGATCTTCTTGGCCACTTAGTGGAAAAAAAGGGAAAATAAAAACTAATACTGTTTTAATTGAACATTTGAGGAAAAAAAATCACTAACATGGAATTCTTTAGATGAGGTTAAATGCATGATTTTAAAGCTGCCTTATATAATGCATGTGAAATAGCATAGACTGTTAATCAGGAAAGGCCAACATTTGGTTTTTCCTATTGTAGGGTTGTTGGTCTATAGAGCATGTGGAACAGTACCTTGGCACTGATGAATTACCAAAGAATGACTTGATAACCTACCTGCAGAAGAATGCAGACGCCGCTTTCCTGCGCCACTGGAAATTAACTGGCACTAATAAAAGTATTAGGAAAAACAGAAATTGTTCTCAGCTCATAGCTGCATATAAGGTATATATTGGCATCAAAACACAACTGGGAATGGCTTTGTGCTTTGTTTGCAGCTCTTAAAGATTCTTAAGAAAAAGAGGTTCATTGGGACAAGCTTAAAAAATGAGGCTGAATTAACATTGTTAATATGCCAAATATTAAAATTTCAAATATGATTTGTATTGGATCTAAGTACATGTTTTTTTTTTTTTTTTTTTTAAGATTTTATTTATTTGACAGAGACCACAAGTAGGCAGAGAGGCAAGCAGAGAGAGGGGGGAAGCAGGCGTCCCACTGCACAGAGAACCCAATGCAGGGTTCCATCCCAAGACCCTGAGATCAGGGGCTTTAACCCACTGAGCCACTCGGGTGCCCCTAACTACATGGTTTTAACTGTGGCTTACGGTGGTTATAGTTTATTTGGGAACGGTTTAGAACACACCTATTTTCAACTTTATAGTGTTTTTATTTAAAAAGAAGACAGTTTGAAAGATTTCAACATTTTCAAATACTTATAGGATGATACAGTGCTTTTCTCGAAAATGTGATTAATAGCTAGTTTTACTAATTGTTTCTATAGGATTTTTGTGAGCATGGAACAAAGTCTGGATTAAATCAGGGGGCCATTTCCACTCTTCAAAGTAGTGAAATTCTTAATTTGGCAAAAGAACAACCTCAGGCCAAAGCTGGCAATGGACAGAATTCTTGTGGAGTAGAAGATGTCCTTCAACTTCTGCGTATTCTCTATATAGTTGCAAGTGACCCTTATTCAAGAATATCCCAAGAAGGTCTGTAAGAATCTGTGTTTCATTTCTATGGCATTTTTAAAAGGAAGTCAGTTTATGTCTTTATTAATTTTATTAATTTTTCAGAAGGTGAGGAGCAGCCTCAGTTTACTTTTCCACCAGATGAATTCACTAGCAAAAAAATTACAACAAAGATTTTGCAGCAGATTGAGGTAATCAGATAGTTGAACTCTGCAACTTTTGGACTTTCAAAGTATTGTCTTCCTTTTCTACTTCTCACCATCTTTACTGTTAGTCCCTGATTCATTGATTTAGGCCATATGGTCCATTGCATTACTTTCTTTCATTAGTTTTAAGAACTGATTCCTTTTTGTCTTTTCAAATAATTGCCTTATAACATTGTTATTTGTTAATTTGCAGGAACCATTGGCTTTGGCAAGTGGGGCTTTACCAGACTGGTGTGAACAGTTAACCAGCAAGTGTCCTTTTCTAATACCATTTGAAACTAGACAGCTTTATTTCACATGTACAGCATTTGGTGCATCAAGGTAGAAAGTGTTCCCTTTTATATATTTTTAATGTTATATAAGCTCAAAATGTACAAATATACTTTATGTCAAGACTGATGGAAGGAATATATTATTTTGTTTTCTTATGAGTTGTCAGTGTTAAAACATTTTTAAAATTTCTGGTCGGATATATGCTGTCCTACAGTTGACTCTTGAACAATTTCAGGGTTAGGGATGCCAACTCTCCCTGCACAGTAAAGATATTATTTATTTTAGAAAGAAAGTTCATGAGTGGGAAGAGGGGAAAAAGGGAGAGGGAGAAGCAGACTCCCCGCTGAATAGGGAGCCCATTGCGGGACTTGATCCCAGGAGTCTGGGATCACGATGTGAGCCAAAGGCAAACACCTAACCGACAGCCACCCAGGTGCCCCGAAAAATCATATTTAAAAAGTGTGTAACTTTTGACTCCCCCAGAACTTTATGACTAGTCTGCTGACCGGAAGTCTTACTGAAACAAACAAACAACATGTATTTTGCACGTTACGTGTATTATGTACTGTATTCTTAGAATAAAGTAAGCTAGGGAAAAGAAAATGTTAAGAAAATCATGAGGAAGAAGAAAAATTTACAGTACTGAATTTCTAAAAGAAAAATCCACATATAAGTAGAACCCCACAGTTCAAGCCTTTTTTTTTTGTCTCCTTACATGAGATAAAAGTTTCATGAGGGCAGGAATTTTCTGGCAGTTTGTCACTGATCTAGCTGCAGTTCCTAATGCAGTGTATATAGCACATTGTAGGTATTTGGTAAATATTTTTTGAATCATTGAGTACCCAGAGTACTTTCAAAGTAGATATAAAAGAATTATAATTTAAAGTGGAGCTGTTGACTTCCCTGATAAGTTACACTATTTACAGATCATTTGTGCATGTGGAACTATGGGCCTCTTGTCATAAATGGCATTGGTTATGGTTTTTGTTTTATAGATAAGAAAATTGATTCTCAGAGTATATAGCTGATTGACCTGAGATTACAAAATAATTGTAGCACACCTAAGAGCAAATCTTTTTATCTTCTTATTCCTACTTTAAGATTCTTTCTCCTACCCAAGATGGGTTAGCTCTGCATTATTGAAAAGAAAGTATTTATATTTTTAAAAAGGTTTTATTTATTTATGTTGGAGATAAAGAGTGTGAGCATTTGGAAGAGCAGAGCGTGAGGGACGAGCAGACTCTGGGTTGAGCACAGAGCCCAATGCAGGGCTTGATCCCATGACCCTGAAATCATGACCTGAGCTGCAATCAAGAGTTAGACAACTAAGCAACTGAGCTACCCAGGCGCTCCCAAAGATTTTATTTTTAAGTAATTTCTAGGGGCAGTGGTTAAATGCCTGCCTTTGGCTCAGGTCATGATCCTGGGGTTCTGGGATGAGCCCTGTATTGGGCCCCCTGTGCAGTGGAGAGCCTGCTTCTCCCTCTCCCTGTGCCTGCTGCTTGCTCTGCCTACTTGTGCTTTCTCTCTGTCTCTCTGTCAAATAAATAAATAAAATCTTAAAAGAAATAAGAATCTTTTAAAAAGTTATTTTTGCATCCAGCATGGGGCTTGAATTTACAACCTGAGAGCAGGAGTCACATGCTGTACCAACTGAGCCAGCCAGGTGTCCCCAAAAGAAAATATTTGAAAGTCAGTTGCATTTTAATGATGGCTTTGTAATAAAGATAGTAATAAAGATAGCTTAATGATTTTTTAGTTTCTTCAATAGTTAAGAAATATTCATTTATATTTTATGTATCATAGGTTTGGCTATTTTTTTAATTGAAGTATTGACACTCATGTTACATTAATAGCAGGTGTACAACAGTGACTCAGCAACTCCTTACATCATGCTGTGCTCACAAGTGTAACAACTGTTTGTCAACCATACAGTGCTATTATAATTCTATTGACTGTATTCCCTGTGCTGTTCCTTTATTCCCCAGTTTGTGTATATTTTGATGTTAGTGAGGTTGGGACCACAGACCTTTATTTTGATCTGTTAATTACTAAAGTAAAGAGGAAAAATACCTACGTATTTTCTCCTTTGTTTAGGAAAATAGTACAGGGGTTTATATGTTTTAAGAGAGGAAGCAATAATTTTTGCAATAAGAAAATGTACTAATTCTGTCATCTAATAAAATACTATTTAAAAAAAAATAGTTAAACCTTTGAATTCTGTTGCTGGTTTAGTACATTGAAACTATTACTGAATGTTAGAGCTCCAGAAATATTTTTCTATTTTAGAGCAATAGTGTGGTTACAAAACCGACGTGAAGCTACTGTGGAAAGAACAAGGACCACCAGTAGTGTAAGGCGAGATGATCCTGGAGAGTTTCGAGTGGGTCGTCTCAAGCATGAAAGAGTAAAAGTCCCACGTGGTGAATCACTGATGGAATGGGCTGAGAATGTCATGCAGATACATGCGGATCGGAAATCAGTTCTTGAGGTATCTCACTCACATCTAATTTCTTTTAGTATGCAGGAATGGCAGAAAACCAGCAAACCTGTATATTCCATAGCATGAAAACCATGTTAGAAGTGAAAAATGGAGAGGGATTTCTCTGCCCTCTATGCAAGGCCTTTACCTTTGGTAGAGCATCTTTTGTTAGAGGATGTCAACTTACCTTTTCAGAGGTCAGGATCTTGTGATTGATGAACAGCAAAGAGTATCTTCACTTTTGAAGTGGAAAAGTGCTTGGTCTTTCTTTTTTTTTTTTTTAAGATTTCTTTCTTTCTTTATTTGACAGAGTGAAAGAGACAGTGAGAGGGGGAACACAAAAAGGGGAGTGGGAGAGGGAGAAGCAGGCTTCCCGTTGAGCAGGATACCGGATGTGGGACTCCATCTCAGACCCTGGGATCATGACCTGAGCCAAAGGCAGATGCTTAACAGCTGAGCCACCCAGGCACCCTAAGTCCTTGGTCTTTTTGAAGGACATTACTCCTTTCTGAACAAAGCCTGAACTGAATAATAGTACTCACTAAGGATTCTTTTTGATAGTCTAAATTTTACCTTCATATTAAGCTCTGCTATTAGATATCTGCAGTTTTGGAGTACACTGTTCTATACTATTGTTACACTGTGCTTGGCATTACATCATTGGCCTGTATTGAGAGATGTTAAGCAAATAGCAGTATAAAATGTAATACATTTACTGTAGAGATGTTATTGTACGCATTGTTGATTATATAGGATATATATTGATATACTCCTTATATATATTGATTGATTGATTTTATAGGATATATTATTCCTTATGTGAGGGACAGTGAATGAAATTTTTTTTTTTTTTGAAATATCTCTTATAAATGTGAACCAGCCGCTTAAGTTTATCTTTTTTTTTTTTTAAGATTTTATTTTATTTATTTATTTGAGAGAAAGCACAAGCCAGGGATAGAGGGAAAAGCGGAGTCTGTGCTGAGCAGGGAGCCTGACAGCCCGATGACATGGGGTTTGATCCCAGGACTCTGAGATCATGCCCTAAGCCAGAGGCAGATGCTTAACTGACTGAGCCACCCCAACATCTCTTAGTTTATCATTTGAATCAGAGATTGATCATGACAAATATGATACATGTCAAAAAAATATAAAAGGCTCTTAGGGCTTTCACTTTAAACTCTCTTCACCTTCATCTAATTCTTTCTACCAAATACATTCCTCTAACTAGGTAAACCTTAATTTTTTTTTTTTTAAATCATTCACCATATGTTTTTATAAGCTGCCTCAGGTCATTTGTGGAATATGTAGAGTATGGGTAAAAGCCTTTAAAGTTATTGCCTAAATTCAGAAGTGGAAGAGTTTAGGTTTTATGTTAAATAGACACACATACAAAGCTGTATGCCATCTTTTCCTCAAGCAAATGATGTAACTAACCTTTTTATCTAAAATTTGGTTTCCTTTGGTGTAAAAAAAAAAAAAGATAAAGCCTATTTTTTAGGGTTGATGTGAAAAATAAATTAATGAACAACGTGGTAAACAGTGCTCACCAGTGTTTAAATATGTAATAGTGTACAACAAATACACTTTTTAGAAAAACTAAATTAAAACTTCTGTGTTGTTTTTAATGTGTATAATATTCTGCTGCTGTTACAAAAAAAGATGTATTACTTGGCAAGAACGGGATTTTTTTTGTTTTTTAAGATTTTATTTATTTATTTGACAGAGATCCCAAGTAGGCAGAGAGGCAGGCAGAGAGAGAGGGCGTACAGGCTCCCCGCTGAGCAGAGAGCCCGATGCGGGGCTTGACTCTAGTACTCTGAGATCATGACCTGAGGCAGAGGCTTAACCCACTGAGCCACCCAGGTGTCTAAGAATGGGATCTTTTTTTTTTAAGTGAATTTTTCCTTAAAACTTGCTTATATTTTAGGTTGAATTTTTGGGAGAAGAAGGAACTGGCTTGGGCCCTACATTAGAGTTTTATGCTCTGGTGGCAGCAGAATTCCAGAGAACTGATCTGGGTGCTTGGCTTTGTGATGATAACTTTCCAGATGATGAATCTCGTCATGTAAGATTTATTTCCCATTTTGTGATTACTTGTGATTCTTCTTTTACTATTAAAAATAGGTTATGCCTTCAGAATTTAAGCCAGATTTGCTGACTCTCTTTTTATTACTGATTACTCCTGATGCTATTAAAATGTTTTTTCAGTCATCAAAAACTATTTAATAAAAGGTATTATATATATATAAATACTTCAACAAAATTGATAAAGATGTTCAATATTTATGCATCTTTCGTCTAATTTTATTTATATTTCTCCCTCTAAAACACTAGGTTGATCTTGGAGGTGGATTGAAACCTCCCGGATACTATGTGCAGAGATCATGTGGACTGTTCACAGCACCATTTCCACAAGACAGTGATGAGCTTGAAAGGATCACAAAACTCTTTCATTTCCTTGGAATTTTCTTGGCCAAATGCATTCAAGACAATAGACTTGTGGATTTACCTATTTCTAAACCTTTCTTTAAACTTATGTGTATGGGTGACATTAAAAGCAATATGAGTAAGTTAATTTATGAGTCACGAGGCGATAGAGACTTGCACTGTACTGAAAGTCAGTCTGAAGCTTCTACAGAAGAAGGTCACGATTCACTCTCAGTAGGAAGCTTTGAAGAGGATTCAAAATCAGAGTTTATTCTAGATCCCCCCAAACCAAAACCCCCAGCATGGTTTAATGGAATTTTAACTTGGGAAGATTTTGAACTAGTAAATCCACACAGAGCCAGATTTTTAAAAGAAATTAAAGACCTTGCTGTTAAGAGGCGTCAGATTTTAAGCAACAAAGGTCTTTCTGAAGATGAGAAGAACACGAAACTACAGGAACTAGTGCTAAAGAATCCATCAGGTTCTGGGCCTCCACTTAGCATAGAGGATTTAGGGTGAGTTTTTTATATATGTTTCTCAGCCTAATGGATGAATAAGTTTTAAAGCTTTTGTTTCTTTGTCCCCAGTGATATGCAATGTATGAGTTAAATAGTCTGTTAAGAATAGTAATACGCTGTAGGAAATATTACCATATTATAAAGACAACACTCAGAATACCAGAACGTAGTGTATTAATCATCACCTCTCTGGAAGATTATCTGATTTATCAAATATGATTAATTTATATATTTATGAAAGTCTACAGCCAAAGACATTTTGAGAAATCATGACTAGTTAATATAGATAGTGTACTTGGGAATGCTCAAAATAGTTTGTATATAGGCCTTATGCCTGATGGATTAGCTAATAACTCAGATGCTACACATCTATTGATAAAACTCTGTTAATTTGTATACATGTAATTATTATACCCTTAATATGTTTTACTATGATTTTTGGGTTGGCTGAAAGTCTTGCTTTCTTCTTTCTTTCCTAATGGCTAATTTTGAGAAGTTTTGTTTGATAACTTATATATTCAAGGTTTAATTTCACCATAGGGACAGAGCATGAATAACTTCAGTGAAGCAATAGTTTCTTCTTGGGGAAAAAAAACAAAAAAAACCTCCACAAAACAAAAGTAAAGCTGTTGCTGTCATAATTTATTGCAAAAACCCTTACTTTGTTAATTTTGTGCCATGAGATAGAAGTGAAATATGGAAAGGTGGTGGTTTTGTGCAATCTTTGCAGAGATTTACCAGGTTTGGTAATGGTTGTCCTAATAGTTTTTGTGCACAGGGTTTCTGCATTCAAAAGGGGCCTCATGGGGTGGGTGGCTCAGTCGTTAAGTGTCTGTCTTAGGCTCAGGTCATGATCTCAGGGTCCTGGGATAGAGCCCTGCATGCCCTGCATCTGGGCTCCCTGCTCAGTGGGAAGCCTGCCTCTCCCTCTTCCACTCCCCCTGCTTGTGTTCCCTCTCTCTCTGTGTCGCTCTCTGTCAAATAAATAAAATCTTAAAAAAAAAAAGTTTAAAAAAAATGGGGGCCTCATACTTAACATCTAAGCTGGTATACTGTTTTTGTTGGAAGGGTAGGGGGGATGGGTTTTCATGGTTTGGGCAGCAATATTTTATTTATTTTTTTAAGATTTTTTTTTTTTAATTTGAGAGAGAGAGCAGGAGCAGAGGGAGGGGCAGAGGGAAAAGAGGGAGAAGCAGACTCCCCACTGAGAAGGGACACTCCCCAACCCTCCCCATGCAGGGCTCCATCCATCCCAGGACCTTGGGGTCGTGACCTTAGCCTAAGACAGATGCTGAACTGGCAGAGCCACCCAGGGGGTCCCTTTGGCAGCAGTGTTTTAAAAACTAAACACCAATAGTAGCTGAATGTTAATCCATTCCTTTTTGTCTTCCAAGTTTAAATTTCCAGTTTTGCCCTTCCTCAAGAATATATGGTTTTACAGCTGTGGATCTCAAGCCAAGTGGGGAAGATGAGGTAATAAAAATTTTGTTTTTGATATAGTGGTAAGTTCAGAACATCTTCTTAAATAAATGAGGCCAGTTGTAGTGGGCGGTGCTAAAATAGTCCTAGATATTAACAACAATGTTGGCAAATTTTCCTTTGTAGATGATAACAATGGATAATGCAGAAGAATATGTGGATTTGATGTTTGACTTTTGTATGCATACGGGTATTCAGAAACAGATGGAAACCTTTAGAGGTAATTTTTTGGGCTCTTTAGCTTAATTTTTTCTCCTTTTACTTTGAGATTTGAAATTGAGGCATTTCTCTTGTCAAGAATTGCAGGTCATCTCTAGATTTGCCCTCTAGTTTTCTGTCTTCCAGATAGTAAGCCCCACAGAGTACCTGGAACAGATGGGAACATTCTCCATCTGTAGCATACCCTCAGCTTGCTCCTGCTGAGTAATGGGGGACTCCCTTTTAGCCTCCATTTCTTCATATATATGCATACTTCACACACTGCTTGATCAGGATGAATTAAACCAAGTTAGAACCCAAGTTCTTCAGGTGAAAATTGAAGCAAAATATATTAGACTGTTCATCACAAACTAGTTTTGAAAATCAGGATATAGCATTGGCTTGCCTTGTATGACACAAAAAGTGAGTTAAGAAATTAATAGAATTTGGCTACTGACCATAGTGACTGAATGTCTCTGTTCACATTTACAGTATTAAGGTTAATTGCTGTACTTAAAAGCTTAGCTTGATTTCAAGCTATTTTATTTATATTTGTTTTTTCAAGCATTTATTAATATTTTATTCATATTATATTCATTTAGTTCATATTAGCTATTTTGATTGGAAATTTGGTTTTTTGACATTGTAACTTAGAAATTGAGTTGTGTATTTTCTTGTTTTTGGTTTTTTGCTGTGTATGATGTAGATGGGTTTAACAAAGTTTTTCCAATGGAGAAATTAAGTTCCTTCAGCCACGAAGAAGTCCAGATGATTCTTTGTGGAAACCAGTCACCATCCTGGGCAGCAGAGGATATTATTAATTATACTGAACCTAAGTTAGGTTATACGCGTGACAGGTATGTATTGGTTATTTTGTAAGATCAACAAAATAGTTTATGTCCCCAAATCAAATGGTAGATTCTCTAAAGAACTATGACTTAGTGAAGTGAGAAAGCAGTTTTCATATCCATTGATAAGGCTGAGTTTATATGAAAAGACAACTGAGTCTTTGTTGATGTTAAGATTCTGTTTTAATTGTTCACTATTTAAAAAATTGGGTAAATTGTAAACCCTTAGGCTTCATTTTTTTTTTTTTTTTAAGATTTTATTTATTTGAGAGACAGAGAGCACTAGTGGTGGGGGGAGAGGCAGAGGAAGAAGCAGACTCCCCACTGAGCAGGGAGCCTGACATGAGGCTCAATCCCAGGATCCCAGGATCATGACATGAGCCGAAGGCAGGCACTTAACTGACTGAGCTACCCAGGTGCCCCATTATAAATTAACCTTTATTTTTAAAAATTTTGAATAGAATAGAAAATTTCAAATAGGATGTTGAATAGTTGAAAAAATTCTAATATATTCCTTTACCCAGCTTCAGCTGTACTTAACGTTTCTTTTATATTATCTTTTTATACAACCCCCCACACGATATATATGTGTGTGTGTGCTATTTTTTTCTGAACCATTGCATGTATCATGTGCCTTTACTCTATAATAGTGGAGTGTGCATTTTCTGAGAATACAGATATTCTTTCATGTATCCACTTTCACTAGCAAATTCGTACTATTAGCTAATCCATAGTCCATATTGCAGTTTCACTGGTGACACCAGTAATGTCCTTCATAGAACTCTCCTTACCACTAATGCCCTGATAATAGAAATAGCATTTGGTTGTGATAGGGTCATTTTGTGTAGGTTTTTAATCTGAAACAGTTCTTCTGCTGTTTTTTTCTTTCATACTACTGATATCTTTAGGACTACAGGCCCTATATTACTTCTCTTTTCTCTTTTTTAAAGATTTTTATTTATTTGACAGAGAGAGACGCAGCTAGAGAAGGAACACAGCAAAGGGAGTGGGAGAGGGAGAGGGAGGAGCAGGGAGCCCAATGCAGGGCCCAATCCCAGGACCCTAGGATCATGACCTGAGCAGAAGGCAGACGCTTAACAACTGAGCCACCCAGGCACCCCCCCTACCATTATTTTTGAAAGTTTCTAAAGTAATATAACAGAGAATACAGTTGACCTCCACAGCTGAAAATCCATATATATTTGACACCCCCAGAAACTTTATTACAAGTAGCCTACTCTTGACCAGCTTTACCGATAATATAGCCAGTACATGTTTTAAATGTATATATACTGTATCCTTACAATAAGTAAATAAGCTGGAGTAAAGAAAATGTTAAGTGTCTGCCTGGGGTTCAGTTCATGATCCTGGGGATCTGGGATTAAGCCCTCGATTGGGCTCCTTGATCAGTGGGGAGTTTGCATCTCCCTCTGCTTGTGCTCTCCCTCCCTTTCTCTCTTGCTTACTCTCAAATAAATACATAAATCTTAAAAAAGAAAAAAGTACTAAAAAGAATCATGAGGAAGTACACTTGTGGTAAAATAGCATAACGTGTAAACTTGTTGAATCACTATGTGTACATTTGAAATTAATATGACATTGTCAACGATACACAAATAACAAAAAAGAAAATAATGAATTAGAGAAAATATATTTGCAATACTCTATTATATAATTTTTTCCAATAAATACAATAGAGTGGATCTGTGCAGTTCAAATCCCTTGTTGTTCAGGGGTCAACTGCATTATGAATTACTTTAACCTTAACTAACATTTACATGGCATTTTTTTCTTAAGTCAACATTTTATTGAATTGTATTAGAGAAGTGCACAAGTTGCATGTACAGCCTGGAGAATTTTCACCAAAGGAAAACACCTGTGTATTGGTACCTGGAACAAGAAACAACTCAAGAATTACCTTGCCCATTATATTCTTTTTTAATATTAAGTCACTATTTCCATTGATCAATTTTTCTTGCATTTGAACTTTAAAAAATGAAATCATACAGTATATATTTTTTAAGGTCTGGCTTCTTTAACATTATGATTATGAAATTCATCCCTGTTGTGGCATGTAGAAATAGTTTATTTCACTATTAACAAAGATGGATTATTTCAGATCCCCTTTGGTAGTTCAGCAACATTTGGGTGAATTATGCAGGTGCATTTTTAAGTTTTTTGATTTGCTAGCCTTGTTGCATATTTGATCCCTGTACTCCATCAGTATTTCAGTTCTTAACCATTTCTAAGTACAAGACAATCTTTGCATTTAAAGTAGCTTATATCCACTCATTTCATGCTTACTCAAGAGTCTCTACATAGTACTGTTCTTCTCACATGTTGATAATTGTTTTTTGGCTTATTGCTTGCTTACAAAGTGGTGGTAGCGTTTTTCATTTAAATCCGCTGTCAGAGCAGTAGAACTCTGTTTTTCTCCTCCTAGCCCTGGTTTCCTGAGGTTCGTGAGGGTTTTGTGTGGCATGTCTTCAGACGAAAGGAAAGCATTCCTGCAGTTTACCACCGGTTGCTCAACTCTTCCCCCAGGTGGACTGGCCAATCTGCATCCCAGGCTCACAGTTGTACGCAAGGTACAGACCTTAGCTAGTGGGGAATCCAGATGTAATTTAGTTACTTCGGGATTGAAAGAAATAAATACTTAAAGTTGTGGCCTCTGCTTTTCACTTTTCTCTTTGTAGGTTGATGCTACTGATGCAAGCTACCCATCAGTGAACACCTGTGTGCATTATCTCAAGTTGCCTGAATATTCTTCCGAGGAGATCATGAGAGAGCGCCTGCTAGCTGCTACCATGGAGAAAGGCTTTCATCTCAACTGAGCTTCGAAGTGGGAGATACCAGAGACTTTTAAAATACTAGTGAAGCCTCTTGTATTTGTGTGCAGAGAAGTATATGATCCTCTACGCTAATGACACTCGCCTTTATTCCAACCATTAAGGCTTTCAGAACATGTGGAATAAGTTGGTTAGCTGCTAATGACAAAACAAATCCTTTAACTACCCAGCCAGCAAGTATATAGCACAGAACACTGTGTTGCTACAAGGGCTTAGTGACTGGAAAAAGGTGGTCCCTACTTGACTGTTCCAAAGAGCAGCTTCTCAGATCCTCAGTGTTCACTGCTAAATTTCTAACAGTGTATTTGTGTAAAGTTTGTTGTTTCATACTTCATACACTACAGTTGCCGTCACTGATCCCTGTTTTGCTGGCTTTTAAGCTACTTGGTCAAAAATCCTGCTTCCTTAAAACATAGAGAGTTAATGAGCATCTCAAACTTTTTCTTTTCCTTTTTAATGATGCCTGCACTATCAGAGTATTCTAGTGTTCTCTCTTTTGTTTGGCATATAATCATGCACAGCCTTTTTATTTCTTTGAGGTGGGAGTATATTTTTATTTCCTAAATGCCATACTATAAAGATCAAATTCTTAAGTGTGTTTGTGCAGCTCAAAAGTAAAGATATATTAAGGGGAAAAAAAGAAAAAACACTGGTCTAGATGCAAGGCACACTTAAAAGCAAGTTTTACTTTTGGTTGTATTTTCTTTGTATATTATAAACATTTATTTAACTTGTTGCAGTTTGAAGTAAAAAATTTCCAAAATGTATGCTCAACAATAATCATTAAAATGTTTGCAGCGTACAAAACTGTGTCATGTGACTATTTCACTGCAACGAGCAGACCTAAGAGCTTAACCAGATATTTTTTATTTTGAGTCACTGAGATTTAGTTTTTTGAAATTCCTACATTTAGAAATGTATTTTTCTATAGTAAATACACTTAACTGAAAACTGGAAAGCTAGAAGAAATATATGTTCACATGCTTGTGATCCAACTTTTGTGTGCTGTCTTAGAGTATTCTTCAGCTAAGAATGGCCCAGTTATTTGTGTTACTTTTTCAACACCAGGTCTGCTACTTACATTGTATCTGCAGGGATGTGTAAGTCTAAGACCCAAGAATGATTTCTCAATGTTCTGTCAGTGCTAGAAGAGACCACCAGGGATACTGCCATTTCCTGGTTTTGAAGTAGGGCTTCTTCTGTTTCCATTTCCCAAATTCCCTTGATGTATCGCATCTGTTCCCTTAGGTGAAAGAAATGTCACTAGGCCTTATTTAGCCAAATGGCTTTTTTAGGAGTGAAAAGCATTTTTTGGAATTGCCCATTATTTACCTGTTTAAAAGGTACATTCCCTTTCTACATTAGAAGAGATATCTCCCACTACAGTCAGTCGTTTGAGTACTGTTTTTATTCTCTGCATGAGAATGTTGTACTATGTTATCAGTGGCAGCGTTTAAATAATTCATCTTGTTGTTAGTTTCACAGTTCTCTGTGAGAATAAAAGTTAAAATAAAACATAATAGCAATATTTAAATGTATGACCTATGCTTTAATCTAAAAAATAGTGGTGGTGATTGTCTTAATGAAGTCATGGATGCATGACTAAAACATCATACTAGTGTTAGAGTTAAAATCCAATTTATGTGCTTAGTATTGCCATTTATCTAAATCTGTAAAATGTCTGTCAATAACCCATCTTTTATCAAGACTAATCTAGCACAGGGCTCAGCAAACGATGGCCTGCTGCTTGCTTTGTATTGCCCAAGTGCTAAGTATGGTTTTAACATTTTTAAGTGGTTTAAAAAAAGCCAAAGAAGAAGAATATTTTATGATGTGGAAATTTTATGAAATTCAAACTTCAGTGTCCATAAATAAATAAAGTTTTGTTAGAACACAGCCATGCTCATTCCTTTACGTATTTATCTGTGGCTGTTTTTACACTACAGTGGCAGAACTGAGTGTTTACAGCAGTGACCTTATGGCCCATGAAGCCTAAAGTATTTACTGTCTGGCCCTTTACAGAAGAGGTTTGCTGAATCCTGGTCTAGCACATCGCCGTAGCAGGTAAAATTGATGAGTCTTATACATTCAGTAAATGAAATGTCAGGAGTCTTCAAGATAAAGCTGACCAATCTGAGGCATAAATTTCTTGAGTGTGAAAATCACTTAAAGCTATTCATCACATTTCAGCAGTAAACTTGAAGGGAAATGATGACACAGCCTAGAAGAACAGATAGTCCTATTACAGTTCACTTTGCATGTGTCAAGTGTTAGGTAA
This sequence comes from Mustela erminea, assembly GCF_009829155.1. Lineage (NCBI taxonomy): Eukaryota > Metazoa > Chordata > Mammalia > Carnivora > Mustelidae > Mustela > Mustela erminea. The sequence continues at coordinate 81,974,197 of NC_045618.1, read as the reverse complement.
CATCTGCCAGGGTCTCCACATATATTAGGTTCTTCAGCTTTCTTTCCTTTGGTATCTACCTAGTATTTTTTTAAATTGTTATTCTCTAAAGGTACGAAAATCTGTGCCAAGATGTTATCCAAGTGCTATTTTGGTGTGACCTAAAAATTAATTTTGTTCACTCCCTAGTTACTTCTGGTGTACCAGTTTCAGCAGTTACCTGACTGTGCTGCTGATTCAGTGCCTACCAACTAGGACAGTGTTGCCCAACTATGTCTTAGAAAGACCTCCAGAGCACTTTGATCTAGACTAGGCTTTCCCCACACCGTGGCTACTTAAGGCAAAGGGAGGTCTATACACGTGTAGCATTTGCTGTTCTGGCGGTCAGAAGCCTGACTTCAGCCTTTCTGAATGAGTTCAAAACAACTTAGGTTTGCTTTTAGAATCCATTATTGACTGGTTGCCTGGCTCTTTATAGATGCAAACTTTAAATATGTAAATAGATTTTTAGAAATAAAGATTTAAAAGAAATCCTTCCCTCACCCCCCACATATAAAAGAAAGAAACAAAAGCAAACAGTACCGAAAGAATCATCAATACCTGGAATGTCCATTTATGTCTTCTTTTGGAGGATAGAGTGTTGTAGATGAAAACTCTTAGAATTCCATAGGATGGTGCAATATCTTAATGTACCAAGACTGTAGTTCTATTTCCTCCATTAAATCTGCCTTCCTTCCCAATATGCACATAAAACATGCTTTTACCAAAGACAATTCTGTATGCTTTACTGTTGACTCAAGTAGCAAACCCATCTAGGAACATTTGGAAAGGTCAGACCATTGCTTTTCTATAGTGACTTAGTTTTCTTTGCTTCAGGACATTCCAAGAGAAGGAATGAGTTAGGGAGGCAGGGGAGAAGGGTTCATATCATGCCAACCTCAAAAGAGACACTCTCTTACATTCTATTTTTAGACTTTGAACTAAAGCAAATTTCACTTACAGATAAGTTTACTAATAAGACAAACCATTTACAATATGGCCTAAAGGATGGTTGTAACCATTTTAATGTGTAACCATTCATTTTTGGTAGTAACATTATAAGTGAATTAATAACATGATGACATTATAATTGCCAAGTGCAAATAATACGGTTATCAGGCTTTTTAGAAACTGGCAAATAAAATTTAATTCTCAATTTTTATTAGTTACACAATTTTGTAAAGTTTTGACTTAAAAACATTTTAAGGAAAAAGAGCATTTAGAAAACATTCAAAGTACTATGTGTTTAAAATTTTATTGGCTGATAGTTGTCACATGTTCTTCCCATGCTGCTAATCCTGAATTAAATGTGCATAGGGAAGCAGAGAACAAAAACGTTACCCTCAGAACTCAAAAAAATTTGAACAGGTGGGAAAAAAATGCTTATGTTTAGAAAATAAAACTCGTCTCTTAGTTCAGAGAAAATTTTTCTTTGTAGACCATATTTTAAAATACAGCTTTGTTTTCCATTTAGGAACTATGGAAAACACCTATTTAAAATGTCTTTGAAAGGACACCCCCTTTTGCAGTGTGCAGTCTTCCACATTTTTTGGGCTACAGATGTTGAGAGGTATTCCCATTTTTACAGGTTGATGTTGTCTGGCAGAGCCTTCTATCATTCAGCTTTCTGACATTTTATCAAGAATGAGTAGAGGGGCAAGAATTCTTGCTCGATTTGTTTCCACAATGCAGCCATTTAACACCATCTCATCCAAAATGATGTGCACTTTATCCAAATTAAACATTATCTAAGTTCATATTAAGGAAATTAGTTTGAGTTAACAAAAAATGTTAACGTGTAACAGTAATAACTTCTGACTTAGCCTTTCATTTTTCCCATATAAATTTGTCTAAGCATGAAGTGTATTTGGTGTGTGTGTGGTTTTTTTTTTTTTTTTTTTTAGACAGAACTTCTGAAATCAGATTTAAGATTGGTGTCCATGTTGGAAATTATTACCTTCACATACACAAACACACCTAGTTTCACCTTGGTTAAGCTAACTGGCCAATAGGTACAGAAATAGAATAGCTACTATACCTTTTAGCCAGAGGGAGAGTGACTCTAAGAACTAGAGAACAAAGCAAGTAACATTGGCAATGGCATGACCTGACAAGAACAATGCTGTCGTCCAAGACACTAATAACATCAACAGTAATAGCCTCGATGTTCCAGGCATTGTGTTGAGTGTTTTACATAATTTTTCAGTCTTCTCTACAACCCTACGTTATAAATGTTACATATTGTCCTAATTTTACACGGGAGCACATAGGCTCAAAGCCATTGTCCAAAGTCCCATGGCTGATAATTGCCAGAGCTAGAATTTAAGCCCACAGCTTTGGCTCAATGGTTCTACTTCCAGACTTCTCAGGAGGGGCCTGGAGCTACTGAGTATACTCCTCCCTTAACCCTCAAACATCCACCCCAAACCAAATGACTTCACAAAACCTCACGTCTTAAACTGTCTTTTCTCTCAGACTAAAGAAAAAAATCATCAAGAGTAGATATGAATGAAGAAAGCAAGGCAATGCTGACTAATTCCCAAGTAGATAAAAATTCTGAAATTCAAGAGAGTTATCTTGTATGAATGGACAGTTCTAAAAATACTCGTTTGAGAATTACAAAGCCATATCAGGGTACTGATGTTCCTAGTGGAAAGTCAGTATAGGGCATGGAGGAAGATGAAAATGTTAGCCTATGAGGTCTAGCTAACTGTAAAGAGCCAAATTCTTCCTCCCTCCCCCCGCCCCAGGAGCCCCTTCAAAGAACTTTTCTTTTGTGAAAGGAGAAAGGGAACTAGAATGAGATGATAACAATATTGAGTAATTCTGAATTCTACCCTTTAATAACTTATTTCCATTTCTATTTAAAGAACATGATCCTGGTCTGTTTAAAAACAACAGCTGATTGAAACAGATTGTTTCAAATACACAAACTTCAACAAATGAGTGACTTAAATGCACTAGGGAAGTTCATAATTAGTGAATCTTTGTAAAGTGAATCATTACCACCTTTTTTTTTTTTCAATAATTTCAGACGTTCAAGTCCGTATTGGGTTTGTTTAGTGAAAAATGAGGTGTAGAAAATGAGACAACCCTGTGAATGACTTTTAGTTTTCTATTAGGCTCTGCATTAATATCTCATTAAGCTCTGTGCAAATAGTCCTCTAGCAGGATAAACTTTTTCAGGGGCCCATGGGAACTGTCCTTAAATGACCCAGAAAAGGAAAAAAAAAAAAAAAAAAACTTTACTCTGATATACCTATTAATAATGTCTTCCAATTATATAGATGATTGCTTTGTCCATGACCAGATGGGACTGGAATATTAGGTTCAATCAGACCCAGAAGCCAGAACTCAGAAGCCAAACAAAGTGCAAATTTCAGCTTGGTACAAAGAAGAGGAGCTGGGGAGCATATGTGGCTATGTGAAACTGGCCTGCAGAATCCCCCTGCAGAATCATAATCCTGCAGAATCCCCCCGGCCTGCAGAATCATAATCACTAAGGCGAATCCCCTGTCTTATTCACTAAGGGCAATGAAAGCCTTGGTGTGTTGAAAATGCCAACTCATCTAAGATGATTTTCTTGGAGAGAGGAGGAGATCTAATTTTAATCTATTTGAACTGGTTCAGGGATTAAGCTACTCTGAAGACTGTGGCAAGTCCATGATCTAAAATTTGGGTGTCCCCTTGAGCAAGAGACCAACTGTTTTGAAATTCAGATGAGAATGTGCTGCTGAATCATATCAACCACTGACATCCTCACACTGTAAGGACAAGGTCTTTCAGCAAGTCTGAATTTCCTAACATCCTAGAAACGTTGTTGAGTGAGGTCATTCTTGACTGTGGGCATGTGACTGCCTGAGTAGCTGATTCAAACCCAACCCTTAATAACCATGTAGCTTTCCTGCATTATAATGGGAAACCACAGACCAAATCCATTGTGAGGCAAACTCCTGAAAGCTGATTTCCCTCCCTGGAATCATGTGACTCCTTTAAAGTAAGAATCCAGCTGTTGTTTACATCCTGATTTGGTTTATAAACAACTTCTACAATAGTAATGGCATTTGGGTTACATGTCAGGGACCAAAAAGATGCCCAGGCAAAGCCCCATGGCAGTAAATAGGCAAACATGCTTCAACCCTGACATCTGGAATAGAATGAAGCAAGAAAGGTCCAGGCTATTGGTCTGTTAATATGGTAAGCTGAGAATGACCATTTCAATAACCTCTGGGTTATACTGAACTTGACTGACTTAAAGATCCTTAAGGCAACTCGGCCACCCTAAAGTTGGAATTGATATGAACTACAGACAGCCTCCCAAAAAGCAGAATCAGAAAACCCCATTTTCTCTCAATCCCGAAACCCAAAAGCCTTTCTGAATTGCTACATAATGTGGATTGAAGCTGAACATCTTAGGACCCCAGTAATATTAGTGCCACTTGAAACCAATCTTTTAACTAAATATTATTAATATAAATATAATATAAATATATATAATAATATAAATTAATATAATTAAATATTAGTGCCACTTGAAACCAATCTTTTAATTAAAGAGCTTGAAATGTTTCTGGTTCCTATATTGGCATTTTGGTCTCTGGATCATGTTACTTTTTCAATATGGTATTTTAATACCATTGTGGTGGTCTATTTATCCTTTAATAAGAGAAAACTGAGCAGCATACATTCGAATGGGATCTGAAAAGCAACTGGCAGGCAGAGCCCAGCCTAGAAACTAAAATCTCTAACTCAAGATTTTGTTCTCAGGTCCCTGGTCTTCTTTTTTGATTTTTTTCTTTTTTTAAGATCCTACCTAAGCAAACTTCTTGATAAACTACGTGGGGTGGGGAAAAACTTGCTCTTGTATTTATACTTTAATTAATATAATTTGCCATGAAGTTAGATAAACTGTGTTTATCTACTTTGTGTTCACATTTCCCACAGAAAATTGAATACTCCTATATAGAAGACTATCCTAGAAGATTGTGTACGGTCCTTGGTATACTCTCCTTGTAAGATAGTCTGCTGTCCACTTTTAGGCTTGGTATTGTCTCTTCTTAATGAGGTCACTGAAAAGGAGTTAATCTTTTTTTTTTTTTAATGGGTTTTTCCTTAAAGGTCCATTCATATTCTGAGAGCAATAAGACAGTCAGGTGTAATTTAAGTTTTTATGTGAACTAAATCTATATTTATGAAAGCATTATAAAATATAATGAAGTGAAATAATTTTGAAAGCATTGGGTCAAGTGAGCCTGTCACTTTCTCTGTTGTTTCTCCTAAACTCTGCTGCTCCTCCTGACTTGGCTGTCACCATTCCTGAGTAAAAAAAAAACAGAACCTGGAAGCATGGAGCGAAAGGAGCAGGGTAAGGCAGAGGGACCTGGTAGGAAGGGGTAGGGGCGGATGCATATGGCACCTACAGGACATAGTTCAAGGAAATACCGAGACAGCAAAGGCCATTGAGAATCAGAGAAGCCCGGAAGGCAAAACTGTTCAACCTAGAACTTTAACATCCCTTTCCCAGGTAAATGGCTGACTCCCTCAGGGACTGTTCATAATTTTGAGACTCTTCACTCTTGACAGCACTGACTGAAGTTATGCTGAGATGGTTTTGACCCCCTTGCTTCTCAGTACCTGCCCTTCCCAAAGACTGGACAAGCTACATGGGCCAGCTCTCACCCCTTGCAGCCCTGCTTTCAGAAAAAGGTGTTCAGAAATTACTACATGCAGGGGTGGCTTAGTTGGTTGGGTGTCTGACTCTTGATCTCAGCTCAGGTCTTGATTTCAGGGTCATGAGTTCAAGCCCTGCACTGGGGTCCACGATGGGAGTGGAGCCTATTTGAAAAAAAGAAATTAAACGATATGTGAACTCCACTTTTTTTTTTTTTAAGATTTTATTTATTTATCAGAGAGAGAGAAGGGGAGAGAGCGAGCACAGGCAGACAGAATGGCAGGCAGAGGCATAGGGAGAAGCAGGCTGGCTCCCTGTCAAGCAAGGAGCCCGATGCGGGACTCGATCCCAGAACGCTGGGATCATGACCTGAGCCGAAGGCAGCTGCTTAACCAACTGAGCCACCCAGGCGTCCCTGAACTCCACTTTTGTAGAGTATGCTCTTATTAAGACATTCAGATACTCTCTTTCATATCTGACGCCTCCTTTTCTAATGTTTCTTCAAAACTTCTTTCCTACTTTAGGAATAATTTTGACAACACCAAGAGAGCACAGGGTCAGGCACTTTACAAATGTTTTGTTAGGAACTAAATTGCCACAACCTACTCCAGATAACACAGTTTTAAAAAATGTGTCAAATTTAATCTTATTATTATTTTTTGAAGATTTTATTTACTTCTTTGACAGCAGAAACAAGGGGAGCAGTAGGCAAAGGGAGAAGCAGGCTGCCTGCTGAGCACGGATTCCAATGTGGGGCTCGATTCCAGGACCCTGGGATCATGACCTGAGCCAAAGGCAGACACTTAACCTCTGAGCCACCCAGGTACCCCTGTATCTAATTTTATAGCCCTGGAAACCCAGAGACTGGTAACAGTTCTGCCCCAAAGTACCTCTATCACTTAAAACAGTCATAGAACCCCTCTGGGCTTTAGCCTTTTCATCTAAAAAATGAGGTTTTTAACCTGATGATGGTAGAGTTTTCTTCTAGCTCCAAAGTTACTCAAATCCTAGGACTCTAAAAGTAACCGTCAGGGAGAGGGGAGCTAGTTTACTCTACCTGACATTATCAAGTCATTGCTGAGGTAATCACATACGCCATCATACCTCATAAGAAATCCTTTGGTAATGACTTAATTATCGTGACCTTTCTGAGAGAACATGGAGACAATTTCAGTTTATTTAGAAGCTACCGCTTCAGTGTTGGATGGCTTCCTTGGAGAGATTCTTTGTTCTTCTTGCCAGTAATTCCCTAGCCCCTACCTGAACAAGTACTTTTGTGATTTCTCATTAAGTCAGTGTGAAGTTAGCTCCTATTCAGAGAAGACCTATTCTGGTTTCTGGACCTTAAGGTGTTTGGGATTTTAGGAAAGTAATGACGGAAGGAGAGGCTGATGCCCCACAGTGGGCTCTGGGTCCTGCTCAGGGCCTGAGTGCAAATCTCAGTGGTGCTGAATACTGTTGCCTGGGTGCCTCTGTCCCTCCAGAGAGCACCATGGAAGACAGCTAGCTGAGTCACAGAGCGCAAGCAGCAACGGAGGCCCTTCCTTCTCCCCCACCTTCAACTACAATAAGAGGTACTTTCACATCACCCATGTGAGCTTTAACATTCTAGAATTAATTGCTCAGGCTTTTAGGTTTTAAGGACTTAGAAAATGAAAACATGAATGTTCTAAAGATTCTATTTATGTTCTAAAGAATCTATTTAAAAGATTTCTAGAATGTTTTAAATGAATTCTAGAATATTTTAAAAGAATGTCCTAAAGAATCTATTTAAAAGATTTTGGGAGATGCCGGGATGGCTCAGGTGGTTACATGACTCCTTTTGGCTCAGGTCATGATCCCATGGTACTGGGACTGAGTCCGGCATGGGGCTCCCAGTGCTCAGTGGGGCGCCTGCTTCTCCCTCTGCCCCTCCTTCCTGCTCACGCTCTCTCTCAGGCAAATAAATAAATAAAAGCTTTAAAAAAATGATTTTGGGGGGCGCCTGGTTGGCTCAGTGGGTTGAGCCGCTGCCTTCGGCTCAGGTCATGATCTCAGGGTCCTGGGATCGAGTCCCCCATCGGGCTCTCTGCTCAGCGGGGAGCCTGCTTCCTCCTCTCTCTCTGTCTCTGCCTGCCTCTCTGCCTACTTGTGATCTCTCTCTGTCAAATAAATAAATTAATTTAAAAAAATCTTAAAAAAAAAAAGATTTTGGAATCAGAGAAAACATTCTGGATTCTAGGCCTACTCTGTATTTGTGGGGTAGGTGGCTATGGAATACAAAGAGGAGTTCCAGCCTGCTCCTCATTTTTTCCCCCATGTGTGTATGTGGGTTACCATCCCAGGCTCTTCCTGTCCCCAGTCATGGGGAGAGGCCTGTACAAGCCCTACCTAGCAACAGGCCCTGGTATATGGGCACCCCATGAGTTCTGGGGACCCAGGTAGCTGGAGGATGGTCAAGAAGTAGACTGGGGCCCTGCAGGCTCTGGACAAGCATCTTTATCCCATGGAGAGGGATGCTGCTGAAGGAAAGCCAGATGGGGTTCCCTAAGGCCCATGGCCCAGGAAAGGGATCCTGAGTGTCCAAATCTAAAGGTAGTATTGCTGGATTCCACTCTAGCCCAAATAAACTGAGTCTTTAAGCCACTTTAAGGGCACCAAATACCAAAAAGGTAGTTAAGGTTTTCTGTACATTCATACATTAGTAGGTGTGCCCTGAACTGAGGAGGAAATGGACATCTCCCCCATAGCACCATTCACGGGCCCCATTCCCCTATTTACCAGAGGGGGTAGAGACAGTGCCTCTGAATTATGAATTGTCTGGAGAATTCAGCAAATCTGGGGCTACAGAACTCAACACATACATTTTGGGAAGCTCATTAGTTGATTCCTAAAAACCATTTTAATTCATGGAATTTGAAGTCTCTGGGTTTTTAAAATTTTTATTTATTTACTTATTTTTAAGATTTTATTTATTTACTTGACAGAGATCACAAGTAGGCAGAGAGGCAGGCAGAGAGAGAGGGAGAAGCAGGCTCCCCGCTGAGCAGAGAGCCCAACGCGGGGCTCGATCCTAGCACTCTGAGACCATGACCTGAGCTGAAGGCAGAGGCTCATCCCACTGAGCCACCCAGGCGACCCTGGGCTTTTTTTAGATTTTAAAAAATTATTATTTTAAGTACAATCTACTCCCCAACATGGGGCTCAAACTCATGATCTCAGAATCAAGAATCCCATGCTCTAACGACTGAGCCAGCCAGGAGCCCCCAGAGATTGAAATCTTAAGTCTACTAAAGGATGTACTAGGCGAAACTTTCTCTATAGAAGCAGGGCCTCAGGAGTCCTCACGCCACATTTCAGCCCAGTGGGTAAAGGAGAATGTGAAGAGTGTGCAGGAACTTATGCACGGCAGATGAATGATTTAGGTCACTGACACGCCCGGCCCCAAGGGTCTGCCCCACCTGACACCAACTGCAACATCGAGTTGCCACTTAGTAGAAGCGTTTTCAAGAAGCCAGAATTTCTGTCCTAATTTCTTTCTTTCTTTTTTTTTAAAGATTTTATTTATCCATCTGACAGACAGAGATCACAAGTAGACAGAGAGGCAGGCAGAGAGAGAGGAGGAAGCAGGCTCCCCGCCGAGCAGAGAGCCTGATGCGGGGCTCGATCCCAGGACCCTGGGATCATGACCTGAGCCGAAGGCAGAGGCTTTAACTCACTGAGCCACCCAGGCGCCCCTGTCCTAATTTCTTGTACTTGGGTCATTCCTCCCTCCCTTCCTTCCTTCCTTTCTTCCTTCCTCCCTTCTTTCCCGCCCCTCCCTTCTTTCTTTAGATTTATTTATTTATTCTAGAGAGAGAGAGAGCAAGAGTGCCGGGGGAGGGGCAGAGTGAGAGAGAGATGGGAAGCAGACTCCCTGCTCAGTGCAGAGCCCAGTGCAATGTGGGGCTCAGGGCTTGATCCCAGAAACCTGACATCATGACTTGAGCTGAAACTAAGAGTCAGACACTTAACCAACTGAGCCACCCAGGTCATTTCTTTTGAAAATGCTATCTGTTTTGTTCTGTGATGTCGGTCTTACTAGCAGTAGAATAAGCCCCTTCTAACCACTTGCATATAAATGGTTCATTTTATTTCTCAAAGTTTAATCATGTGGACTCTGGAAAGCTGCCCCATTCTTAGAACACTTCAGGGGAGTGAAGCTTCTGGAGAAAAAGATGGCAAGTAAAGGGCTTCTTGGGAATTCTTCAAGGTTTTGCCTTCCATCTTCCTGGGGCTGCACCAAAGCCAAGCCTTAAAGCGCGTCTATTCCATGTGGGTGGACAAGGGAGGCTTTCTGAAGCCAGAGCAAACAGATAGGTGTTGTGAGTGTTGGGAGAACCAGCTCTAGGTTACAATTCTATCAGCTGCCTGTTTTCAGACTTTCATGGCTGAAGGAAGCTTTACTGGCCAAACAGCCCTGACCCATGTTAGCTGCTCAGCAATGCTAGGGTCATGCTCCCAGGGCAGTGATGAGCATCTCCGGCCCTACACAGAGGGGGCAGGAAACTGAGGCTGCACTTCTAAAAGGCTCTCATCTTACTGTTACGAAATTGGTGTGGAGAGGTCCTTCCCAGATATGTGATAGAAAGAACTATGTATGAGGCAGAGTAAAGGCGAGGGTTTTAATTGGATTGTTTTCAGATGGCTAAGGGTGGAAACCTTTTAAGAATGTTAATAGAGGGGCGCCTGGGTGGCTCAGTGGGTTACCTCTGCCTTCGGCTCAGGTCATGATCCCAGGGTGCTGGGATCGAGCCCCACATCGGGCTCTCTGCTCAGCGGGGAGCCTGCTTCCTCGTCTCTCTCTGCCTGCCTCTCTGTCTACTTGTGATCTGTCTCTCTGTACAATAAATAAATAAAATCTTTAAAAAAAAAAAAAAAAACGAATGTTAATAGAAGAGAGGGTACCCCATAGCCTACCTGCCCAGGCTACCTGCTTCACTTTTAGGCCACTGGAGGTCCATGTGAAACTATGCCTTGAGCAAAGGCTTATACTTCCAGCTCTGGGCAGATTCAGTTCCCTTCTCTAAATGGTGCAAAATTCCTAATCTGTCAGGTGGATTTACCTAAGTAATTCCGAAGGACAGTGAATATGCAAATTAGTCAGAGGTACACCTGAAACTAACACAGTTTGTTAATTGTACTTCAATTAAAAAAAAAAATTGAGTTAGAAAAAAAATAGAGAGGAAGGGAAGGCAAAAATGAAACTAAGTAAAATGAAGGGAGAAGGTACAAACTGTGTGCCTTAGTGTGGAAATTAAATTTGAATAAGAAAGCTGGAGCTCAGGACATCTGGCTGGCTCAGTCTGAAGAGCATGGGACTCCTGTAGTGAGTCCCACGCTGGGTGTGGAGATTACTTAAAAATAAAACCTTAAAAAAAAAAAAAAAAAAAAAGAATGCTAGAGATCATGATTTAGACCTATGCTATACACCCGAGGGCTCTAAAGACAAGCCTGTCTCTCCTTCTAATAAACATTTAACCAGTATGTAAGATACATCAATACAACTAGTTCAGCTATAATACATACCCTGATATATCTGCTTCACTTTAGTTCTCTGAACTTCTAGCCTAGTTAGAGTGTCTTTTCCTGTTCCAGGTGTAAGGTGACTCGACTCAGTTACCTAGAGTCATGGCAACATCAAATATTAAGGCTGAGAGGGTGTTAAAGCTCTTCTAGCCTAATCCTATTATTTTGAGATGAAGGGTTTATGCGTCTTGTCCAACACCTACAGTTTGTGGCAGGTTCAAAAGAAGAATTTGGATTTCTGTACTCCTGGTGAAGTATCTAACAGCTTTTCCTATCTTCCTGATGACTTTTTAAGTTCAAAGGTATTTTTCTTATTTCCCTGTACAAGAAGAGGAGATCTATTCTGAATTGCTTTAAAAGGTTTAGTTAAGGGGCGCCTGGGTGGCTCAGTGGGTTGAGCGGCTGCCTTCGGCTCAGGTCATGATCTCAGGGTCCTGGGATCGAGTCCCGCATCGGGCTCTCTGCGCAGCAGGGAGCCTGCTTCCCTCTCTCTCTCTCTGCCTGCCTCTCCAACTACTTGTGATTTCTCTCTGTCAAATAAATAAATAAAATCTTAAAAAAAATAAATAAAAGGTTTAGTTAAAATGGAATATAACATGCTGAATAAAAATACCCCTTGATATACAGACTTGAACGTCATAGGTCAAAGGGATCATAGATTTAGGTCACTCACCACTAGAGGGCACTCAGATTTTCCCAGTTAATTTAAAGAGGCTGCCAGATACAGCCTGGAAATGGAGTTTATCAATGTGATGACATTTTCTATCAAGAATAAAAGCTAAATGGCTCTTTCCCCCAGATATACTGATGTCTAATGTATATATATGTCTATAGAAACCTGTTATAATATATTTGTTATATTTGTTACTATTTTAGACTTAAGCCAGATGTTTTCACAAAGGACTCTTTCATTATTGCTTTCAAGCAAATTTTTGAAGTAAAAATTAAAAGTCAACTTGCCTCCAGAGCATTCATGAAAAACCCAGAGGCCTCTGCCAAAATCCACAGGCCTACAGTATTTGAAGCAAAAACTGTTTGGGGTGGGGTTGAGGGGGACCTTGCATACTTTGATTTAAAAGGGTTAAGAAAGGGCGCCTGGGTGGCTCAGTGGGTTGAGCCTCTGCCTTCAGCTCAGGTCATGATCTCAGGGTCCTGGGATCAAGTCCTGCATCAGGCTCTCTGCTCTGTGGGGAGGCTGCTTCCTCCTCCTCTCTCTCTCTCTGCCTACTTGTGATCTCTCTGTCAAATAAATAAATAAAATCTGTTTAAAATAAATAAATAAATAAATAAAAGGGTTAGGAAAGAAAAGAAAAATAGAGCTTTCTCTGCTATAAAAGTAAATGTATACAAGCCAGGCAATTATTTAGCCGTCCAGTTTATCATCACTGAAGGCTTTATTCCGATGATGTGAGGGACTTCTGGAGATTTAGACTTGGAGCCATGAAAATCCATCGTCTCTAGGAGGACCAAGGACTTTCTAGCTGTGTTACTCAAATTCTGTAAAGGTCTATTCTATATACTTAAAAAAAGTTACATTGTTAGATCAGTTATTATCAACTACAACCACAGCATTGCCCTGTCTGAAACATATAAGAATCATCTTTGTGATAAAGGGCAAAGGGTGAAAAAAAGAAAAGGGTGTTTCTGCAAAGCTCCTGCACCTCTGACTGTTGATGGATAATTAGCATTCTGGTTTCTGGCTTCTGCTGCATCCTTTTCCTGGCCTGTGTCACTTACCTGATTGGGACTAGCCTGTGCTTTGCCAAGTACTGAGGAAAACCTGGCTCACAGCTTTGAAAAAGGATACATCTAGTTCACTCTGGAAAAGAGAAAAAAGTACAAGGATGAGAATGAGACACTGGGCCACATGCGCTTAGCAGAGCTAGCAGATGCTCTGGCCGCAAGTTTGGGAGCAGGTTGGGGAGACGGCTCTGGCCATACAAAGCTGAGCAGGAAGGCTCTGAGTTGAGGACTGTGCTATCTATCTATTTATCTATCTATCTATTTATTTATTTATTTATTTGAGATTTATTTATGAGAGAGAGAGCACATGCACGCGTGTGTACACATGATTGGGGGAGGGGCAGAGGGAGAGTCTAAAGCAGGCTCTGCACTGAGTGTGGAGCCTGATGCGGACTTGATCTCATGACCCTGAGATCACGACCTGAGCCAAAACCAAGAGTCAGATGCTTAATCCACTGTGCCACCCAGGCACCCACTGGACGGTGCTTCTTAGAAAAAAAAAAAAAAAGGTTGTGGTCTGGGGAGAATTTTGCCAACAAGAACAATTCATTCTTCAAACATAGAGGAAATAGACTACCTCAGCCTTTATAGATGATAGCTCATTTGATACGTGTATCTTTTTTTTTTTTTTAAATGTTTTTTTTTTCTTTTAAAGATTTTATTTATTTATTTGACAGAGAGAGATCACAAGTAGGCAGAGAGAGAGAGAGAGAGGAGGAAGCAGGCTCCCTGCTGAGCAGAGAGCCCGATGCGGGACTCGATCCCAGGACCCTGAGATCATGACCTGAGCCGAAGGCAGCGGCTTAACCCACTGAGCCACCCAGGCGCCCTGATACGTGTATCAAAAACCTTAATAATATGCATGCCCTTTGAAATCTATCAACTGTACTTCTATAAGTTTATCCTGAGGAAATAATTAGGTAACAGCACAACAATGTGTGATAGGATGTTTAGGGTAATGTTTATAGAAGCAAATCACTGAAAACAAGCTACAAATCTATCAAGGGGGGACTACTTAAATCAATTATTGCAGATAATAAATCAATTATTGCAGGCTATAGGTATGTAAGTACTACTCTGTTAAGTAAAAAAGCAAGTTATAACATGACATATACAGTATTATCCCAAGGATATATGTACATGTAGAGAAATATGCAGAAATAGTTAGATACAGACAGATACATGGAGTCTAAAAAGAAATAAACTTAATAGAATATGTCGGTAAGTCATGGGCTTACTCATGATCTTCTCCCCTTTCTTTTTGCTTATATGTGTTTTTAATTGTTTTCAATGATCAGAGATGTTTACAGCATTAAAAAAAAATCATAGAGGGAGAAATAGTAAACAGAGTTAAATTCATATCTGAAAGGACTCAAGATTTGTCAAGTGAAGCAGTGACGACCCGGCCCTCAATAGCAGCCGTCCTCTCTTGCGAAATGGCCCCCAGGGAAGCTAACTGGGTTGGCTTTTTGTTTTGAAATGTGATCTCGAGATACTTCTTGCAGCCCAGACAGCATGAGACTGATCTCCAAATTTAAGATTTGGAAACTAAGATTAAAAATAGTCTCAGAAAGAATGTTTAAAACTCACTAACCCCAAAATAAGTCTTAGATGACAAGGCATCCTCTGAGTGGGACAGATTCTATTTTCTTGCCCATAGTACTCTCTTCCCTCCTCTTGTCTCTTCTTTTTGCTACTGTGATCCTAAACGGAGCCATCTCATAGCACTGTTGGAGTCCTGTGTAGTCACCAGTTTAAATTCTAATCTTTATTTCTGTGGTTTATGTGGTCACTGACTCTCTCCCCAGAATTACAGCAAGAATTCAGCAACCAGCTGTTTATTCTCAGTCACCAAATATAATAATAATTTTAAAAATCTTAGCACTGGTAATGCTTGTACTCACTCATGATTATCCCAGGTTTAAAATACTGCTTTTTTGGGAAATGGTATTTTTCCTTGATAGGTATTCTTTTAAAATGGCTAATCATGTCGAGCTCTGAATCACAGACCCTGACTTGCAAACCAGTCTGTCTTAAGAGAGCGGTCCCTGTGATTAAGCAGGAGCCAGAGCTGTGCTGTCTAATACCGTGACCACCAGCATCATTTGGCGAATCGAATGAATTGAGATTAAATTCCTCATTCCTTTATACTAATATATACTAGTATAAATTCCTTTATACTAATCAGGTTTCCAGTTTTGAAAAAACCACACGTAACTAGTGTCTACTGCACTGGATGGTACAGGTACAGAACATTTCTGCGGTGACAGAACATTCTGCTGGACAGTGCTGACTTGTGGTACTCTCTCCAAGCCGTCAATACAAAGATGGAGTTTAAAGTCAGCCTTACTGTCCCCTGGCCCCTCAAGGCCAGTCTCTGAGATGGCCTGACTCCCCCACTCTTCCAGCTTCAGAAGGCACTAATTCCATCCTAGCAAGATACACAACCATCTCTCAGGCCACAGGGCAGTCCTAGTTTTCCTCATGCATTAAGTAGTGGGTATCCGATCTAAGCACGCATCCAAATCATCCACAAGGCTTGTTAAAATACAGACTGCTGAACCTCCACTCAGACTTTCTGATCCAGTAGTCTGGGGTGGGCCCACAATTTGGATTTTTTTTAAAAAATATTTTATTTATTTATTTATTTGACAGACAGAGATCACAAGTAGGCAGAAAGGCAGGCAGAGAGAGAGGAGGAAGCAGGCTCCCTGCTGAGCAGAGAGCCTGATGCGGGGCTCAATCCCAGGACCCTGGGATCATGACCTGAGCAGAAGGCAGAGGCTTTAACCCACTGAGCCACCCAGGCGCCCCACAATTTGGATTTTTAACAAGTTCCCAGGTGATGTTTATATTGCTGGTCCAGGAACCACACTTGGAGAAGCATTGCACTAAAGCAATGAAGACATGCTAGTGGATGGTTCCATGCAGAAGGAGTGTGCCAAACTTTACTTTACTTCATGTATTAGGACTTTGGCTGAAGATGTAACTTCTTTTTTTTTTTTTCCAAAGATTTTATTTATTTATTTGACAGAAAGTGGGAGAGAGTACAAGCAAAAGGAGTGGCAGAGAGAAAGGGAGAGCAGGCTTCCCACTGAGGGGGGAGCCCGATGTGGGGCTCAATCCCAGGACCCCCAGATCATGACCTGAGCAAAAGTCAGACGCTTAAACGAGTGAGCCACCCAGGCGCCCTTCAAGATATAACTTCTTAACATGAGTTTTGTCCTTAGTAGACTTCGGTGCACTCAATATTACTAACGATAGACCAGATTCCATTCACTGTCTCAGGAAAAAGCAGCTTGAAATAGTTCCCTCCTAATCCTTTTATTTAAAACCAAAATAACAACAACAAAAAATCCTTTTTATTTAAAAGCAAAAAACAAACAAAAAAAAAACCACACACACACAAAAAAACCAACTTTGAAAACTCAGTTTGTGCCACTACTACCTCTCAAGAATGTCTAACCAAGGCTCAGGAAGACCTACTGGAGCAAAGTAAAACATCTTCACTAAATCTTTTTTAAAAGAATATTGGAGGGGCGCCTGGGTGGCTCAGTGGGTCAAAGCCTCTGCCTTCGGCTCAGGTCATGATTCTAGGGTCCTAGGATCGAGCTCCACATTGGGCTCTCTGCTCAGTGGAGAGCCTGCTTCCCCCTGCCCTCCACCTGCCTCTCTGCCTACTTGTAATCTCTGTCTGTCAAAAAAATAAATAAAATCTTAAAAAAAAACAAACTATCATGATTCAAAGAACACTGTCGGGAAAGTGAAAATTTCTCCCACCGAATGAGAGAAAATATTTTCAAATCATATCTGATAGGTATTTGTACTTGTATTCAATTAGTTCAATCAAAGATATTTTTCTACTCAATCAATTCAAAGATATCTGTATTCAAATTATATAAAGAACTCTTACAACTCATCAATAAATAAATAATGCAACTGAAAAAAATGGACAAAGGATTTGAAAAGACATTTCTTCAAAGAAAATCCACAATTGGCCAATAAACACATGAAAAGATGCTCAATATTTGTTATCCATTAATGAAATGCAAATCAAAACCACAACTGGCATCTGTACTACTTCATACCCACTAGAATGGCTATAACCAGAAAGACAGATAGTAAAAAGTTTTGCCAAGAACATGGAGAGATTAGAACCCTCAAACACTGCTGATGAGAACTGATATCACGCAGCCACTCTGGAAAAACAGTTCGGTAGTGCATCAAAATGTTAAGCATGGAATTACCACATCACCTAGCAGTTCTACTCCCAGGTATATTATACCCAAGAAAACAAAGTATGGGGGCGCCTGAGTGGCTCAGTGGGTTAAGCCTCTGCCTTCAGCTCAGGTCATGGTCCCAGGGTCCTGGGATCGAGCCCCGCATCGGGCTCTCTGCTCAGCGGGGAGCCTGCACCCCCTCCCTCTCTGCCTGCCTCTCTGCCTACTTGTGATCTCTCTATGTCAAATAAATCTTTAAAAAAAAAAAAAAAGAAAACATATGATGCCACACAAGAATGTTTATACAAACGTTCCAAGCTGCCTTATTCATAATAGCCAAAAGGTATCACTAACCCAAATGTCCATCAACTAATGAAAAGGTAAACAACATGTGGTATAACCACTTAGCAGAATATAATTTGGCAATAAAATTATTGCCAAATAATTGGCTGGCCCGCCTGCTGTTCCCGCCCCAGGCCCAGCTTCTGCACCGGCACGGTAGGGTCCCATCATCCGAATCTGAGGACACCTGCGGCTGCCCTGGCACATGGAGCCTCGTCTCCCGGCCGCAGCCCGCTGACGGGGGCTCCGGGTGAGGGGCCGCGAGTGCGTCCTATCAAGCGGGAACCATCTCACGCGCTGTCGCAGAGCCGCCAGTTCAGGGAGAAGAACCACCGTGGGCGGAAAGTTCTCGCCTTTGCAGGTGGCTCTCCTTCCGCGTGTGCCGCCGGTGGCCGCGCTGGTTCCCGGTCGCTCAGGTAAGCCGCTCCGTGAGCAGGCCCGCCGCTGCCCTCCGCGTCCCCGTGAAGGCGCGCGGCGCACGGCCCGGGCAGACGCCTCCCACCGCCCACCGCCCACCGCCCACCGCCCACCGCCCACCGCCCAGGTGCTGTGAATGGGTCGTGCTTCCCCACCGGACCGCTGAGAACCGCTTTGCACCCCGAGCCCCCCTGCCCTCCGTTTCTCAAAAATGGCTTTTCCCCTAGGATGGACTGAGAGGGCAGGAGCTCCGTCTGCCTTGCACCGTGTCACCGTGGGCCTCAGGGGGTCACGGGCCGGATCTATCCCAGCCAGGGCCCTGCGGCTGGCGGGCCTCACGGGCCGGCTCGGAGGCAGCGCTGCCCCCCAACGCCCGTGGGGAGCGTGCCTCCTGCGCTCCCATCGCCTGGGTTGGTTGGAAGTGTCTTTTTAGAGTTTGAACTATTAATGGGGGAGTCATCCTGCTGTCTTTCCCTCAGAAGGGCTAAAATGTCTCCGTATTTCTTTCTAGATTTAAGTAAACATCTATCTGGGTCAGTTTCGCCTTCTCCCTGCCTCCTGATCATGGCCGGCTCAGACCCCTTTTTCTAACAGATATTTTAAAGAGTCCCTTATTGTTCAGAAATGAAATTTGGAGATGATATAGCTACCCCCACCCCCATTCTTGTCCATCTAGAACCTCAGAAAGTGGCTCCTGACTGGCTCAGTTGGTAGATCCTATGACTTTTGATCTCAGGGTCGTTGAGTTCCAGCCCCACACTGGGTGTAAAGATTACTTAAAAAAATAAAAATCTTAAGGGAGGGGGGAGAATGGGGCCTTATTTGGGACTAGGGTCTTTGCAGATGTAATTACTTAAGGATTTCAAAACAAGGTCAGCTTGGATTTAGGGTGGGCCTGCAATCCAATGACAGGTGTCCTCGAAGAAGAGGAGAGACACAATAGAGGCCACGGGTGGACAGGCAGGGGTTATAGGGATACGGCCACAGGCCTGGGAACACAGGCCCCTAAGAACTCCTGGAGCCTTCGGAGGAAGTGTGACCCAGCATCACCTTGAGCCTCTAGAACTGAGAGAGGATAAACTTCTGTCACTGTAAGCCCCTGGTTTGTGGTCATCTGTTACAGTGGCCATAGGACATTGACACAGCCAGGAAATAAACTCAAGGCACTGCTCTAAATGCATGCTCACCAGCTGCTCCCATGGGCCTCTGTATGTGGATGTTATAGGCAAGCCTGTTTTACACAGCAGCCATTGGGCTCAGAGATGCTGGGTGACCTGCCCAGGGCATACAGCCAGGAAGAGGGACTCTAGGTTCCCACCTGGGGTCTGTCTGACCCCTGTTCTGCCTGCAGGTTTCACCAGTGGTACAGGAGTAGGTGATGAGGGCCATTCCTGCTCTCTGAGTCTCAGCAGCTTCTCTACTTGTAGGGTGCCTGCAGGCACCTTCCACTGGCTGGTTCTGATCCCCTCTTCTCTTTCCACTCTGGCTTCTGCAGAACTGGGGCTGGCGTTCTCTCTGTGCTGATGAGGTCACTGCTCTGGGCACTTAGTAACCAAGACACAGACCTGAGTGGGGAGGCCAGACCTCCAGGTCTGGGATGGTATGGACCTGTATGGAGTGGGGTCCTCAGGGCCCCAGGCACACTAAGGAGGCTCTGGGGGGGCTCTGGCACCTGTCCAGACCAGGCTCAGGCTGGCATGTCCTTCTGGTGTTTGTGTGACATGGCGGAACAGACCCTAACCTGGGGACTGCATCTGACCAGATCTGAGGGTTTGCAGGTTTCCTGAGTTCTGCTCTGGGCAGCTCTCTGCTTCCAGGATCCTGCTCCTAACCCCTCCCATACCTGTGTCA
Organism: Mustela erminea; assembly: GCF_009829155.1. NCBI lineage: Eukaryota > Metazoa > Chordata > Mammalia > Carnivora > Mustelidae > Mustela > Mustela erminea. The sequence goes on along the minus strand of NC_045618.1, from coordinate 81,954,388 downwards.
TTCTGAAGGAAAACAGTGCTAATCTCTGAAATAAGTGTCGGGATCTCTGGTGGAGTTTGGTTTTGTCCAGAACAGTGTTTTCCCCAGAACCCTACTCACATTTTACCCATTGTATTTGGGTGTCCAGCGCATACCTGCTCTGTCCCCTGGTTGCCCTCCTTGCCCAGGAGAAGGGTGGCAGGCTCTCCCCTCACCTGCAGCAGCTTTCCCAAGCACCCCCTCTGGGCCAGGGTCCTGCTTTCACTCCTTTCTGGCTGCCTTCTCCACTCCCCCCAACCCCAACTGTTTTTATTATGAAAGCTGTCAAACATTCATCATTTCAAACAAAAGTTTCTCCCCCTCCCCCTCCCCTCCCCTCTCCTTTTTCGCCTGTCCCCCCCCACACATCCTTGTCCTTACCCTTCCCCCCTCCCTTCCTCCTCTCCTTCCCTCTCCTCTCCCTCCTCCTTCCTGGCCTAATAACCAATTCAAAGAAAGCTGCAGACATCATGGGAAAAAAAAAAAAAACAAACGAAAGAAGTACTGACACATGCTATAACATGGATGAATCTTGAAAATATCATGCTAAGTAAAAAAAATAAAGTCATAAAAGACCACATATTGTACAAGTCTATATAAATAAAAAATCTAGGACAGGCAAGCCTATAGAACAAAAAGTAAATTGGTGATTACCCAGAGCCTGGAGCAAGGGAGCCAGATCATTGGGAAGGAAATGCTAATAGCAATGGTGTTTGTTTGGGGTTGTAAAATATTCTGCTGTTGTTGTTTTACCTTGTTAGGGTGCTTTTGTTTTTATAAGTTTTCTTTAAAAATACTTGTATACTAATGTTACATGATGAGTGACTAACTTTATAAAGAGAACCGAGGTAAGAATAAAATTATTAATGGTGGAATAAGCATCTTCTCTAATATATTGAGTCAAAGTACTTAAGGATACAGTGAATTCGTGGTGGTTATGAAATATTCTAAAATTGACTTTGCTGATGGCTGCACAAGTGTGTAAATATTACAACCTGTGTATGTTAGATGGGTGAGTTTGGGGGTAAGTAAATTCAATTTCAGTATAGCTGGGGTTTTTGGTTTTGTTTTGTTTTTTAGAAAGGGGGCTGTTGGGAGGCCCCTCGGTTAGGCGTTCTACTCTTGATTTTGGCTTGGGTCACGATTTCAGGGACACGAGATTGAGCCCCATGCCAGGCTCCACTCTCAGGGGAGTCTGCTTGAGATTCTCTCCCTCCCCCTCTGGCCCTCTCCCCACTCTTGCATCCACACCCTCTCTCTGTCTCAGATAAATAAATAAAATCTTTAAGAAGGGGGCTGTAGGAAAGGAACTTATGTATACCTTAAGGGGAGGTGGTTTTGGTCATCAAAGCAAACGTGTGGTTGGAAATAATTCCTAAACAAAAGGTTCCTAGTGTCTTAGGAAGGGAGACAGAAAAAAAGAAAGATGAAAAGTAAGTTAAATACAAAGTCTCTTGATTAAAAGAAAGACATAAGAGATTCTTAGGCTTATAGAACTGGTTCTTTATAAAGATCTAAGGCACACAGTGTTTTGTAACACTTTGGATGAACCAGAAGGAAAGGTAAAGAAAAGGGGGCATCATCTGAGTTTTAACGTTTACACATTAAAGCTCTGTATGAACACAGGTTCTTGATATAGACCCATTTCTGGGAAAATGGGCGGAGGACAAAAGCCATTTTTTAGTCATTAGACTTACCACTCGGCTGAAGTACTCATCTAACACTTCCACAAAATTATGGATGAATTCATAAATGGCCATCTCGTTCTGAAATAAAAAAGGAAGGGCACAATTAGTTTTAGTATAGCCCGTATGTAATTAGACTCTGACAAATATTCAGAATAGTTCTAGGACTCTTGTTTGAAAAAAGCTTACCAACAGAGAGAGAATCGAAAATCTTAACCTCTAGGATTTTAAGTCCCCAGTGAACGTAACTGGACTGAAACCAGATCGGGTCTAGTGTTTAGGGTTTTGAGCTCTGCTCCCTGACTTTATCATCAACGGGCTGAAACAATGTTTTTGGTTCTTCATGCCACCAGTTTTCCATTTGGGAAGACGGGGAACTACCTCCAGGTTTGGTTCATGGATAAAAAAACAATCAGCTGAAATTCTGAGGTATCTTAAATCTTAAATGCCTTTTCATGGATTCAATAGCCATAGGTTCTATTGATCTGGGACTGATGTTTCTGGAAAGGTGAACTAAATCTGAGGAAATTCATTATCAACACAATCATATTTATAGTTTGCTCTGGCTTCTGATCTGTCAGCCAGTATTTAATGCCACATCTGACTGGCCTCTACCCCTGTCTCAGTTGTCCCACTGAGCCACACAGAACAAGAGCAAGAACCTGGTATTGCCTAGGGTCAGGGAAAGCATTCTATGGTTTTGTGTTTACCCAAGCTGCTCATCTAATTCAAGAAAAATCCCAGATATTTTTCTTCCACACAGCTTTTCCTGGCCTTGATAGAAACCAAGATCCTTTTACGAGACAAGATAATTCTTAGATAGGCAAGTAGGGAAGAAAATGTCAATTTAAGGAGGAATAAAAGTCAGACTGTCAGGGTACCTGGGTGGCTCAGTTGGTTAAGTGTCTGCCTTTGGCTTGGGTCATGATCCCAGGGTCCTGGGATCGAGTCCCCAGTCAGGCTTCTTGCTTGGTGGGGAGCCTTCTTCTTCCTCTCTCTCTGTTGCTCCCCCTGCTTCTGTTCTCTCTCTCTCTGTCAGATAAATAGAATTTTTTTTTAAAATATTTTATTTATTTATTTGACAAAGAGAGAAATCACACATAGGCAGAGCAGCAGGCAGAGAGAAAGGAGGAATCAGGTTCCCCGCCAAGCAGAGAGCTTGAGGCGGGGCTCAATCCCAGGACCCTGGGATCATGACCTGAGCCAAAGGCAGAGGCTTAACCCACTGAGCCACCCAGGCACCCCTAAATAGAATCTTTAAAAAAAATTTTTTTTTAATCAGACTGTCATTCCTAATTTTCTTGCATTTTCCATAGGCTCTTCTGTTATCTTACCTCAGTGTCGTTAACTCCAACCACAATGAATAGAGCTGCATACTGTCGATATATCAGCTTAAAATCCTTAAATTCAATGAAAGAGCACTAGAAATAAAACATAATTAGATATTAATTCCTACGGTTGGCACGGATTTCTTCAAAATGGCTTGCATAATTTCTAGGTTCTGATTTTAGTACTCGTTAACACTGTCCTAGAAATATACAATATTAAAATGTTACATTACACACTTTTGGTTGGTTGCCTGTTGGTTGCCTCCTCACAATATTCGTGGGACTACTTGGAATCATCTCTAGTGGGAGGCAGAGAAGAGTCTAGGAAAAAAGGCTTGGAGCATCCCCATGGGTTCCCACCTGTATTCCTTCTCATTCCTTTGCTTTACTCTGTGTGGAAATCAGCCGGCAAAGGTACTGAATAATTTTAAATTGCCTCCAACATGAAAAGATGCCAACATGACAAAGAAGATTTTCTTCTTTTCATCTTCCCGAGGCTCTTCGGGAAGCAATTAGAGATTTAGTTTTGTACTATTTAATAGCGAATGAATAGCCAAATATATACAGCATACACACATGGAAAAAGAATCCTGATTTCTTTTTCCTAGACCCATGAAAAGAATCCATGTAGACTCTTTTATAAATTATTTAAAGTTTTGGCTTTTGTGGGGCAGATGCTAGACAAAATCTCCCATCATAAACATTGCTTCTTATGAATTAATAACAAGTTTACCACCATGGGCTGGTGGTTAGAATAACTCCCTTCCCATTCATCTTTCCTACAGCAATTGTACAATGCATATTGGGAAGGCACTGGGTAGACAGGAATTGGATAGCAGCCTAAGGCACAGTGCTGCCCTTCCTTTGGACTTCTGGGTGTGCTTGACCAAATGTGACTGCACATGAACTCTATGGCTATCTGTACTGGGATAACTCCTGGGCACCCAGATGCACCTGGAGATGAAGCTGTAAGTTTTTCTTTTCTTTTTTTTTTTTTTTTTAAAGATTTTATTTATTTATTTATTTGATAGAGAAATCACAAGTAGGCAGAGGGGGAGGGAGAGGCAGGCTCTCTGCTGAGCAGGGAGCTCAATGCGGGGCTCGATCCCAGGACCCCGAGATCATGACCTGAGCTGAAGGCAGAGGCTTAACCCATTGAGCCACCCAGGCACCCCTGAAACTGTAAGTTTTAATTATGAAATTTCTTCCATGGTTAAGGCACTTGACCATCTATAAAATGGAGGGATTTGAGGCTCTTATTTAAAATTAGGATAAAGGTAAGAAATGCAGGATGACTCTGCAGCTTTTGGCTCACTGTAGAGCCAGTGTGATCTCTGCTCAGTTAGATCTTTCAAGGAAACACAACCCATTTTTTTTTTTAAGATTTTATTTATTTAACACAGATAGAGAGCACACAAGCATGCAAAGCAGCAGAGGGAGAATGGGGCTTGATCCCAGGACCCTGGGATCATGACCTGAGCTGAACGCAGAGGTTTAACCGACTGAGCCACCCAGGTGCCTGAAACACAAACTATCTGAAAGAACTGAAGAACATTTTTCAAAGCCTCTCAGGAGTCTGGGGAAAAAAAAGTTAACAACGCACATTTGTGGATAAAATAAAAACTAAGCTGAGATTGTTCAGTACCTAATTATCCCAAAGCCCACTGGGTTTCTTTTAAAATCTAGAATAATTCAGGGGGCGCCTGGGAGGCTCACTCAGTTAAGTGTTTGCCTTCGGCTCAGGTCATGATCCTAGGGTCCTGGGATTGTGCACACATGGGGCTCCCTGGTCAGGGGGAGTCTGCCCCTCCCTCTCCCTCTGCCCCTCCATCTTAGCTCATTCTCTCTTTCTCTCTCTCTCTCTCTCTCACCCTCTCCTTCTCTCGCTTTTTCTCTCAATAAATAAAATCTTTAAAAAAAGAATTTGGAATACTTCAAAAATATCTCACAATATATTCGTTCCAAAGCATATATTTCAAAAGGTAACGTATCCATGAAGATGGATGTGCAGTGCCTGCATTCTGCAGAAAGATTCAACAGGAATGCTTCTTGAGTTTATCTTTATTTAAAGTATGTGTCTATTAGCATAGCCCTTTAATAGTTCCCCTTTCCCTTTGACAACTGCATGAAGCAATATGTGCCACAGCCGGCCCAAACAGTAATTCAAAGAGGACTCTGAGATGTTGAGACTGGAAAATCAATTTAGGAGCCAAGGGAAACACAGTTCCAACATGTAACTTCTGAGCACTGATGTACCTTAATATTTTAAGACCTAGCAGTGGTTCCCGCAGGCGGCCTTTCTACATATGCTATGAAATGGAGAACTGGCAAAATTATTGGGTGATTTAAACAAGCTTTCTGATTTCGCTGCAGTTTATTCAGTGATTTCCAATAGATTCAAAGTTCAGGACCCGGATTAAGTACGTCTCCAGTTAAACCTCTTTGTAAAAATAGAATCAGTTCCTAAACTTCCTATTTGTTATTATTTTAATAATTTTGTTTAACTTCCATTTTGACAGAATGGGTAGATTTGTTATGTCATATGAATTTTTAACTTCCACTTACCCCATCTACATCATAAAATAAAGACAAGTTCAAATAAATTTTTTTTTTTTAACCACTAGTTGTCGGATTATGTGGGTGTTAAGTTTACAAGATGATAAGCAGAAAAAACTATGTTCTACATGAGAATCATGCCACTATTCCTGGCACAAAATGTATCTCAAGTGCTTACCTCTATACCAATCATCTGACCTTCATCTCTTGGCTTAAAGAGAGCTACCTGCTGGGAATACCCAAGGGCTAAATTCATATGGAAAAAAAAGAAGGTATGTCTATTAGCTGGAATAAATTTTAGACAAATACCCCGACTTGAATAAGAACTCTAAGAACTCAAGGCTTTCCTGGTTTTCCTTGTTTGTATTTTCCTTAAGGGGATGTGAAAGAGAGCTATGCTTCAGTCTTCATTCACTTCATTTGTTATTTTCCCTAATAGCTGTTAGAAGAATGTAGTTCAAAGAAAATGATGGCCCTTGAGACTCGGTAATAACAGATCTGCCCTTGCCAAGTTGAATGCGGAGATAAAAGAGAGAACCAGAAACTTACTTGTTCATTAGATCGGGAGAGACAGCTCTTTATGACTTCCGTTTCCAGAAGTGTACGCTTATTGATCTCCACATGTTCATAGTATTTAGAAAGTCGGGTCTGTCCTTGTTTATTCACCATGAGAAAAAATTTTATCATTTTTTTTTTCCCCTGGGCGGTATTTTTCCAGATAGTTCAAAAGTTATGTCAAGGGGTGGCTGTAATTAGAACCTGAAGGATGAAGGAACAACAGAAAGTTAAGATCAATAATATTAGATGTATTCTATAGATGAACCAGGAGTAAATAAAATGTGATCTGATAATACTGGTCTTCGCTCCTATAAATTAAATAAGGTTTTAATAAATAAGTAAACATAGGGGCGCCTGGGTGGCTCAGTTGCTTAAGCTCTGCCTTTGGCTCAGGTCATGATCCCAGGGTTCTGAGATCAAGTCCCTGGTTCTCCCTCTCTCTCTGCCTGCCAGTCCCCCTGCTTGTGCTCTCTCTCACTCTCCCTCTGTCAAATAAGCAAATCAAATCTAAAAAAAAAAAAAAGTGAAAAAAACCCCAAAACTAGAAGAGTGCCTAGGTGGTTCAGTCGTGAAGCCCCACATCAGGCTCTCTGCTCCATGGGAAGCCTGCTTCTCCCTCTGCCACTCCCCCTGCTTGTGTTCTCTCTCTCACTGTGTTTCTCTCTCTGTCAAATAAATAAACAAAATCTTAAAAAAACCCAAAAATCTACGTGCTCTCTGCTCGTGGAGAGCCTGCTTCCTCCTCTCTCTCTGCCTACTTGTGATCTCTCTCTGTCAAATAAATAAATAAAATGGTTTAAAAAAGGGGGGGGGCGCCTGGGTGGCTCAGTGGATTAAAGCCTCTGCCTTCGGCTCAGGTCATGATCCTAGGGTCCTGGGATCGAGCCCCACATTGGGCTCTCTGCTCTGTGGAGAGCCTGCTTCCTCCTCTCTCTCTGCCTACTTGTGATTTCTCTCTGTCAAATAAATAAATAAAATGTTTTAAAAAAAAAAAAAGCTAAACAGAAATCTTCATTAGTTATACTCCAAAACTTTTTTTTTTTTTTTTAAGTAGGCTCCATGCCCAGTGCAGAGCCTACTGTGGGGTTTGAATTCACAACCCTGAGATCAAGATCTGGGCCACCTAGGTGCCCCTCTTTCAAAACATTTTTGAATTTCCCCAATACTTCTGCTACTTGTATTTGTTCAATAGATTCATCATTTTTGTTGGGCACCAACTATGTGTCAGGTACCAAGAGAATACAAAGATAAAGAAGTGGTGATTTTTTCCCAATGTTTAGAACATTTTATTAAGGCAAAAGTTGTTGGAATTAAGTGAAATACAAAACATAGTAAATATTTACAAAAACATTGATAACACTGCTCAAGTCACACACATATAAAATGCAGAAAGGTCTTGAAGAGTTTATAAGGTGAACTTTATTTTATGGACAGGAGAGACAAGCTCTACAGTGAAGTTTTCTTTCTTCAGTGTTGGGAGCAGTAGTAGTAATCTCCACTATTTGATAAAGCCCCCCACCAAGGCCCTCTAACATGTCCTATGGAAGGTCCTCTACCAAGCAATCTTCCTATATTCCTTAATTCCCACAATTCTCTGAGGCAGCTACTTGTATTATCTCCACTCTAAGGCCAATCAAATTGAAGTTCAGGGATGGAAGGATCCCCAAAGTCTCTAGATTACTTGTGTCGGAAATAAGAGGCAGCTTAGAAGCCAGGCACATGCCTGGCACCCCTTCATTTGTCCTCATCACTCCCAAGGGTCCATGCTTGCAATTTTATTTCTAACTTATCTATAATGAAACTCGTGTTGGGTCTTCCTACACTTGCTATAGATTTCGAAATGATCAGGGCAAGAGAGCACAATACTGACCAATGGCCAGTGCTTCTTTGATCAGGAGCATTGGAGCTGTCTCCCTGACTCCCTTGACAGTATCATATTCACATTTTGTAGTAGCTGTGAAAATTAAGTGCAAAACACCAAGGTTAATAATAATAGTTCTTTTTTTAAAAAATATATTATTTATTTATTTATTTGTCAGAGAGAGAGAGAGACAGAGACAGAGACAGAGAGAGAGTGCACAAGCAGGCAGAGTGGCAGGTAGAGGCAGAGAGAGAAGCAGGCTCCCCACTGAGCAAGGAGTTCCATAGGGACTTGATCCCAGGACCCTGGGACCACTACCCATGCCGAAGGCAGCCGCCCAGCAGACTGAGCCACCCAGGTGTCCCATTAATAATAGTTCTTAAATTAACTTTTTAAAAATTTTTAAGATTTTACTATTTATTTGACAGAGAGAATAACAGTGACAGAGGGAACATAAGAAGGGGGAGTGGGAGAGGGAGAAGCAGGCCTCCCGCTGAGCAGGGAGCTGGATATGGGGCTCATCCCAGGACTCTGGGATCATGACCTGAGCCGAAGGCAGGTGCTTAACCAACTGAGACACCCAAGTGCCCCTCTTAAACGAACTTTTATTTATTTTTATAAAGATTTTATTCATTTATCTGATAGAAGAGATCACAAATAGGCAGAGAGGCAGGCAGAGAGAGAGAGAGAGAGCCCGATGCAGGGCTCGATCCCAGGACCCTGGGATCATGACCCGAGCCGAAGGCAGAGGCCTTAAACCACTGAGCCACCCAGGCGCCCTTTAAATGAACTTTTAAAATTTGGAATAATTTTACAGAAAAGTTGCAACAGGTTACAGGATAATTCTTGGACTACATTTTGTATTATTCTTTGCCCCACCCCTCAAGCTCATCTCTTATTTCCTAAACCGTATCAGACAGGTGGTTATCTCACAACAATGCCAAACACAAACAGCTAGAAAGAGCCAGGACCAGTCTGGCAAAGCCTGGGCTGCCATGTTCATTGAGGGCACAGGGCAGGATGTTCTGTAGACCAGCTCAGCGGGGGACATGGCAGCTGTGCCATGCGGGAGGGGGGGGGGGAGGGGGGCCTGTAGTCATTCACTCCCTCTTCCAGGAAGATAAGCTCACTACTGTAGGTGGGATTGCAACATACTCCGTTTAGTCATTTGGTATTAAGTGCTGCTTTTATTCTTACAAATTACTGCCAGTAAATTATGGCTGGAGACCAGTAAATTAAGTTACCACCCATTCTTTTATTGCCGTTTAGCAAAGTTATTTTATTTTATTTATTTTTTTAAAGATTTTATTTATTTATTTGTCAGAGAGAGTGAGCACAGGCAGACAGAGTGGCAGGCAGAGGCAGAGGGAGAAGCAGGCTGAGAAAGGAGCCCTATGTGGGACTCGATCCCAAGACTCTGGAATCATGACCTGAGCCGAAGGCAGCCACCTAACCAACTGAGCCACCCAGGCATCCCAGCAAAGTTATTTTAAAAGAATCTTCATGAAATTTAGAAATTACAATCCTATACTCTGGATTCCAACTGCCAGCTAGAAAAAAGCTACTGTCTTGGGGACCTGGGTGGCTTTAGTCAGTTGAGTGTCTAGACGACTTCTGGTTTTGGCTCAGGTCATGATCTCAGGGTCCTGGGATCTAGCCCCGTTAGGGGTCCCCTGCTCAGCAGGGATTCTGCTAGTCTCCTTTTCCTCTGCCCCTTCCCCTACTCTCTCTCTCTCTCTCTTTTTTAAATAAAAAGATAACATCTCAAAGGTACTCATGCCCAAACCTTTGCCTTTAAACGTCTGGCTGTGTTAAGTTTACGGTAAAATGAGACGTAAAATGATCCCACTGAGATGTTACACCAAAGGATCAAATTGGTTTCTACCTTAACAAGCACAGCATTCCTTCCCACTGACTTCAGGAACAAGGATAACAAACAAGGGCGTGTTGAATTGATACTCATTAGGATGCAAGTCTTGAAAATAGTAGCTGAAGGCATCTAAAGGCTCAAATACATCATCTTTTTTTTTTGCATGCTCATAAACAATTACACAATTTATAACTGTAGGATTACACAGTGGTAATAAAGTAGACAAGTAAAACTGCAAACTCCATTATAAAATACACAAAGCCGAAATATACAATGTGGAGACTCAGAGACAAGTACATGTTTGAGAACAGAAGATGAATGCTTTAAGTACCTCTCCTGGTTACTAATCATCAGGGAGGAGAGAAATCAAATAATTATGAAACTGAGGTAGGGCAATAAGGAAAGAATATGCCTAGACAAGTGCTGGGAGTAGCCAAGAAGCAGGTATGAACTTCCTCTGTTTATAAAACTCTTTGCATTCAACAACACAGGCTGGGGAAGATGTTTTGATAGCCAGGACCTAGGGGATTCCACACCCAAGAGCCTGTGTGAATTGAGGACAGATAAGGAAGGGACATTTCACTGAGGAAAGTCTTACACGAAGAATGTCAGGATGCCTAAAGGCCAAGATGAGGAAGTTTGGTATAGTCATAGTAGAATATGAGCAGATCAATATCCCAAGACCCTTTATGACACAAACTGAATGCCTAGAGAAAGGAGAGGAACAATTGAAATGTATGCTGAATTGGGTACAGTTTTCATATTTCTTTCTTTTTTTTTTAAGATTTTATTTATTTATTTGACAGAGATCACAAGTAGGCAGAGAGGCAGGCAGAGAGAGAGAGGAGGAAGCAGGCTCCCCGCCGAGCAGAGAGCCCGACGTGGGGCTCGATCCCAGGACCCTGGGACCATGACCTGAGCCTAAGGCAGAGGCTTTAACCCACTGAGCCACCCAGGCACCCCCAGTTTTCATATTTCTGATGGTGTATTCCGAGACTGTCATCCAGAGATGACAAATAGATTGTAACTTGGGTGCCAATCATGACTAACTGTATGTGCTGCTTTGAGCACTGTGTTTGGAAGGATTCTGCAACTGTTTAGGTTCAAACGGATGCCATGAATGATGAGTATGTCAGCTGCAGGTTAGGAAGCAGGGTGTGGCAACATATGTGTCTTATATCTGTCAGCCCTGATGTGCACTCCCTTCATTTTGCAGATGGGAAAATGGATAATCTGAGATGTAGAGTGAAGTCTTGAATTCTGGTCCTCTGACTCATAATCTGATGCCATCTTGAATCTGTCACAGTGTCTCTTTGCCTTGCTCAGTGTATTACTGTCATTAGAGGTTCATTTAAGCTTACTAAGTATCAACTTCAGGTGGCTGAATTTGATTACATACTAAGCTCTCCTACAAAACCAGTGATTTTTACTTTTTTATTGTGAACCAGCATACATGTACATACGTATCTGATTCAGTTATATATGATGTTCACCAAACAATACCTATCCATTCTGTGTATATTGTACTCTAGTGATTTTTGTGACATTTTATAAAAAATGTAGGTGTGAGGTGTTTGGGTTACGTAGATAAATGTATTTTTTTTTTTAAGATTTTGTTTATTTATTTGACACATGAGAGAGAGATAGCGAGAGAGGGAACACAAGCAGGGGGAGTGGGAGAGGCAGAAGCAGGCCTCCTGCTGAATGAGGAGCCCAATGCAGGGTTTGATCCCAGGACCCTGGGATCATGACCTGAGCCAAAAGCACACGCTTAACAGACTGAGCCCCAACACACAAAATACACATACTATCAACATGATGTATCACTGTTGAACCTGATCTTGGTTATCTGGCTGAGACAGTTTTGTTAGGTTTCTGTAATATAAAGTTATCCTTTCCACACCATACTCTTTGTGGAGGGAAGTCATTATATGTAGCCCACATTAAGGGTTGGGAAGTTATGTTCCATCTCCTTGAAGAAAAAGTACCTATGTTAATTATTTGGAATTCTGCTGCACAGGAGATCTGTCTACCGTACCCTATTATTTATTTACTCAATCACTTATTTATATCAGTAAAGACTCACAGATATTTTATTTTATACTTAGGGTTATAATACAATATGATCCACAGATTTTTAATTTCAGAAGCCACTAAAGAACTGTGGCCCAACGTTTGAAAAACACTGTATTAGAACATGAACTTGTGGGTAGGATTCATATCTTATTTCAGATCTTTGCACAGTGCCTAGTGTAAGAGATTATCCAATAAATGTTTGTTGAATGAATGAAATGAATGAATGAAATAATGAAAACATTTTTAAAGTGATAATTTCCCCTTAATAAGAAATCACATCAGTATTCAAACAAAGCAGACACATAAAGTACTCTGGTACCCCGACTCCTGCCCCAAAGCCTTCCTCAAAGATATAAACCAATGTTTTTAAGTTTGGTGCATATTCCTCTAGACTTTCTATTAATTTACATGTAAATACGCATGCATGTATAGTAACTTTATTTCTTAAACCTAAATGTGATTGAACTCTAAGATGCCAAGTGACTAGTCTGGCAGTTATTGTGTTTTGGAACCTTTGAATGAATCAGGTACGCTCACAAAGCCCTGGCTGGAGCCTATAAAAGGGCATTGAAGAGAGGCATCTTGGAACTCATCAGGAGCACTTCCTGTTGACTCAGTCTAGTTCAGGCTTTCCTGGTCTTTGTCCCCTTGATCCAGGGCCTTGGCTCCCTTTCTTTCTCTGGCCTTAGTTCTTAACGAGAGGGCTTGGATTTCTGCAATCTTCCAGGACTTGACCTTTGGTATTTGCCCTCTGGCTGTAACCGGGGAAGTCTCTGGCGCTCTGCCTTTTCTCGGTTAACTGGAAGCAACAATTACTTTACAGAGTGGTAGTGGAAGATCAAATGAGGTAAATGACGTAATTCTTGTAAAATATTTAACACACTGACTTCTTTCATTTCCTTTCTTATTGTATATTAAACTAGAAAGGAATGCTGGTAAGATTATAAGGAAACAGATAGGTGTATATGTATATATTGTGAGTGGTCCCTTAAATTGTTACAAATTTTTTTACAGTGTAACTTGATAGAATTTAACCAAAAAAATCATGAAAATGATTCTACTGTTTACCTAAGCATTTCTGTTTTGGTACTCTATTCTAAGGTATAAGTTTAAAATCACAGGCATGAAAATATTTTTAATAGTGAGAAATGAAACAAGCTGACATTACAATCTGAGAACCAAGTGTTAAATGAACACCAACTTGATATTTTTTAACCATTAAAATAACCACGCAAGGGGCCATGAGACTCTTAAGCATAGGAAAGAAACTGAGGGTTGCTGGAGGAGGGGTGGGGGATGAGGTAACTGGGTGATGGACATTAGAGAGGCCAAGTGATGTAATGAGCACTGGGTGTTAAGTAAGACTGATGAATCACTGACCTCTACCTTTGAAACCTATATGTTCATTGGATTTAAATAATTTTTTTAAAAAAGAAAAATATGCAGACTATGCAGAAAAATGGAGAAAATGTAGATATAATAAAGTCACAAAATCAGAATACCAAATTCTATACCACATGGATTATAATTATGTAGAAGCAAGATCTGTAACGATTATAGAGACTAGACAGAAACCATACAAAAATAACACATAAAACAAACAAAAAGAGATTAGAAAAATGAACATTGAAAACATCATGCTAACTGAAAGAAGCCAGTCACAAGGACAATATATTGTATGATTCCATTTATATGAAATGTCCGGAATGGGCAAATCTACAAGGAAAGTAAATAGATTAAGGCTTGCCAGGGGATGGGGGTTTGGGATGGGAGGTCTAAGAGGAATAGCATTGTAATAATAGTTGAACAATGTGCATATATAAAAGCCACTGAATTATATACTTTATTTTATTTTTTTTTTAAAGATTTTATTTATTTGTCAGAGAGAGGGAGAGAGAGCGAGCACAGGCAGACAGAATGGCAGGCAGAGGCAGAGGGAGAAGCAGGCTCCCCGCCGAGCAAGGAGCCCGATGTGGGACTCAATCCCAGGACTCTGGGATCATGACCTGAGCCGAAGGCAGCTGCTTAACCAACTGAGCCACCCAGGCGTCCCGAATTATATACTTTAAGTGGGTGAATTATATCTCAATAAAGACTGTTTAAAAAAAAAAAAAAAAAAGACCAGACAATCTGGGAAGAGCTAGCTCCCAGTGGCCAAAGCTGAAAACAATCTGGACAACAAATAACAAAGTATCAGATTACCCAGAGTATACAGTAAGTATACATTAGTACATACTGATATAAGTACATGATTGAAGAAATAAATAGGACAGAAGAATCCCATATATAGGTTTCCCCCTGCTCTCTGAAAGTAGACTGCTCCTGGGAAACCTTTACCAAGCCAAAAATGGCAGTAAAGCAAAAAAGCAATCACTATTAATTTATATGGGAAGATTTTTGAGCATTCCCAGACACAAAAAATAACCTCTCTCAGGCTTTTCTGATGCCTTAGGACCCATCTTGCTAAGGGATGTACAAAATAAATGGAGAGAAAGCACAGATGCTCAGGAACACAGTTCCAAGCTCTGGCAGCTCGATGCTATTATGCTGAGTGTAGTTCCGGGGGAAGGAGCTTGGCGGGACCTCTCTGGCTGTCCGGGTGCACATTGCCTCCGAAACTGCTCACTGCAAAACAAATGCTCAACGCTATTTTCGCTTTCCGCCTTTTCTCCTGCAAGTGAAAATTCTTTTTGAATTTCTTTCAGTCAACGAAAACGGGTACTAAGTAGGACTCCATAAAAGCGAAGGCTTTCAGTTGAGAGGCTCTCCTTCAGGAGGTGGAGCTTAAATTCTCCCACCCATTCACTGGAGGGTAAGGAGGACTTAGTGACTCACTTCCAAAAGACAGCATGTGGAAACAGAAAATGGTATCCTCACAGCAGAGAAACCTGGCACACACCACCTTGCCCAACTGATGAAAGCTAGCATCATCAGTCATGTCATGTCCCCTGATACGATGTGATGAGAAAAGTACTTCATCTCTGTGGTATTCTTCCCCAAACCCACAGCCCATTCTAATCATGTGAAAATGCAGTAGAAAACAAACAAACAAAAAACAAATGAAAGGACATTCTAAAAAAAAAAAATCCCACCTCTATTTCCCCAATTGTCAAGATCATGAAAAACAAGAGAAGTGTGAGAAACTGTAAGAGATCAGAGGAGAGTAAGGAGATAATGGTGACTACATGCAATGTGATATCCTGGAGGGGATCCTGAACAGAAAAAGGACATTAATAAAAAATTGGCAAGGGGTGCCTGGCTGGCTCAGAGGAGAATGTGACTCTTGATCTTGGGGCTGTGAGTTTGAGTTCCACTTTGGGTGTACAGATTACTTAAAAATAAATAAATAAACTTAAAAAAATTTTTTGGTGAGGGGCACATGGGTGGCTCAGTACGTTAAGCATCTGTTTTTGGCTCAAATCACAATCCCAGGGTCCCGTGATGGAGCCTTGCACTGGGCTCTCTGCTCTGTGGGGAGCCTGCTTCTCTCTCTCCTTCTGTGTATGCACTCTTTTTCTCTTGCTCTCACTCTCTTTCTCAAATAAATAAACAAAATCTTAAAATTTTTTTTTGTGTGTGTGAAACATGAGAATAGTCTGAGTTTAGTCAGTAATAATGCTACCCATGTTGGTTTTTTTAGATCTGATAAATGTAACATGGTAATATGAAATGACAACATTAGGGGAAATGGGTGAAGATATTCAGAAATTCTCTATGCTATCTTTGCAATTCTTTTATAAATCTAAAATTATTCCAGGTAAAAAGTTTAGTTGTTTTTGTTTTTTTTAAGATTTTATTTATTTATTTGACAGAGAGAGATCACAAGTAGGCAGAGAGGCCGGCAGAGAGAGAGAGGAGGAAGCAGGCTCCCTGCTGAGCAGAGAGCCCGATGCGGGACTCGATCCCAGGACCCTGAGATCATGACCTGAGCCGAAAGCAGCGGCTTAACCCACTGAGCCACCCAGGCGCCCCAAAAGTTTAGTTTTAAAAAAGGAGAGAGAGGTGCCTGGCTGGCTCGGTTGGAAAAGAATGTGAGTCATGAGTTCAAGCCCCACACTGGGTATAGAAATTACTTAGATTAAAAAAAAAAAAAAAACTTTAAAATATAAAAGGAGAGAGTTGTATTTGTATTAAAGTGAAGGGGGTTTGTTTGTTGGTGTGTCTGAGTGTCTAAGCCTATGTCATATTGGTTATATTAGTTATATTTGGTTATATAGCTTAGATATCTAAGTTCTTATCAGTGTATTATAGATGTTTATGTATGAGGTTCATTTGTATTAACATTCCCAACAACTACACTTTAGGCTTTCTTATTTTTGTTTAGCTAAGAAGCATATTAATTTTAAGAGATGAGGGGCATGTGCGTGTATCAATGTATATGTTCTGTAAATGGCTTCCTATGCCCTTTGGTCAGTCTCTGCTCTGACCTGGATAACCTCTAGTAGTTCCCAGTAATCCTTCCACTACACATCACCAGTTGGGAATATTCCCTCTTTTTCCCTAGTTCAGGGTTCAGAAAAGCTTTTTCTATAAAAGCCAGGTATATTTTAGGCTCTGAGGGCCATATGGTCTCTTTCTCACCAGTCACTCTGCCCCTGCAGAATGAAAGCAGCCCATACAATATAAATAATATGTAAAGCTGTGTTCCAAGAAAACTTTATTTATGAAAGCCTTCAGAAACTGGATTTAGTCTGCAGGCTGCAGCTTGCTCTGCTCTAGACCAGTGCTTATCAAACTTAATGAGCATATAAATCACTTGGGGGAACTTAGGAAAATATAGAATCTGATTCAGTAGGTCTGGAGCAGGAACCATACATGGCCGTAGCAGAGTATGAAACGACTCATTAAAATACACAAGGTCATGAAGTTCACCCTTCTCAATATCAAATCAGACCAAATAACATGAGCTGAGTGCTTACTAGGTACATGACAGTAAGGCAATAGAGTAAACAGAAACACAACTATTATGGGTAATTTCTTTCATTTGGACATGGATCTTAATCCATAGAATGCTGGGTGAGAGGGCAAGCTGTCCTGACATGTCACTCCACAGACGCTCAGGTTTGTTCACGCGATCTGGCAGGTTTGGTGGCAGCCCCATCCCTCATGGCCTCAGCAGGTCTCTCTCAAAGTTGTACGTATATT
This sequence comes from Mustela erminea, assembly GCF_009829155.1. Lineage (NCBI taxonomy): Eukaryota > Metazoa > Chordata > Mammalia > Carnivora > Mustelidae > Mustela > Mustela erminea. Next base: position 81,937,291 of record NC_045618.1, on the reverse strand, counting down.
AGAATACAATGTTATTTCCAGGAAGCACAGAGCCATTCTTTCGTCAAGAATTTATAGTAGCTAACTAGAATATTTCATTTAACCTCAAGAAATTACAATGCACGTTATACCATATGCCAAAATTAACTCAAAGTAGATCACAGACCAAATATAAGAGGTAAAACTGTAAAACTTTTAATTTTATTTAAAAAAATTATTTTAAGTAGAATCCACACTTAAGTGGAGCTTGAACTCAATGACCCTGAGATCAAGAGTCACATGCTCTACCGACTGAACCAGTCAGGTGCCCCAAGACTATAAAACTTTTAGAAAAAACAGATTTAAGACCAAAAACACAGGGGTGCCTGGTTGGCTCAGTTGGTTAAGCATCTTTGTTCAGCTCAGATTATGATCCCAGTGTTCTGGGATGATGCCCTGCATTGGGATTCCCTGCTCAGCAGGGAGCTTTCTTTACCCTTTGCCTTTCTTGCACTTGTCCTCTCTCTCTCACTCTCAAAATAAATAAATAAAAATATTTAAAAACAAACAAACAAACAAAACAAAACAAAAGCATGCTCTACCACAGAAAAAAATGATAAACTGGATTTTATCAGACTAGAAAACGTGTATTTCAAAAGACATGAAGAAACACGTTAAGACATTTCCTTAAGAAAATGAAAAGTCACAGACTAGGAGAAATTATTTGCAAATCATGTATCTGATAAAGGATTTGTATCTAGAATATGAGAGACTCCTTCATAGGAAGAAAAGCAAGACAATTTAAAAAATGGATAATGGATTTCAAAGCACATGTGAAAGGAGAATATACAAATTCCTAATGAGCACATGAAGAAATGTTCAACATCATTAATCCTTAGGAAAGTTCCAATTAAAACCACAAGATATCACTCCACACCCCCCTGAGTAGCTATAACCAAAAAGGGAGAAAATACGGGAACCTGGTTCAGGTTCAGAACGGTTAAGTGTCAGTCGGGTAAGTGTCAGACTCTTGGTTTTGGCTCAGGTCATGATCTCAGGGTTGTGGGACTGAGCTTGGCATGAGACTCTGTGCAGGGTGTGGGGTCAGCTTGGGGTTCTCTCTCTCTCCCCCTCTCCCTCTCCCCTCCTGCTCATGCTCTGTCTCTCTTTAAAATAAATACATAAGTCTTTTTTTTTTTTTTCTTTTAAGAGAGAAAATAACAAGTGCTGGCTAGGATGTGGAGACACTGGAACCTCCATGCAGTGTTGTTGGGAAAATAAATGTTCCACCACTCTGGAAAACAATTTGGCAGTTTTCTAAAAATTTACACAAATTTACCAAATTATCCAGCCATTCTACTTTTAAGTATAAGCCCAAGAGAAATGAAACCATGTCGACAAAGACTCGTACATGAATGTTCATAGAACATTATTCATAATAGCCAAAAAGTGGAAACAACCCAAATGTCCGTCAGCTGATGAGTGGATCAACAGAACACGCTGGATCTACACATAATGGAAAACTACCTAGCAGTGAAAGGGAGCAAAATACTCCTACATGCTATGAAATGGGCGAAACTTGAAAACATTAAATGAAAGAAGCCCGATGCAAAACACTACCTATTGTATGATTCCATTACTCTGAAATATCCAGAAAAGACAAATACATATAGATCGAAAGTGTATTAGTGGGCCAAATATAATGTAATTAGGGCCAGGAGAGGTTTAGGGGAAAATGGGGATGGGGCTTGTTTTAGGGATGATGAAAATCTTCTTTTTGGTGGAGCCTGCATAGTCAGCCTCCAACTCTTGGTTTCAGCTCAGGCGTTGATCTCAGGATTGTGAGATGGAGCCCCGCTTCGGGCTCCCTGATCAGTAGGGAGTCTAAGAGTCTCTCTCTCTCTCTCTCCTCACCTCCCCCTACTTACACATGTGCTCTCTCAAATAAATAAATCTTTTAAAAAAAAAAATCTTCTTGTAAAAAAATGTATTTATTTAAATTCAAGTTGGGGCGCCTGGGTGGCTCTGTGGGTTAAAGCCTCTGCCTTCGGCTCAGGTCATGATCCCAGGGTCCTGGGATAGAGCCCCGCATCGGGCTCTCTGCTTGGAGGAGAGCCTGCTTCCTCCTCTCTCTCTCTGCCTGCCTTTCTGCCTACTTGTGATCTGTCAAGTAAATAAATAAAAGCTTAAATAAATAAATAAATAAATAAATTCAAGTTAGTTAACATATAATATAGTATTGGGCTCAGGAGTAGAACATAGTGATTCATCATTTACATGTAACACCCAGCGCCCATCACAACAAGTGCCCTCCTAGATGCCCATCACCATTTAGCCCATCTCTCACCCATCTCCCTATAATAAGAATCTTCTAACACTGGATTTATTTGCATGATAATATTTGCACAACTTGGTAAATTTATTAAAAATCATTGTGCACGGGACGCCTGGGTGGCTCAGTTGGTTGAGCCGCTGCCTTCGGCTCAGGTCATGATTCCAAGGTCCTGGGATCGAGTCCCACATCGGGCTCCTTGCTCGGCGGGGAGCCTGCTTCTCTTGCTACCTCTGCCTGCCTCTCTGCCTGCTTGTGTGTACTCTCTCTCTCTCTCTCTCTGGCAAATAAATAAAATCTTAAAAAAAAAATCATTGTGCATGTACGTTACATAAAGCTCAGAATTACTATGAAATAATAAGCAGAGAAGGAAGTAATGAGACCAAAATGCATTTTGCTTAAATCTGGATGGTAGGACTGGGGCCAATTCCCTATCTTTATTTTGCCATATTTCCTAAGTTTGAAGAGATGTGTTATTTTTTGTCTCATACACAAAAAGTTTGTTTAGGAGGGTTGAGCTGCATTATGTAAACTACCCAACTGGAAAATAAATGTTAATCTGAATAATGAAACTATTGTTCTATTTATCGTGACATTTCTAAACGCCGTACTTCTTTAAAACATGAACTATTTTTCAAAGTGGATGGGTTGGCAGCATCTAATCAGTATGGACTAAATACCAGAAGCATGGAAATAGCAACTACTAGATCTACTTGCCACATCACATTGATTCATTCCATAGGCTTCTCAATTATCTAGCTGTTTCTGAATCTTTCCATCCTTAAAACGAGAGGAAATACTGGTCAGTAGCAGACTTTCATCTATTTTGGAGCACCTCCCTCAGAGTTTGTAATATATACTGTTTCTTTATACACAAAAAAACGGGTCTTTTTCTTTGCTTCAGATTTACTGGAATTCTTCGATGATTCAGTTTTCTCATCTGTTAACTGAGAATGACAGCTGCCTCACAGACTTATGTGAGGACCAAATGAGATAAAGGACATGTGCGACACTCAACAGAGCTCTCCTTTTCCTTCTTCATCCTCCTCCTCAGTGTAGGAGAGATTCTTTCCAACAGATTCTTGCTACTGTAGTTCTTTTTTTAAAGATTTTATTTATTAATTTGACAGAGAGAGACAGTGAGAGAGGGAACACAAGCAAGGGGAGTGGGAGAGGGAGAAGCAGGCTTCCCTCTGAGCAGGGAGCCCAATGCGGGGCTTGATATCATGACCTGAGCTGAAGGCAGATGCCTAATGTCTGAGCCATCCAGGAGCCCTGCTACTGTAATTCTAAGACCAATTAAATGTGACTTCAGGAAACCTTTTACTACCCTGCCTTTCTTTCCACCCCCCCCCCAATCTCTCTCTAAATCTCTTCTTTATGATTCAGAATACATTTTCAGTAGCTTTACCTGAGATTTTTAACTTCTGTTAAATCCCTGGGTCACTCAAGAAGTATTTCTTTGTTTTTGTTTCTGTTTTTAAAGATTTTATTTATTTATTTGACAAAGAGAGATCACAAGTAGGCAGGCAGGCAGAGAGAGAGAGGGGATGAACGGGCTCCCTGCTGAGCAGAGAGCCCGATATGGGACTCCATCCCAGCACCCTAGGATCACGACCTGAGCTGAAGGTAGAGGCTCAACCCACTGAGCCACCCAGGCACCCTCAAGAAGTATTTCTACCACATTTGATTTATTTGGCAATTAACACATTTACATGTGTACTACTTTTAAAATTTGGTTTTAAAATAGTTAAGGGGCACCTGGGTGGCTCAGTAAGTTAAGCGTTGGACTCTTGATTTCAGCTCAGGCCATGATCTCAGGGTTGTGAGATAAAGCTTAATATTTTCTTCCTCTGCCCCTCCACCCTCTATAATAAATAAAATATTAAAACCATTTAAAATTTGAAATTTCGGGGTACCTGGCTGGCTCAAGAGAACACAGCTCTTGATTTTAGGGTTGTAAGACTGAGCCCCACATTGGGTGTAGAGATTACTTAAAAATAAAGGCTTTTAAAAAATAATAAAATGCTAAATTTCAATCAAATTCAGGATCTATGGAAATCCTGAAGCTCCTATTTCTGTAGAAAAGTACTTTAAGAATAAACCTTAAGGGACGCCTGGGTGGCTCAGTGGGTTAAGCCGCTGCCTTCGGCTCAGGTCATGATCCCAGGGTCCTGGGATAGAGTCCCACATCGGGCTCCTTGCTCAGCAGGGAGCCTGCCTCTCTCTCTGCCTCTGCTTGCCTCTCTGCCTGCTTGCATGCTTTCTCTCTCTCTTTCTGACAAATAAATAAATAAAATCTTAAAAAAAAAAGAATAAACCTTAATACTCTGGTCTGTCATTTTTCTAAGAATATATCTGAAAGATTTCTAAAACTTCATAGGACTCTAACATCTTGACCTAAAGACATTTTGGTAAACTGACCAAAAAGTCTTATCGGGCACCTGGGTGGCTCAGTTGTTGGGTGGCTCAGTTGTTAGGTAGGTGCCTTCAGCTCAGGTCATGATCCTGGGATCCTGGGATCCTGGGATCCAGCCCTCATCGGGTTCCCTGCTGGGCAGGAAGCCTGCTTCTCCCTCCTGCTTGTGTTCCCTCTCTCATTGCGTGTCTGTCAAATAAATAAAATTTTTTTTAAAAAAAGATTTATTTATTTATTTATTTGACAGACAGAGATCACAAGTAGGCAGAGAAGCAGGCAGAGAGAGAGGAGGAAGGAGATTCCCTGCTGAGCAGAGAGCTTGATGCCGGGCTGGATCCCAGGACCCTGGAATCATGACCTGAGCCAAAGGCAGAGGCTTTAACCCACTGAGCCACCCGGTGCCCCTAAATAAATAAAATCTTGGAAAAAAAAAAAGGAAGTCTCATCAACTATACTTATTATGGTGCGCACTGAATAACATACACAGAATTATAGAATCATTATGTTGTAAGCTTAACACTAATGTAACATTGTAGGTCAACTATACTTCAGTTACAAAAATTTAAAAAATACCTCATCAAGGGCACCTGGGCGGCTCAGTGGGTTAAGCCTCTGCCTTGGGCTTGGGTCATGATCTCAGGGTCCTGGGATCGAGCCCCGCATCAGGCTCTCTGCTCTGCAGGGAGCCTGCTTCCCTCTCTCTCTCTGCCTGCCTCTCTGCCTACTTGAGATCTCTGCCTGTCAAATAAATAAAATCTTAAAAAAAAAAAAATTCCAAATTGTTGTAAATGATTTAGGTGTGTGTTTGTTCAGAGACAGGCTCTAAGGTGATTTCTGGAAGTCCCAGTACATGTCTGCCTTTGGCTCGGGTCATGATCTCAAGGTCCTGGGATCGAGTCCCACATTGGGCTCTCTGCTCAGCGGCGAGCCTACTTCTCTCTCTCTCTCTCTCTCTGCCTCTCTGCCTACCTGTGATCTTTGTCAAGTAAATAAATAAAATCTTTAAAAAAAAAAATCTCATCAAATTCTGGTCCAAGATACAATGTAAGTTCAAATTAAGTGTGGTTATTTATAACTTCAAAACATATATAAATATATCAGAAACAAGCTGGAAGTCTTAATGAAAAGGGTAGATATTGAACTTTTGGAGATGTTCAGATATCAGACTTCTATCCTAAATCAGGGGGTGAATTGAAGAATTTTTAAGGTCTTTACAGCAACATGATTCAGGAAGCGGGAGAAAAGTCATATTTCAAAAACTGAGGATGAGGAATTTATATACTATAAATAGAGCATTACATTGTCTGAAAATACTTGTTTTATTTTTATTCATTAGTCATGTGTGTGTGTGTGTGTGTGTGTGTGTGTGTGTGTGTGTGTAGTGGGTGATGGAGGGATTGAGAATAGATGCTCCATCAGTCATCTGCCAGAGAGGTAATGACTATCAGGTCAGGTGGTGGCGGGGCCATGTACTTTTTAAAGATACAAATTGTTAATGGCTGGAGTTCACAGGAGCTTGTTGTTGTAGCTGCTGTTGCTGTTGTTCACATTTTTTAAAAGAGATTTTATTTATTTATTTGAGAGAGAGAGAGAGAGAGAAAGAGCTTGAGAATGGGGAGGGTCAGAGGGAGCAGACTCCCTGCTGAGCAGGGAGACTGATGTGGGACTGGATCCCAGGACTCCAGGATCATGACCTGAGCTGCAGTAGCTCAACCAACTGAGCCACCCAGGCACCCTTTTGTTGTTGATATCTTACCCTCCACTCTTAGGATAGAAAAGCTGCTTTGGGGCAAACAATGGGACTCAACCTTCCCATTACCACCAATGGAGATAATAATACATATCTTTTGAAATCAAAACAAAGATTTTCTTCTAAAATTATCTTTCTTCTATTAGGTTTTTTTTTTTAAAGATTTTATTTAATTATTTGAGAGAGAGAGAGGGAGAGCAGAGTGAGAGAGAGAGAGAGAAGAGAGGGAGAGTTGGAGCAGCAGACTCCCAGTTGAGCAGAGAGTCTGATGTGGGGCTTGATCTCAGGACCCTGAGATCATGACCTGAGCCGAAGGCTGACACTTACCAACCAAGCCCCCCAGGCGCCCCTCTTCTATAGGGTTTCATGTCAAGGATAATTTATTTTGAAATTTGAAATAACATTAAAATAGGGAATTATATTTTACTTTGATAAAACATGGGCATGGGTTAGAAATAGTGAAGAAATACCCCTGCATGGGTAATCTTCATTGTTCAGTTAAAATTAGCCACAGGAATCAAATACTTGTGCTTCCTGACTAAAAATCTTCATTGAATTTTTTAAATTTTATTTTAAAATTATTTATTTATTTATTAAAGATTTATTTTATTTTATTTTATTTGACACAGAGAGAGATCACAAGTAGGCAGAGAGGCAGGCAGAGAGAGGGGGAAGCAGGCTCCCTGCTGAGCAGAGAGTCCAACTCAGGGCTTGATCCCAGGACCCTGAAATCATGACCTAAGCCAAAGGCAGAGGCCTAACCCACTGAGCCATCCAGGCGCCCCTCTTCATCGAATTTTTGGGCTAACAAAGACATCCAATATCTTGTTTTAGAGGAGAGAGCATGGAAAGCAGAGGTCTAGCAGTCTCATGGCTGGGATGCTCCCAGAACTTGCTATTCTGATGTTACAATGTGTCAATAAGGAGGAACTCCAGAAGATAAATAGGAGTACTATATTTTACTCCCCATTCCTGTAAAATGGGCAGCTTGTCAAATTTCCGGAGGTGAGGGCGATCTGGCTGCGACATCTGTCACCCCATTGATCGCCAGGGTTGATTCGGCTGATCTGGCTGGCTAGGCGGGTGTCCCCTTCCTCCCTCACCGCTCCATGTGCGTCCCTCCCGAAGCTGCGCGCTCGGTCGAAGAGGACGACCTTCCCCGATAGAGGAGAGGACCGTTCTTCGGTCAAGGGTATACGAGTAGCTGCGCTCCCCTGCTAGAACCTCCAAACAAGCTCTCAAATTGGAAATACTTCAAACCAGATATTCTGGATTCTAATAAATTTAACTTCCGTATTAAGTTAGACGGATCTTGTTCATTTTTGCTGGGCATCTGATTTCCAATGAAAACTGTGGAAGCCAGACAAAGGCAGATTTTTCCTCTATGTTTTTCCTTCTGAAGAGCAGTCACCTAATAGCATCGTATTAGGATCTGAATGACAGGCCTATGAGTACTCTTAAAGTGTCAAGTGCAATGTTACAGGTTTTAAATTCAAATCAAACTAAAGTAATTTGGAATTAAAATTTGATTTGTTGATGGCTCTTATCTTCTTGTGTCAAAGAAGAAGCAAACAAAACATTGCTGGGATGCAAAGGAATCTCACTTTACAAAAAAATGTATCTCTGAAAAGTTGACTATAAATTGAATTTAAATACAATGCTGGAATTATTGAAAATGTTTCTATAGGGGCACCTTGGTGGCTCAGTGGGTTAAGGCCTCTGCCTTCGGCCCAGGTTGTGATCCCAGGGTCCTGGGATCAAGACCCACATCGGGCTCTCTGCTCTGTGGGGAGTCTGCTTCCCTTCCTCTCTGCCTACTTGTGATCTCTGTCAAATAAATAAATAAAATCTTAAAAAAAAAAAAGAAAATGTTTCTAAAAAGTAATCATTCCATAATTTATCTGCAACTAATTCGTTTCAATATTGTCATTTTTAACTCTAATGCTCACATTACTTAAGGAAAAATTAATTACTATTAATATTTCCCTAAAAAATACACAAGAAAATCATACTATGAAACTACACCAATGTATTAAAGTTCTTCTTTTAAGAGCTTCTTAAATAAAGTATGTCCTGAGTTAAAACCAAGCATAGCAAAAGATACATCAATATTTTCAGGGTCTCAAGATAGTGGAAAATTATGGCTCCAAATTGTTTTTGCAGATCACCCTTCTAAAGAGAAGCAGTGAAACACAAAAATTACTGTATTAAACTCCTGTTTGGGGATCAGCTAACTTACCCAACAAGATCTATCTTTTTTGTTAGTGACACGACTAACATGAATGCTAATTCAAATGAGTAATTAATACTCCCAATGTTTGATGGTGCTCATAAAGGACCTTCTCGGCTGCATCATGAAAGGTAGTATTTGCACTTTGGAATATGATGTGTGAACAGGACCCGACACAGCAACTCATGACAAGAGACAGTAACACTAGAAAGCACTAACACAGTACTAACTAGACAGCCAGGGGCTGTTCTGTACATTTTACCTACATTCATTTGATCCTCATAATACCCCTATGAGTTGGAGACTGTTTTTATCCTCACTTACAGGTGTGAATACTTAGTCACTTGCCAAAGGTCACCCATTAAAACAATGGAGAAAGGACCCAATGTTGGATGGCCCAACTCCAGAGTCTGTGCTCTCACCCAGGGCTCTTTCCCTCCAGGTTTGCCTCAAGACTCCAGTAATGCAGTGATGGTCATAGTATGACCAGCGATGCACAATTCTACACCTCATTCACTAGTGTAAATCTAGTTCAGGTCAGTTGAACCCACTACACAAAAGCTTTTATTGGCTAACATGCATATTCTGGCAGTTTCAATCCAACCCTGGAGCATGTCACAAAAGGTGCAATTCTAATAGATTGCTTACTTTTTGGTGGAGCTCAACACGAAGCCTAAAATGCCTCAGAAATGACTCAATCAGAACATGCGAAAATTTAGGATGGTAAAACTCATTTTACTACATTTACCACAGCATGCTTAACGTTTACAACTGGACCTATACTTCCAAAATCCCTGTGCCTGATTTGCTCTCTTAGTGAGTTCAGCTAATCTCCCTTTCTACTTCCAATAAATAAAGCATACCCACCAAATGCTGTCCAAGGCAAGTTTGCAGACACGTATCTGAATTTAGTATCATTCTCATTCAGATCAAATGTCAGGGTAAAGGCAGGTCCTTTCAGGTGGCCTGCTTGGCTGCCCTTTGCCCAGGAACACCTTTTGCTTTTCTGAACTTCACAGTAAAGTGTAGCAACATGTTACAGCTCCCGCTGAAAATGTAAATAGGATATTAGTCGTCAGCTAAGAGCTGGCCCGAACGTTACCCAAAGAAATGTTCATACTTAAATTTATGCTAATTTATATCTCATAATCTTTGAAGAGCAAAAATGCCTTGAATACTTAATAGTGGTCAAATAAAGCTATTCCAATATCAGCTTGTAATAAGTAACTTTAGGTAAAATAGCAAGCAACTTAAACTTTAAAATGCCAAGAGTGTAGAGGCAAGGTGATAGTAGCAGAGTAGTTTTGGGAGCTCCCAGGATCCACTCACAAAAAATGGTGATAGATGCAAGGTTGGAAAAAAAAAATTCAAGTCTGTAGGCAAAATCTTTATCAAAAACCAGGTGAAAAATGGTCCTGGAAATCTAGAATGGGTAGAGTCAAACTACACTTAACAACAAAAATGGGGTGACCACACGTGCACCTGGGTAACTCAGTTGACTAAGTGTCTGATTATGTTTCTGGTCGTGATCTCAGGGTCTGGGGGTCAAGCCCTGAGTGGAGCCCCCAGTTGAGCCTGTGCTTAGCAGGGAGTCTGCTTGTTCCTCTCCTTCTGCCCAACAACTTACTCACCCCCTGCCCCCACCCCTGCTCATGTTCTCTCTCTCAAAATAAAATCTTAAAAAAAAAAAAAAGAAAAAAAAAAGATGACCACAGCTGTGCTGGCTGAAGTGGAGGTTTGAAAATGTGGTCTTGTAACATTCAAAGCAGCCAAGGAATCCAGAAATCACAGGTCATCATCCCAAGGAAGGGGATGCTTTTCCCCACTTAAAATGGGAGCCCCACAAGTGAGTCTAAGAACCACAGGGAGAACTGGGAGGATGCCTGGTAGGGTTTCTCTTGCCCATGAGTGCAAGGAAATGTCCCATCTAGGACTTTCTATTTTATAGAAAATATGGAGGAGAAAGGAATATGCTAAATAATACATAAAAATGCAATCAGCCAAATGTGGGAAATCCTATAGGATAAATAACCTGGTCTCTTCAATAAAATGGCATTACAATGTGGGGATGACGGGAAGGAAAATTAAAAAAAACCTAAAGACATAGCAACTAAATGAAATATGCGAATTTTGTTAGGATCCTGATTTGAAGTCACGAACTCCTTAAAAAGTTTTTTTTGGGACAACTGGGGGAAACTGAATATGGGTTGAGGATTAGACTACATTAACAAATTACCAATTAAGTTCGTAAGTGTGACACTGGTACTGTGGTATGTTTTTTTAAGAAAATGTCCTAATCTGTTGAAGATACTTAGAGAAATGTATACCAATGAAATAATATGATGTCTGGGATTTACTTCAAAATATTACTGTGGCTGCCACAGGAGCATGGGGGAGACCATGAATTCTGTTTTAAGGCATCTTTGAGCTTGTCAAGTAATGTCATGAGCAAAGCTCACCCTGCCAAGCTGGAAAATTTAGGGATAAGAAGTTGTAACTGAAATTAAATGGTGGCAGACATGTCCAAGGAATATTGGGGGATTTGATAGCTTTATGAAACTTGTGATAAATGAATGCATCGAGACAGCAGTCAGTAGGCAACAAAACAGAACAATACAAAAAAGTGGTAATACGAGGAAACAGTATCATCATATTTAAGCCTTGGAACAAGTATAAGCTAAGACTTGTTCACCACAGGAATCAATTGCTTCTAATATGTCTCCTTTCCAATGAGCCAGTTTTACTATGAGATGAAAATCAGGGCTGCAAACATTTTTATATTAAATTCTTTATTAAATACATTTTGATAATAGTAAAAAAAATCCTCAGTAAGAAGGTGGAAGAGTTGAACAGACAACAGCAACATTTTGATAACCATTGTAAGTATAGTTCATAAAACTTTGTTTCTATATTTGCATGACTGAATTTTTTTTTTCTAAGATTTTATTTTTAAGTCATCTCCACACCCAACACAGGGCTCAAATTTACAACCCTGAGATCAAGAGTCTCATGTTCAACAACTGATCCAGCTAGGCACCCCTGTGATTGAAATTTTTCAAAATTAAAAAACTAAATAGAAAAAGTCTAGGCACAGCATGATTTAGAATATCTAATTACTATATTAAAACTTATGAAGCAAAAGGAGCAAAGAAGAATAGGATTTATTTTAAAACGTTCTAATCAATCAATCCTTTTTTTTTGTGGAGTAATTGTCATACTCTTTAGGTTAGTCTAGTAATACAAAGACAAACCCATCACTTAAAAATATGTTGTAATAAAAAAAAAAGCCCACAAGATTTTGGGAATTTTTGCCAAATTTAAAACATTCTCCAGAGAGAACACTCTCTAGCATAGAGTTCCAAGGCAAAGTGTCTGTGTCTGGTATCACTCTTTTGAACATTCTCCACTGTTGCTCAAATAGGAGACAAACCACATTTCCAAGACTGTAAATTATTACCTAGGAAAGTTTTGGCAATTTCCCATTCAGTCACATTTTCCAGTCATTTGGTTCTCATGTTTATGGACCTGGCTGTTCACTTTTAGCCAATGTCCAGGAGGGACTCTGCTCTAGGCAATTTTTTTTCCCTTCAATTGTGACATCTTTGTGAGTTAGCTATTATACAATATTATCAAAGCATACTGCTTTCTGACTCATATTACCCAGAAGACAATTCAGGAATGAACTTGGACTAGAATTTTATGTAGCATGCTGAGTTTCTTAAAGGTTTTGGTACCTATTTTTCTATAACCATTGAAGGTCCTTTTCCTTTTCTTTTCCATACAACATATTATTTGAATAGTTCAAGTGCCCTGCATGTATTTCTATAATTTTCTTAGCCACAGGCAACTCCTGTAATGAGAATAGATATCTGATCTTATTCAGCAGGTTAAACCACGGTGTAGGGCAAAGCTGTCTCCTCATTTTCTGTTCTATATACATTACACGGTTTGCTCCTTTGGTTTTTGAGCACATGCCAGATCTTCTCCAAGATCTTCCTCCTTTGTTCTCTATATTTATAAATGTAAACACTACATAATTTCCCCAATGACAAAATTACCCCAAATCACCTAAAAATGATTTTAGAAGTACAAATGATTTGGGAACCAGAGACAGTGATATTAAGCAACTGATAGGAGAATAGGAGGAAGAATAGTGAGGGGAGACTTTGTTTCCAAAAATATATATATACTCACTGATATGAGTAGGACACTTCCTGTTCTAGTATGGGCCTGAGGAGGTGAACCAGAACTCTAATCTCAGCTTCCTCATCTCCCCATGGAGATAAGAGTACCTGTTGCAACCTTTCCACATGATGCAAAAAGATGACTAGATCAGTGTTTGAGAACCAGTTTGAGCTCTTTGTTAGAAGGACATCAGGTTTATAGCCAGCAAGGTGTGAAACTGGATGTTCAGGTGAGTAATTACAGGGAGCCATACAGTTTTCAAAGGCAGGGTCAAAACTCTTTGTACCTCAGATATTGCAATAATTGGGAAGAAGACATCTTAATGTTAACAACTCCTGACTTAATTAAAAGCTTGGAATTCCTTAACATACTTCTACTGATATAACATACTAACATCAAATTTGACAAATCCCTTTTTGGTCAGATAGAATAAGCACACAGGTGTCTAAGATAAGCTAAAAGGAAAGGGAAAAAAAACCCTAAAATTCTAAATTTATAAATTTATATTTAATGTAAATAGGTACTCTTGAAGATCATCAGCAGTATACTGAAACTAAAACAATCAATGGGAGAGGAGCAGCGGGGAACACAACTGATGAAAAGACAGAACAAATAGGAAGTTTCAAAGGTGAAACTGAAGAGAGGAAATGACTCAGCCACAGTTCCAGGAGGGAGTTCCAGTTAGGTGAGTTGTAGGTGATGACATGACCTGGGAAAGCTCATTACATACAAAGGACAAGATTCCAGGAGCTCACCGCAGAGTGTCCTCAGGAGTCATGGACACAATGTACAATGACAATAATGTAAAAAAATTCTCCTCACATTGGAGAAAATCTTGGTATCTTTCTCTTTTAATACTCAGGGTAAAGTCAACTATAAAAAAACAAAAACAAAATAAAAAAAGAACTCAGAGCAGTTTTGGCTACTGAACCTTAAATAGCTGATATAATGGTAGCAAAAACTAATACTACAAAATAGTTGAGGTGAAGGAAAAATATGCCTATTAGTCTAGTCTAAATTTCAGTTATTCATCATTTTGGGGAGACTGCACTATCCCCGACCTGGGGAGTACAGTTGCAAATCAGAGGGGCATGGGTCCTATCCCTCTAACAGGCTGCGGCTGCAGAAACATGGCTGTGATCTGGGTAGAACATGGCCAAGGACTGAATTATTGGCATTTATAAAACCATGGTGAAAGTGAGTGCAGACATGTTCAACTGGAATTCTTCAAATTCGGAGTACTTCAAATTTTTTTAAAAAGATTTTTATTTATTTATTTGAAAGAGAGAGAGCTCAAGCAGTGGGGACTGGCAGGCAGAGGGAGAGGGAAAAGTGGGCTCCTTCCTGGGCAGGGAGACTGATGTGAGGCTTGATCCCAAGACCCTAGGATCATGACCCCAGCCGAAGGCAGAGGCTCAACTGACTGAGTCACCAAGGCGGCCAGGGAGCACTTCATATTTTATCTTATTATTTTATGATTTTTTTTTAAGGTTTTATTTATTTGAGAGAGAGAGAATGAGAGAGAACTAGCATGGGGAGGGGGGTCAGAGGGAGAAGCAGACTCCCTGCTCAGTGGACAGCCATATGCAGGACTCAGTCCTGGGACTCCAGGATCATGACCTGAGCTGAAGGCTGTCGCTTATCCAACCAAGCCACCCAGGTGCCCCAGCACTTCATATTTTAAAACTAATCTAATTCAGGGATCTAGAAAGCCTTCTGGTAGAAGTAATACTCAAACTAAGTTTTGACTGAAGAAGGGAAGGGAAGCCAATGGGGTACAGCACGTGTTAAATTCTCATGAAATGAAACAGTATTATGCTCTTGAGGAGCCAAAATCAGTGCAGCTTGCCTGGAGAGGAGTGCCATGATGGTATGATGGTAGACTAAGCAATAGGAAGGATCTAGAATTTGAAGTATCTTTATATGCCATGCTAAAATTTGGGTTTTATTCTAAATCCGGTGACCACCAAAATATTTTTTTAAAGAGTAATTTATTGGAGAGAGAGAAAGAGAGAGAAAGAGCATGCACAGTGGGAGGGGGAGAGGAGAGACAATCTCCAGGGGACTCTGCAAAGTGCAGAGCCCCACATGGGCTCAATTTCATGACCCTGAGATCATGACCTGAACCCAAACCAAGACTCCAGTGCTTAAATGACTGGGCCACCCAGGCACCCCATCACTAAAATATTTTAAGCAAGGAACAATAGAATCAGATCTGTCTTTTGGAGATCACTGAGGCATCAGTGGTAGGTAAGGGAAAAAGTAAGGTGGGAAGACTTAAACTAACACAAGAAGAAAGGTAATGGAATAGATACGATACAGATAAGGAAAGAAATGAAGTATGTACTGAGAAAGGGACTGGATGTGGGGATGAGTGAAAGGAAGGTACTACAATGACTGCCAGCCCTCAAGTTTGAATGTAGTGCCACCTAATAAGATAGGTAATAGAAGAGAAACAGACTTGTTTTTTTGAAGGTGTGTGGGGAAGAAAATGGAAGGATTATCAATCTAGTTTTACTTGAGCTTGAGGTACCAGTGGGAAATTTAAGTACACGTTATTCTTTTGATGCCAACATAACAGAGATTACATCTGCTCAAACATGTTTCTTGGAGACATATTTTAGAACATTTTATGTGATATGAGGCTCCTTAAAAAGGAAGAGGACTAAATAAGCAAGTTGTATGCTGGTCACTATAAAATAGAAAAATAGTACTTAGCAATATGGAGAAACAGTTCCTAATAATATGTAACCTAAGACCTCATTTCATTTACAAATAAAATATGGTAGCATTGGTAACAAGTCCAATCTGCTCTTCATTAGACATAAGAATAGAAAAGCAGACATGATAAAATAAGATGTACTATTTTTATCTTTTTGAAATTATACCTTGAGCGGTCTTGTATATTACATAATGGTAGTAGAGAAGGAAAAAAATTAATGCAATCAATTTTATGTGCAATTTTCCTGGGTAGCTAATTATTGAAGCTTTTGCCCCTTATTATATTGTTCAATATTTTTTGTCCTATTTTTAAAACAAGTGGTTATTAGCTATATTAATTTTCTTTAGAATCGTACCAGTTCATTAAGGATGTTTTCTGGCAACCTAAGCACACAGAAACACTACGGTACTTAAAAGATTAAGCGTGACTTTTCGGTGTATATTATATTCATTCAAACATCATTTAATGACCTAGGAAAACATCTTTGCAGCTGTTCATCAGGATTTTACGTTGTATTCACGGCGTGAATCAAAAGATTCTGCTGACTCCCTATTTGTCAGCCCATTTATTCTGAAGCACCTAATTGTTAGTCTAAGAAGTCTCCTTCAAAGTTATGTTTCTCTTCACACCATCGTCAGGATCTCAAGTTTTTCCCCCTCCCTTCTCCCAAAGGAAAAAATGGAAACATTCACTCCTGCTTCACCCCCCGCCCCCACCCCAACCAACTCACACCAGAATAGTAAAAAAAGGGGGTAGCAAAGTGGAACAAGTTGCGACCGGCGACCGGGAGCACAGACACCAACGTCCGGAAGGATCTGGGCAATTTGCCGAAAGAGGGCACCCCCCCCCCCAACGCCCAAGCCTCAATAATTGACTGGTGCTAAGAAACCAGCGAAAGAGCGAGTGACAACCAGAGAAAGAGGCCCGACCCTCTGGGACATCCTGAAACACGCAAGGAATGCGAAAGAAACGGCAGGAATCCAGGACCGGCGGCGGCTGGCCGGAGCGCCCAGCCAGGTGAAAACAGCTTTTCTAAGGCACGCAGGCTGCTGAGACTCTTGGGTGGGGAACGACGTTCGCGACGTTGGTAATTGAGCAAGGGAAACTGATGGTTGGGAGCACGAGCCCCACCGGCTCCCCAAAGTTAAGAGTCTCGGTGGACCACCGTCCAGTAACCGCAGCGAGACCCCCGGAGCAAGACGGAAGGAGGGCCTGGGGGCGGGGCCAGAGCTCCTACCCCGCCTCAAGCGCCCTCACTGGGTCCTCAGTACGCCTGCGTGTGGTGAGGCCGCACTCTATTTGGCTGCTAGGCTTGCGGCGGCAGCGGCGTTCTCTACCCGGCATGCTGCGCGGGAGTGACGGCCCTACGTCTATCCCCTTCCCAACCCTGCCCCCTCTTCCCCCTACCGCCACGGCCCCCCCTTTCCCTAAAGTGAGTGAGTGAGACGGGCAGATGGAGGAGGGACTGTAATGGCGGCGGCCGGCAGCTCCCTGCTCTGACCCACGGCAAGCATACAGCAACGACCCCCTCCTCGCCCCTTTCTCAGGCGGCCTCCGCCCCGCGGCCAGCGCGGGGCCACCCTCCCCGGCCCTTCCCCCAGCCGTCGGCTTCTCGCCCTGCGCCCCGGCCGGGGCCCCACACACAATGGACGAGCTCGCCGGAGGCGGTGGTGGAGGCCCGGGGATGGCAGCCCCTCCAAGGCAGCAGCAGGGACCTGGGGGGAACATGAGCCCTTCGCCAGGGGGAAATGGAGCGGCGGGCGGTGGGGGTCCTCCAGCCGCCGAGGGTGCGGGCTCCGCGGCAGGCCCGGAGCTGTCCCGGCCGCAGCAGTACACTATCCCGGGGATCCTGCACTACATCCAGCACGAGTGGGCTCGGTTCGAGATGGAGCGGGCGCACTGGGAGGTGGAGCGGGCCGAACTGCAGGTACCTTGCTGGGGTCGGTGTGCGGGACGGCTGCGGCGGCGGGGTTCCCGGCTTGGGGGGTGGGGCCGGGACTCCCCTCTGTCGGAGCCCCGGGCCTTGAGGGTTGAGGGGAACCTACCTGTGCAGCTCGGGGGGCGATAGTCCTGCCTACGGTTCTGGCGACGGCTCTTCCGAGAGTCCCCCTCCCCCTTTTCCGCAGAAGCTTGTTCCCCAACCCTTACTAGCTGCGCGGTGCGGGCTTCCTTGGGGCAGCCATTTTGACTTTTAGTATGGCGTCTGCGGGGGCTCCTCTGGAGGCGGCCTGCCGGGCCTCCGGGGCTTGGGGCTAAACTCTTCTCTGTGGGAGAGTCCGGCGTGGGGTTATTGGGCATCAAGCTTGCTTTTGATTGTGCCTGTTGCGACGGAGAGCCCGAGGAGAGGGTCTGGGATGGGCATTTTATTATCTTTTCCTTCATCACCCCCCCCATCCGATTTGGCATTTTTGGCCCCCTCTCTCGGAGTTGGTATGCACTTGCCCCTTGACAGCCACGCTTCTTTCCAGGGCTGCTACCAAGCATAATGTCTTGCTGCTCTCTTGAGAAGTTTTCATTTCCTACCGCCAACTTTCAGTACCTTATTACCTGGGATGCTGCCTTACTCACTTAGGTTCTCTTTCAGTTAGTTCTCCCTAAGCGACTGACTCATGAGTACTTCTCTAAATTGAAATTTTCCTTTTAGAGTACTCGTCACCGGGCCTCTAGCCCTTTCTTTACTTGTAAAAAGCCGAACCAGAGTATCTGTGCTGTGTTTATGAAACGACTGAGGAAAGATTCAATATTAGCTTGAAGTAAAACGTACTTGTCTCACGTTACTGACTCACGCAGGGGAAGCAAAGTTAAATATGCTCAGAACCCTTCATAATTGGTCCTTACTTGATCTTTTTAAGGTGAAGCTTTGATAGGCTGGTTTACCTAACTTTTGGAAGGTGTTGGTAGTTGAAGAACTTATGTCTTGGATTTCAGAATCACTACATCTTTTTAAGAGGATTGTTCAACTCTTGGGTATTTGTGTTTATTTTTAAAACCCTTTCCAGGGCAAATTTAGGCTTAGAAGAAAAGAGCATGCAATCAAGTAGTGTTGCACCTGTTCTTCAGACTGCTATATATTTAGAATGTAAGCAGTAGTGTTCGCTGATATATTATGTCATATATGCCTACAGTGAGTAGTTAGGAAAATACAGTGTTGCAAGAAGGATGATTGGATTAATTTAGAAAGGGTGTCTCGGAACAAATATATATCCTTTAGTTTAATTTTGAATTAGTAAACTTTTATTTGATTCTATAAAGTTGGTGAAGCTAAACGTTTAAAGAAAGTAAGGATGTTTATATATCTTGACACTTTATCAAGGCTTTTAAAAATTAATTATAAATTAACACCTGTTAGTCAATTCAATGTTTTAGAATTGTGCTTTGATATACTATTGGACTTTATTTATTTAACTTAAAAAAAAAAACCCAAAACCTAGCTTATTTATTTGAGAGAGAGTGAGAGAGAAAGAGAGCATGAGCAGGGAAGAGGGAGAGGGAGCAGCAGACGTCCCTTTGAGCAAAGGAGCCGGATGTGGGACTTGATCCCAGAACTCTGGGATCATGACCTGAGCCAAAGGCAGACGGTCAACTGCCTGAGCCACACAGATGCCTCACTATTGAACTTCAAAAAATATAACTTTCAAAAAGCTTGTATTCCAGTTTTCTGTTGTTTCTTTTAACTTGTGCATAGTCTGGTTTAAAATATGTGGGATTTATAGAGTTCTCTTGATAAATCCTTTTTATTACACTGTGTTGCAAACAATATTCTGTGTGAATGAAGATAGTAAGACAGTTATTTTTTTTAAATTGCATTTACAAATGTACTGAGTCTTGGACTCACTAAATAATACCCCACCAGTCCTTGGATATAGTGTTTAGGACCTTTGCACCATTGTATGAAAGGTTGGATTTTATTTTTTTCCTACCGTAGGGGATGAGACGCTTATTTTGCCCTGTAAGCACCTGAAAGCTTGGTTTTACATTTTGTAGGTTAACAATGCGTTAGTCATTTATAAGCTTCACTAAATGTCTGAGAAAATGTCTTACTTCTGTCTAAATTAAAATATATACATTATTGAGGTCTATATGACTGCCTTAGCCCCTTCTTTCCCTTTTAGTTCTCCTCTCTGCCAGTAACAGTGAAATATTTTAAGGACTATTCCTTTTCTTATTTGCTTTCCAGTTAATCTGCTCTTGGCATATTAGTTCTGATAAAGCCTTCTGAGTTTTTTTGTTTATTTTTTTTTATTTTTTTTTTATTTATTTTTTTTTTTTTAAAGATTTTTTTATTTATTTGTTATAGAGAGAGAGACAGATACAGAGCACAAGCACAGGCAGACAGAGTGGCAGGCTAGAGGCAGAGGGAGAAGCAGGCTCCCTGCCGAGCAAGGAGCCCGATGTGGGACTCGATCCCAGGACGCTGGGATCATGACCTGAGCCGAAGGCAGCCGCTTAACCAACTGAGCCACCCAGGCGTCCCTTTTTGTTTATTTTTAACAAGTGTTTCTAGACTCTTACTTTTTGCGAGGGATTTTTATTATTTCACGCTGATTTTTTTGAAGTGGAATGTTCATGATTCTGTATGTTTTCTACATATTTCTCTAAAATGTTTTATTGGGTTACTTAGTTAATAGGGTTTCAGGTTTTTTTCTGGAATACTAATTTGCTTTAGTTACCTTCAATCTTAAATAAGATTGCTTGTAAGATGCACCTTTAAAAATCATGTGTCAAAGGGTGTCAGAGGGTGCCTGGCTGGCTCAGTTGGTAAAGCTTGCAGCTCTTGATCTCCAGGTTGTAAGTTCCAGCCCCATATTGGGTGTAGAGATTATTTAAAACAATAAAATTTTAAGGAAAATATATTGGTCAAATAAAAAATGGATTAGGGTTTAGTGTTAGTGGATTTTAACTGTAAACTTAAACTTATTTTTAAGAATGATAACAAATAAGAGAGTTTAAATATTATTTTATACAGCCTTGGCTCGCTGTTGATGTGTAGATGAACAGTGACTCAAAAATATTCAATAATAGAATTATTCAATAATGAATATGAAGAGGTTAGGATATACCCAATTTTGATGTAAAATTTCAATATGGAATCCAACTTTCCCTGGCTTTGGAAAGGATTTCGTTAAAAAAAAATTTTTTTTTTTAAATAGGCTTTATACCCAGCTTGGGGCTTGAACTCATGACTCTGAGATCAAGAGTTCCATGTTCTACCAACTAAGCCACCCAGGTGCCCCTGGAAAGGATTTTATTTTATTTATTTATTTTTAAAAAGATTGTATTTATTTATTTGACACAGAGATCACAAGTAGGCAGAGAGGCAAGCAGACAGAGGGGGGAAGCAGGCTCGCTGCTGAGCAGAGAGCCCAGTGCCCAGCTCCATCCCAGGACCCTGAGACTGACCTGAGCTGAAGGCAGAGGCTTGACCCATTGAGCCACTGAGCCACTTAACCCACTGAGGGGCGCCTGGAAAGGATTTTACTTTATTTATTTATTTATTTATTTATTTAAAGATTTCATTTATTTGACAGAGAGAGATCACAAGTAAGCAGAGAGGCAGGCAGAGAGGGAGGGGGATGCTGGCTTCCCATTTGCAGAGAGCCCGATCCCAGGACCCTGAGATCGTGAGCTGAGCTGAAGGCAGTGGCTTAACCCACTGAGCCATCCAGGTGCCCCTGGAAAGGATTTTAAATTGGAATTTTGCAGTATGGTTCTGTTCTCTGTAAAAGGAATTTTGATTAACGGTCTGTCTTGCAAACTTGGAATTAAACCAGAGTATCATGTCTTAATGCTCTTTTATCTTCATGACGTTAACTTACCTGGGACTCAGATAAAGCTTTAGTAGTAAGACTCTTCTAAATGAAAATTCCTAAATGAAAATGTGAACTAGAATCACTTGTTGTTGTTACTGTTTTTTTAGGATTTTATTTATTCACTTGACAGAGGGAGACACAACCAGAGAGGGAACACAAGCAGGAGAAGTGGGAAAGGGAGAAGCTGAGCAGAGAGCTCAATGCGGGGCTCGATCTTAGGACCCTGGGTTCATGACCTGAGCCTAAAGCAAACACTTAATGTCCGAGCCACCCAGCTGCCCTCAGAATCACTTGTAAAACTTGTAAAAATATGCAGGCCTCTACCTCATCCTCCAGAGATTTGGATTAATTTGGTTTAGGACTTAGAAAAATTGGACTGTTTATGGGTTTTGGCAATTCACGTTATATAAAAATTATAACTGCCATTTAAAAAGCACTACAACCTTATGAGGTAGGTATTTCTATTTTGCAGATGAGGAGATAAACTTAGGTGAAATAACTGCCAATGTCACTCACCTATGAAGTGTTAGAGTTGAGATTTGAACCCCAGTTTGTCTGAATCCAAAGTTCGTGGTCTTATTACCGTTCTTGTAACCATTGTATTATATTGTTGTCTTACCATTTTTTATAGAAATGGAATCCGACTTATAATTCTTCGTCTGCCATTATGTGGCACACTAGTATGTTTCAACAAAGTTTTATTGAACCCCCCCATAATGTGTCAGGTCTAATTTATGTATATTGCAAAAATGTCCTTATATTTTTCTCTGTAGTGGTATGCACTTAGGATATACACAGAATTCTTGCTTGTCAACTATAAAAATATGACATAGATATTACATAGAAAATGTAGTATAGGAGTTTGTATTCTAAAAGTATTAATTGAACAAATGTAAAAAAAATATTTTTTAAGATATTTATTTATTTATTTATTTGACAGAGATCACAAGTAGGCAGAGAGGCAGGCAGAGAGAGAGGGGAAGCAGGCTCCCCGCTGAGCAGAGAGCTCCATGCCTGGCGCAGGACCCTGAGATCATGACCTGAGCCGAAGTTAGAGGCTTTACCCACTGAGCCACCCAGGCGTCCCAACAAATGTAAAAATTTTAACTAGTGTTTGTGTTTGTACACTCTGGCATACTGATTTGTTGTATCTTGACAGATGTTGCCACCTAAAGACCTTAATAGATAATTTGTTTAAGCATTACTTGATTTCTTCATTTTTTTAAAAAGATTTTATTTTTTTATTTGACAGAAATCACAAGTAAGCAGAGTGAGAGAGAGAGAGAGAGAAGGGGAAGCAAGCTCCCTGCTGAGCAGATTGCGATGAGGGGCTTGATCCCAGAATCCTGGGATCCTGACCCTAGCTGAAGGCAGAGGCTTTAACCCACTGAGCCAGCCAGGTGCCCCTGATTTCGTCATTTTTTTTTTTTTTTTAAAGATTTTATTTATTTATTTGACAGAGATTCCAAGTAGGCAGAGAGGCAGGCAGAGTGAGAGGGAAGCAGGCTTCTTGCTGAGCAGAGAGCCCGATGCGGGACTCGATCCCAGGACCCTGAGATCATGACCTGAGCCGAAAGCAGTGGCTTAACCCACTGAGCCACCCGGGTGCCCTGATTTCTTCATTTTTAAAAGAGAAAAACTGACAGCTTATTCTGCACTATTATAACATTTTTCTGAATCTACTATGAAAATACAAAAAGAAGAACAGTATGGTAATTTTTTGTAAAGGTACTCCCTTTATTCTGACAGTTTTTGCCTTCATAAATTTTGCTGTTATGCACTTCCCTATTTCAAATGATAGTTGACAGCTGAGGGGGGGGAAACTTTATTTGACAGAATTAAAGAGACTACAGCCTTATGTCATTTTCTCTATTTCTTTTTGAAGTCCTTGCAAACCAAACCTCTAGGGACTACTAATCTGGAATTCTTCTTTTTACTCCTTTACTCTGCATGATAGTTTACCTTTTTACCCTACTTTCTCCTTAAACACATTTGAACACCTTGTAGGATATTGTTTTTTCTGATGATGGTTGGCCCCCAAATTGCCAATCCTTTGGCTTTTTTTTTTTTTTTAAGATTTTATTTATTTATTTGAGAGAGAGCGTGTACGAGCAGGGGGAGGGGCAGAGGGAGAAGCAGACTCCCCAATGAGTTGGAGCCTGAGCCATGGGGCTCCCAGACCCTGGGATCATGACCTGAGCCCAAGACAGAAGCTTAAATGACTGAGCCACCCAGGCACCCCATCCTGGCTTTTTTACGGACTTTTAGGCACTTAACCAGTACTTTCTGCTATTAACTATTTTTTCTTCAAAATCCTTTTCTTTGGCTTCCACTGTGTAATCCCCTAGTTTCCCTTGGTCCACTTAACACTTTTCTTCATGTTTCCTCTTCTTTGTTCCCAGTTGCTATTCCCTGGGACTCTTGTTCTTCTAATGTATTAACTGTATGTTTCATTTGAAATCAGATTTTCAGCTACCACTTAGGTCTTTTTTTTTTTTTAAATTAAAAAAATTTGGGGGTGTTTGCCTGGGTAGCTCAGTCGTTAAGCATCTGCCTTCAGCTCAGGTGCCCCACATCTGGCTCCCTGCTCATCTCTCTCTCCCACTCCCCCTGCTTGTGTTCCCTCTCTCACTGTCTCTTTCCCTCTCTGTCAAAAAAGAAAAAAAAAATTAGGAGAGGGAGGGGAGCAGGGCAGAGGGAGAGAGAATCGAAAGCAGGGTCCATGGCCATCTCACAACCTTGAGATGATGACCTGAGCCAACATGGAGAGTTCAGTGCTTAACCCGTGCTTAACCTGCTCAGCCACCCAGGCTCCCCACCACTTAGGTCCTAATACCTAATATTTTTTGGTTACTGCTGTCTAAGTATTCCAGTGCTTCAGTATTAACTCCTTAAATTCTAAAAACAACCCAGTGAGGTTGGCACAGTTGGTTTATTTTTTTTTTTGGCTTTTGGGGGTTTTTTTGGGTGGGTATTAGAATGTTGGGGCCCAGAGATTATATAATTGGCCCAAGATTGTGCAACTGGCGGGCAGCAGAGCTGCGATTTAAACCTGGACAGGTTGCCTTTAGAAGCCATGTACTTACCATTACTAGATTTTGGTTATCAAATGTCTCTAATTTTCTAATTTTCTGTTTAACTTTTTACTTTTAATTCAGTACATTCATTATTCAGTTAATCTCACATGCTTGCTTCTTCCCCCACAAAATATACTTAACCTACTTATTCTTCTTTTTCCCTGATACTGTTAAGGTTTATCACAATCCTTCCCATTATTAGATGCTAGAGATATTAGTGGGTCTTACCCCTATATATTGAGTCTAAGTTTTATCGATTCTAGTATAATTATTCAGTGAATGTATTTGAGTGTTACTTTGTGCTAGGCACTGGTACATAATGATCTATGAACTAAGGACCTTGCCCTCATGGAGCTTGTAGTCTAGAAGTAATAGAATGTGGTAAATCAGAAATTAGCTAGATAAATGGTGAGAAAATAAATGGTAATAGGAAACCTATGTAGATAACAGATTTTCAGATAAATAGGTAATATTTGTTGAGCAATTTCTATATGCCAAGAATTTAAATTCTTACTATGTTTAGCTCATCTAATTCTCATAAAGCCCCGGGAGGTAAGAATACTCTTAGATCTGAAGTATGAATACCTTATCATAGGTATTGCAATTAGAAGATACAGCATTAGCAGAAGTTCTAAAGGAGGAAAGAACTTTGTTGGAATATGTGAACTGGACTACAGTGATTCAAGGGGCTGTCAAATATAGATAACAGCCTCAGTATGCTAAAATATATATACATATTTTTAAAGTTTATTTATTTATTTTGGGAGAGACAGTCTCAAGCAGACACCATGCTGAACACAAAACTTAATGCAGGGCTCAATCCCATGACCTTAGATCATGATCCAAGCTGAAACCAAGAAGTTGGACACCCAACCAACATCGCCACCCAGGCGCCCTTAAAATATATTTTAATTCAGTGATTAATATTTTGGGATATAGTCTGAAAGCTGTGAAGACTCTTTTAGTTTAAAAAAAAATGAGTGAGTAAAAAATTTTGCATAGAGTGTCCCTGAAGCCTGGTAACCAATGACCTCAGGAAATCACCCTGATTTAATTTATGTTTTTCATTTCTTTACTACCGCAGTTTTTTTCAGGGAGCTTCTGTCTGAATTCTCTGGAATAATCTAACAGTTTCCATCCATCCATACAGCTGTCTTAACACTTTATTCTCTATATTGTAAATATGATTGTGTTGAGTATACCCTTTATTTTTTTATTATGGAGAGTTTTAAATATATACAAAAATATTACAGTATCTGTGACCTACAAGCTTGTCATTCATCTTAAGGAGCTCATGACTTTTTTTTTTTTTATATTACTTATACTTCTGTCCGCTCCTTCCCTATCTGTTCTGTTGAAGCAAATCTCAGTCATGTAATTTTATCCATGAGTATTTCAGTATAGATCTAAAAGATAAGGACTTTAAAGATAACTAAACACCATTATTTGGTTGGAAACCTTCCCATCTTTTCCTTGCCCCCCTTTTTAAGAAATGGTCTTTGGGGATACTTGGGTGGCTCAGTAGGTTAAGCGCCTGCCTTCAACTCAGGTCATGATCTCACGGTACTTGGATCAAGCCCCATGTCAGACTCTGCTCGGTAGGGAATCTGATTCTCCCTCTCATGCAGATTATCTGCTCGGTGGGGAGTCTCATTCTCCCTCTCACTCTCCCTTTGTGCTTGTTCTCAAATAAATGAGAAAAATC
This sequence comes from Mustela erminea, assembly GCF_009829155.1. Lineage (NCBI taxonomy): Eukaryota > Metazoa > Chordata > Mammalia > Carnivora > Mustelidae > Mustela > Mustela erminea. Next base: position 81,911,103 of record NC_045618.1, on the reverse strand, counting down.
CTTAAAAAAAAAAATCAGATCTTTGGTCCTATAAAGGTTTCCAGAGTTCTGCATTTTGCAGAGTCCTTTTCTATAGTTTAATGTATTCTGTTTTGTTTATTTTTCCTATAACTTGGTTAGTTGGATTCGGGGTCTTGATCAGAATTGGTATATTTTCTTATTGGGTGTGAGGATGAGAAAGAGCAAGACTTTTCACATGTGTTGAGTATTCCCATGAGAAGGCCCAGACAGTTGATTTTGCCTTGTGATGTTAGCAAGCTGTTGTTGTTTGCTCAGGCACATTGTTTCATTAGGGCCATCCTTAGTTTTTTTAAAAAAAACTTGTTAAGAAATTGAGAGATAATTCACGTAACATAAAATGCACCCTTTATGGAGTGTTCATTTATGTGGGTTTTAGTATATGTTATGTGGTGTATACTGTGTTGTGTAGTCATCATCAGCGTCTTATTTCAGAATATTTTCATCACTGCACAAGGAAACCACCTACTAGCAGTCCCAATCTCCCCATCAACCCCCCCACCCCACCACCACCACCCATTCCTTGACAACCACTACTTTCTGTCTCTATAGGTTTGCCTATTCTGGACATTGCATATAAGTGGACTCATATGATATATATGGCTTTTTGTGACTTTTACTTAAAATAACGTTTTTGAAAGGTTCGTGTTTTAACATTTGGCAGAACTTTATTCCTTTTTATGGTTGAGTAATACTTGGTTGTATGGATATTCCAAATTTTGTCCATCAGTTGGTGGACACTTGGGTGTTCTGTACTTTTTGACTATTATGAATAATGCTGCTGTTACCATTTGTGCACAAGTTTTTATGTGAACTTAGGTTTTCTACTCTCTTGGGTATATACCTAGTAGTGGCATTTCTGGATCATGTTCAGCTTTTTGAGGAATTTTATGTTCAACTTTTCCAGGAACTACCAAGCTGTTTTCCTAAGTGACTGCACCATTTTACTTTCCCACCAGCAATGCAGGAGGGTTCCACCCTTACTTTTTTTTTTTTTTTAACTTTGAATTATGTTTTTATTATTAAAATTTTTTTACAAAATGCTTTTTCTTTGAATTTATTTAATTTTCTTCTGATTTCAAATCACATTTTCTCCCTCTGTCTTCTCTCTCGTTGACTTCTTTTTTTTTTTTTTTTTTAAAGATTTTATTTATTTGAGGGACGCCTGGGTGGCTCAGTTGGTTGGACGACTGCCTTCGGCTCGGGTCATGATCCCGGAGTCCCGGGATCGAGTCCCGCATCAGGCTCCCAGCTCCATGGGGAGTCTGCTTCTCTCTCTGACCTTCTCCTCGCTCATGCTCTCTCTCACTGTCTCTCTCTCAAGTAAATAAATAAAATCTTAAAAAAAAAAAAAGATTTTATTTATTTGAGAGAGAGAGAGAGAGAACGAGAAGGGGGGAGGGTCAGAGGGAGAAGCAGGGTCTGCTCTGCCAGGAGCTTGATGTGGGTCTCAGTCCTGGGACTCTGGGAATCTGGGATCATGACCTGAGCTGAAGGTAGACACTTAACTGACGGAGCCACGCAAACACCCCTCTCATTGACTGTTTCTTAGAGCAATTTAGGTTTACAGCAAAATAGAGGAGAAGATACAGGCACTTCCCACATAACCTCTCCTCCACCATCAGTAGCCCCACTAGTTTCGTGTATTTGTTATGACTAATACCAACATTGACCCATTATTATCAACAAGAGCCCATAGTTTTCATTAGGGTTCACCCATTGTCTGGTATGTTTTTTTTTGTTGTTGTTGTTTTTTAAGATTTTATTTATTTATTTGAGAGAGAGCATGAGCAGTGGGAGGGGCAAAGGAAGAAGGAGACTCCCCACTGATCAGGGAGCCCCACGCTGGTCTTAAACCTGAGACTCCAGGGTCACGACCTGAGTGAAAGGCAGATGCTTAACTGACTGAGCCACCCAGTCACCCCTGTTCTTTGGTTTTTGACAAAAGTACAAGGACTTGTATCTACCTTTATAGTATGCAGAATTTTTTTACTGCTCTAAAAATGTCCTGTGTTCTACATTTTTCTTCCTCTTTCTCCCCAAACCCTAGGCATCTAGTGCTCTTTCACTCTCCTCCATAGTTTTGCCTTCTCCAGAATGTCAGATTTCACTTAGCAGTGTTCATTTAAGGTTCCTTCTTAAAAGTCTTTTTTTGTGGCTTGGTCTTTTTATTTATTTATTTATTTATTTAAATTAAAAAAATTTTTTTTTTAAAGATTTTATTTATTTATTTGACAGAGAGAAATCACAAGTAGATGAAGAGGCAGGCAGAGAGAGAGAGAGAGAGAGGGAAGCAGGCTCCCTGCTGAGCAGAGAGCCCGACGCGGGACTCGATCCCAGGACCCTGAGATCATGACCTGAGCTGAAGGCAGCGGCTTAACCCACTGAGCCACCCAGGCGCCCCTGGCTTGGTCTTTTTAGTGCTGAATAATATTCCATTGTATATATGTATTACAGTTTATTTTTCCACCTTTTTAAAAATGATTTTATTTTTCACTAATTTCTCCACCCAGCATGGGGCTTGAACTTAAAACCCCAAGATCAGGAGTCACATGGTCCACTGACTGAGACAGCCAGGTGCCCCTGTGTCCACCTATTGAAGGATGTCATAGCTTCCAAGATTTGGCAATTATGAATACACATTCATGTGCAGATTTTTGTGTGGACATAAGTTTTCAAGGATTTAGGTAAATCCCAGAGAGCTTACTTGCTGGATTGTATAATAACGGTACATTTAGTTTTTTAAAAAACTGTCAGTCTTTCACAGTGCTATACCTTTTTTGCATTCCCACCAACAATGACTGAGAATTCTTGTGCCACATCCTTGTCAGCATTTGATGCTGTCAATGTTTTGGGTTTTAGCCATTCTAATAGGTTGTAGTGGTATCTTGCTTTAATTTGCAATCCCTTAATGAACATCTTTTTATAGATTTATTTGCCACTGTGTATCTTCTTTGGTGAGGTGTTTGCTCAGATCTTTTTTTGCCTGTTTTAAAATTGTATTCTCTGTTCTCTTCCTCTTGACATTTTCTTTATTTTTGAATGGAATGATATTGGGCCATTGAGTAATTGTTCAGTAAATGGCAGCCATTTACTGCCTACTTGTGATCTGTCAAATAAATAAATAAATAAAATCTTTAAAAAAAATTCTTAGTAGGTAATTTCAGACTTGTTAAAATAAGTAATGCATGGTTCAGAATTAAGTCTTGTATTTACAAGAAGCCTGTCCACCGTTGAACACTTACTGTTTACCTTAAAATGTTCTTTAATGGCTTAGTCTGAAGGAATAATTGTGTTGCTGATTTTTTTAGATTTTATATATTTATTATTAGGAGGGAGAGCGAGCATGCGCATGAGGGAGCAGGGGATGATGCAGAGGGAGAAACAGACACCCTACTGAGCAGGGAGCCCGAGGTGGGACCCCAAGATCATGGCCTTAGCCAAAGGCACACACTTAACCGACTGAGTCAGCCAGGCATTCCCGGGAATGACTAATTGTAATATCACTTTGCCTCTGGCTTTACAGCCACCAAAGGCAATGATTAAGTTTATTTTATCTGGTGATACTTGTAAAGTCTCTAATTGTAAGATAGTGAGTCCTGTGGTGGCTCCCAAACCTAGTTAATGATCATAATCATCTGGGATGCTTTAAAAATACAGATTCCCATATTCTGTCCCTTGTCGTTGTGATTACGGAGTATGAGGTGGGATCTTTTGCTTTTAAAATGTATACCTGGTAATTCTGATTATGAGCTGGGTTTAGGAACCAGTATGATCAAAGGTTATTAATGATTTGGTATAATCCATTTCTCTAACCGCTTTCCCTTCAAAATCTTCATTCTTCTATTGCTATTTTATGCATTTATGAATTTATTTATTTTTTAACATTTTCTTCGTTTATTTGACAGAGAGAGAGAGAGAGAGCGAGCCCCCGTGTAAGCATACACAAGCAGGCTTCCCACAGAGCAGGAAGCCCAATTTGGGGTTTGATCCCAGGACGCTGGGATCATGACCTGAGCTGAAGGCAGACGCTTATCTGATGTCAGAGCCACCCAGGCGCCCCTCCTATTGATATTTTAAACTTTAGCAATATGTCACTCTCCAGGACTTGGACTGTGTATAGTTACACTGTTTCACTTTTATTTTTTATTGTATTATTTTCACTTTTCTGCTTTGCAGTACATTGAAGCCATTCCTTAACAGCAATTTACTGATTCTGAATATGCTATGAATTATTGTTGGATTTGATGGAAACATACTGTGGTGTTTGATTACATAGATGAAAGCTCTACATGACCATAAAAAAACTATGAATAATAATATCTGCTAACATTTAATCAGTTTTCTGAGTGCTAGGAAGCATTCTAACTCTCATACCATGCCATAGGTGTAGTTACTTCCATTTTATAGAGAGGGAAACATGGGCAATAGATTAAATAATTTGGTCAACATAAAACAATAGGTAGTGAAGTCAGGAGCTAAGTTACCTTTGAGCAATGTGTTGTACTGTTTTAAGTTAATACCAGTACTTCATGTTCATTTGGACCACCTGAGTGGTACGGAATTGTAAACAAATGACTAATGGATAGGCTTAGTGTGACAAGATATAAAAAATTATAACTGAAGCTGTTAGAAATTTGTAGTGAAATTTTGAAATTTTGGATCATCTTCAGATAGACTTTGTAAAAAGGTTTTTAAAATTCCTTTTTAAAAAAAATTTTTTTAGAGATTTTATTTATTTATTCAACAGAGATAGCACAAGTAGAGCAGCAGGTAGAGGGAGCGGGGGAAGCAGGCGCTCCACTGAGCAGGGAGCCGCATATGGGGCTCCATCCCAGGACCTTGGGATCATGACCTGAGCTGAAGGCAGACACTTAACTGAGCCGCCCAGGTGCCCTGGTTTGTAAAATTCTTATTAAGCAATTTCAGAGGGCCTGGGTGGCTAAGTGGTTGAGTCTGCTTCCTCCTCTCTCTCTCTCTCTGCCTGCCTCTCTGCCTACTTGTGATCTCTCTCTGTCAAAAAAAAAAAACTTTTGTTTTGTGATTGCATTTAGTTTTAATTTATTTTGTAAGTTTTTACGTTAGTTTTCAATGTTTACTATAGAAATAATGAATTTTTATGAAAATCAAGCTACAGGAGTGTCAAAGATAGTGACTTTTTCACTAATTTTCTCTTCCAGTTACAAAACTGCTGTCTTTTGGGTGTGTATCATTTCAGAACTTTGCCTTTTTTTTTTTTCTTTTTAAGATTTTATTTATTTATTTGACAGAGAGAAATCACAAGCAGACGGAGAGGCAGGCAGAGAGAGAGAGAGGGAAGCAGGCTCCCCGCTGAGCAGAGAGCCCGATGCGGGACTCGATCCCACGACCCTGAGATCATGACCCAAGCTGAAGGCAGCGGCCCAACCCACTGAGCCACCCAGGCGCCCCGCCTTTTTTTTTTTTTTTTTTTTAAAGATTTTTAAAGTAATCTCTACACCCAAGTAGGGCTCAGACTTACAACCCTGAGAACAAGAGTCACATGCTCTACTGACTGAGCCATCCAGGTGCCCCCAGAATTTTTCAACATGTGCAACATATAAAACAGTGATTCTTACCTGGGGGCAGTTTTGCTCCCATGGGACATTTGGCAGTGTCTGGAGACATTTTTGGTTATCACAACCAGAGAGGAGGTTGTTACTGACATTTAGTGGATAGAGGTCAAGGATGTTGTTAAACATGGACAAGACAGTAGTCCTCTACCCCCCAAATAAAAAAATTATCCAGTCCATATGTTAGTAATGCTGAGGTTGGAAGCTGATACCCAGCTAACTGTGTGTATGTGTAATTTATATAGTTCATTTATCATTCATGTTCAGTGTCTAGAAAAACTTCTGGTAGTTATATAATTGTTGAGTGATGATATTAATAAAATAAATTTTTACTAAAATTTATTATAAACTTTGTACCATTTCAATGTATATAAATCTGCCTAAATTTTTTTTAAGAGTTTATTTATTTATTTGACAGAGATCACAAGTAGGCAGAGAGGCAAGCAAAGAGAGAGGAAGGGAAGCAGGCTCCCTGCTGAGCAGAGAGCCCCATGCGGGGCTTGATCCCAGGATCCTGGGATCATGACTTGAGCCAAAGGCAGAGGCTTTAACCCACTGAGCCACCCAGGCACCCCTGCCTAATTTCTTAATAGCATGAAATGTTATGTTTATGAAACATTGTCATTTCTCCAGTTGATTTTGCTGAGAAACACACAAAATACTAGAATGCTTATGACCAGAGTAGTTAGGTCTCTACCCATCCTGTCTTTCTACTCCAGCAACCACTATCAACTCTTCTGATATTTACTACTACCTTTTTAAAAATAATAGAACTGTGGGGTTCCTGGGTGGCTCAGTGGGTTAAGCCTCTGTCTTTGGCTCAGGTCATGGTCTCAAGGTCCTGAGATCAAGGCCCGCATTGGGCTCTCTGCTCAGTGGGGAGCCTGCTTCTCACTCTCTCTGCCTACTTGTGATCTCTCTCTCTGTCAAATAAATAAAATCTTTTTTTTTTTTTAAGATTTTATTTATTTATTTGACAGAGAGAGAGAGGAAGGGAAGCAGGCTCCCCGCTGAACAGAGAGCCGGATGCGGGGCTCAATACCAGGACCCTGAGATCATGACCCGACTGAGGGCAGCGGCTTAATCCACTGAGCCATCCAGGTGCCCCAAATGAATAAAATCTTAAAAAAAAAAAAAAAAAAAGAAAGAAAGAAAAGAAATAGACAGCTATGGTCCCTGACAATATTTTATATTATCTTTTAACTTATCACATCCCTTCTATCTCCTTTCACCATATTTCATTGTAATAAAATTAGTTAAATCACTAGATTTTATGTTATTATTACTATAATAATAATGAATAATAAATTGTTAATCAAGTGAATACTATGAATACTTTCCCTTCTCTGTACATTTTGTTTTTCTTGCAGTTATTTGCCTCCTCTTTTTATGTACTTCATTTTCTATGTACTTACTGCTGTTTTTCCAGAAGGTCTTGGAAAGCTACCTGGGTTTTCAAACTCAGACCATCATACAGCCTACCAGTTGTGCCCCTTAGAGAAAGGATGGGGAAGGACTTGAGCCCCTTTGCTCTAATCTAGACTTGCTCTTTTTTTTTTATTTTTTATTTATTTTTTTTTAAAGATTTTATTTATTTATTTGACAGAGAGAAATCACAAGTAGATGAAGAGGCAGGCAGAGAGAGAGAGAGAGGGAAGCAGGCTCCCTGCTGAGCAGAGAGCCGGATGCGGGACTCGATCCCAGGACCCTGAGATCATGACCTGAGCCGAAGGCAGCGGCTTAACCCACTGAGCCACCCAGGTGCCCCTAGACTTGCTCTTAAGACTTGTTACGGAGTGCTTATTCTGAAGCTTCTGTGGGCTGTTGTATTTGTTACAAAGTTACTATTCTGAAACTTTTGTCCACTGTTCTCCAGTTGGGAGTTTCCTTTTGCCTCCCCCAACTCCTTTTTTCCTAATTACCATTCAGAAAGCTCTTTTCTTGGCTTAAGTTCTTGCTTTTGCAAAAATGTTCTCTGATTTCTTCTTTAGAAAAGTTACATAGTATATAAATTTTAGGGACCTATCTCTTAAAAATGTCATGCTTCATTGATAGTTTGACTCAAAGTAAGTTTCTGTCAACATTTTGAAGGTATTTTCTTGTCTTTGAACTTTCAGTGTTGCTTTTGAAGAATTTGTTGCTGTTCTTAATCTGGATTTTTTATGCAGGATTTGAAAGTTTTTCTAGGTATCTTTGGTTTATCCTAGAATTAAAGTTCATGAAAGTGCATAGTGTGTCAGGCACTAAGAGAATTCTTTCACTCCATCGTCAAGTATTTCTCAATAGAGGGCACTGTAGACATTTAGGTAGTTACTGTTTTTGTGTTAGACTATATTGTGCTTGTAGGGATTTGAGCGCCATGACACCCAGATACTGAATGCCAGTATAACCCATTAGTTATTAGGACTAGAATTGTTCTCTGACATTTTCAAACACCCTCCTAGGGGGCAGCAGTACTAATCTTTTTTGAGAAGTGTTACTGTAGTCCCAAGTCATCGGAGCACATTTTCTGTTGATGATGGACGTGCTGACTTAAAATTTTTCTTCTGTCTCCTATTTTTCTTTTCCTTTTGGTCTATTTTCTGGGAGATTTTCTTCAACTATATTTTTCAGTCCTGTTATCTTAAATTTTTAAGAAGCATTTTCTTGTTTGATTTTTTTTTTTTTTAACTTTAAAGAGAGAGACCACAAGTTGGTGGGAGCAGCAGGCAGAGGGAGAAGCATGCTCCCTGCTGAGCAAGGAGTGCTTTGTAGGACTTGATCCCAGGACCATGGGATCATGACCTGAGCCAAAGGTAGACTCTTAACCAGCCGAGCCACCCAGGCGTCTCTGAATTTTTTTTAAAAGATTTTATTTATTTGAGAGAGAGAGAGAGATTGAGAGAATGAATAGGAAGAGGGGCCTGAGGGAGAAGCTGACTGCATGCAGAGCAAGGAGCCTTATGTGGACTCAGTCCCAGGATGCTGGGATCATGACCTGAGCCAAATGCAGATGCTTAACCGACTGAGCCACCCAGGTACCCTTGTTTGAATTTTTTAAAAGAGTGATATTTTGTTTTTGTTTAATGGATTTTTTTTTTTTAGCATAGTGGAGTTTCTGTTTTTTGAAGTTTTCTTTGCCTAAATTGACAGTGTCCTCCAAATTTCTTTCTTTTGCTTCTCCCCGTTATTTCCTTGCTTTCCTCAAATACTGGTGACCATTAGGACTATTTGTGTATGCTTAAGAGTGAGATACTATAAGGCTAGATGGTAGCTATGAGATTTTTTAACCCTTAAAGCTTATTTTTATTACCATTCTTTAGAAAGGCCTTAAAGTCATTGATAGTGGCTTTTAATCTCTTTTATCCTTCCCGTAACTTTGTTTTCTTAAATCTTTAATTGTTTATAATTCATTCTCTGAGCTTATAATTCTGACTTCTCCAGATAACTTCCTGTGTAGTCTTCTAATGGTCTCAGATGTCCATCATTGTAATCTTCTGAAATTTTAGCTATGTAAAAGTAGAATTTATCATTCTTGTGCTGTATTCTGGTGAGCCTATCTGTAGGATAATATTCCATCTTTCCTGAAATTTTTGGAGCCTCATTTTCTTTCGGTCTTCTATCAGTTCTTTACAGAATTCTTTTATTATATCCTGTAGTTTCCATTATTATATGGTCACTTTCTACCTACTTTTTTTTTTTTTTTAAGATTTATTTATTTGACAGAGATCACAAGTAGGCAGAGAGGCAGGCAGAGGGTGAGGGGAATCAGGCTCAGTGCTGAGCAGAGACCCCCCCCCAAGGTGGGGCTTGATCCTAGGACCCTGGAATCATGACCTGAGCAAAAGGCAGAGGCTTTAACCCACTGAGCCACCCAAGTGCCCTTATTTTTTATTTTTTTTAAAGATTTTTCCTTATCTTTTTGAGAGTACCAGCAGGATAAGGGTCAGAGGGACAAGCAGACTCCCTGCTGAGCAGGGAGCTTGATGCAGGACTTGATCCTAGATTGTGGGATTATTACCTGAGCCAAAGGCAGACGGATTCACCCACTGAGCCACCCACTCTCCACTCCCTAGATTTTTATTATTTCCACTTTACCAGCCTTGCATAAACTTGAGGTCCTTGACTTTCCTTTAGTTATTCCTTTAGCCATACTGTATCTTTCTTGTTTGTCATGTCTTTGTTCTCTGTATTGTTGTTTTGACTGTTCCTGGTGTCCTTAAATCCTAGTTTGCATACTAGGTTCAATTCGTTTGTTTGTTTAAGATTTTATTTATTTGTTTGACAGAGGAATAACAGGAGAGCACAGACAGGGCAAACGGCAGAGGCAGAGGAGAAGCGGGCTCCCTGATCACAGGGCCCCAAGAACATGACCTGAGCCAAAGGCAAACACTTAACAATTGAGCCACCCAGGCACCCAGTTCAGTTTATTTTTTAAAGTCCTCTTCTCAGAGCCAGTGGGTATCTCAAAGCTTCAGCTTCTGTTGTGCTGTCTGGTATAAACAAACGTATGGCATGGAGTACAGATGATTTAAATTCAGCATTTAAAAAAGTGTTTTTTTTCTTTAAAGGTAACAGTGTATTTTGTGCTTTAATACATAATATACTATACTAAAATTTACTTTTTCCTCCCAGTTTTATTTAAAGATGGATTTATTTCTTTTAGAGAGAGGGAGTGCGTGTGTGAGTGGAGGGGCCGAGGGAGAGGAGGAGAGAGAATCTCAAGCAGACTCCATGCTGAGTGTAGAGCCCCACTGGGAACTTGATCTCCTGACCTTGAGAACATGACCTCAGCTGAAACCAAGAGTCAGATGCTCAATTGACTGAGCCACCCAGGCACCCCACTCTCTGATTTTAAAAATTGTGATAAAATGCAAATACAGAGTTTATCATCTTAGCTGTTTTTATGTATACATTTTAGTATTGCCAGCCATCACCACAGTCCATCTCTAGAACTCTTTTCATCTTGTAAAACTGAAACTGTACCCATTAAATGATAACTGCCCATTCCCCATCCCTGCAGTCTCTGTAACGTAGCTTTCTACCTTCCCATTTAGTGAATTTGACTATTATACGTATGTCATGTAAGTGGAATCATTTAGTATTTATTTCTTTGTGATTGCTTTATTTTACTTAGCATTATGTCCTCAGGGTTCATCCATGTAGCAGATGTCAAAATTTCCTTCTGTTTTAAGGCTGAATAATATATTCCATTGTATATATATGTCACAGTTTGTTTATCCATTTATCTGTTGATGAATACTGGGTTGCATTTACCTTTTAGCTACTGCAAATGATGCTGCTGAAACATAAGTGTACTAAAATACATCTTCAGAACTCAGCTTTCGTTTTGTATAACTGATATTTACTTGTTAATAAAATTGATAAATTCAGGGTTGCCTGTGGTTAAGTATCTACTTTTGGCTCAGGTCATGATCCCGGAGGTCCTGGGATCAAGTCCCACATTGGGCTGCTTGCTCAGCAGGGAGTCTGCTTCTCTCTCCCCCTGCTGCTCCCTCTGCTTGTGTGTTTTTTTTTTCTCTCTCTCTCTGTCAAATAAAAAAATAAAATCTTAAAAAAATTGATAAATTCAATACTTGTAGGTTGTAGACTTTTTCATTTGATATAGTGTTCTTTTCAAAATCTGAATTCAAGACATTTACCTTGTATTGATCTTTTTTAAAGGTTGAAGTTTTTTTAAGTTGTAAGACTGCATGAATTTTTGTGAACAGTTTTACATGAAATCACGTGACTGCTGATTTAAGGCAACAGTGCCCAATCAAACGTATCAGAATTTGAATCTCATACAGAAATTTTCAACGGAAGCATGCCAGGCAGCGAGTTACTGTCTGGAAATCTTCAGCTTTTCTACCTTCCTTTATAACTCAGCAGATGTCTTTACCTCCTACTTAACAGAGAAAATAGAAACCCATCAGATGGGAAGTTCTTTATATTCCTGCTACCAAGTCTGCAAATTGTACATGTGAACACATAACCCTTCCTCTTAGGCTGCTCTTAAAAAATGGGAGACATTTCTTATAAGGCTTATTTCTATTGATTGTTCATTTATTTATTCACTCATTGGCTATTTATTAAGTACCTACTCAGTGGGTGTGTGTCTGGGAATAAAGCTATAAACAAAATACAGCTCTTGCCCGCTTAAAGCTGAGATTTTATTTGGTAGAGAAAGAAAATTAAGCTTGTCAGATGGTAATAAGTGCTGGTGAGGTAAGAAAAGCAGAGAAGGGTGATAAGGAATGGATTTGTGTTTGAGATTACTATTTAGGGGCACCTGGGTGGCTCAGTGGGTTAAGCCTCTGCCTTTGGCTCAGGTCATGATCTCAGGGTCCTGGGATCGAGCCCCGCATTGGGCTCTCTGCTCGGCAGGGAGCCTGCTTCCCTTCCTCTCTCTCTCTGCCTGCCTCTCTGCCTACTTGTGATCTCTGTCTGTCAAATAAATAAATAAAATCTTTAAAAAAAAAGATTACTATTTAAACAGGGGAAGACCTCACTGCTGAACATTAGATATCTCTTGTTCCATTTTTCCTTTATTATTGTCTTTTGTGTAGGATATTTTCTGGTGTACCATTTAATTAATTTTTTCGCATACCATTTTAACTTTTTCTTTACTGAATTTTTTTTTTTTTAAGGATTTTATTTATTTATTTGAGACAGAGAACCCAGGTGGGGGGTGGAGAGGCAGAGGGAGAAGTGACTCCCCTGTACCCATCCCCAGCAGGGAACCTGGTGCAGGGCCTGATACCAGGACCCGGGGATCATGACCTGAAACAAAGGCAGATGCTTACCTGACTGAACCACCCAGGAGTACCTTCTACTGTAGATTTTTGGGTTACTTTCTTAGTGGTTATACTGAGGATTGCAGTTAATATTTCATCAAGTTTGCATTAATACTAATTTAATATACAATAATAGATAAAAGCTTTGCTCCTATGAAGCTCCATTCTATTCCTTCTCCTTTGAGTTACTGTTGTCTTAAAAATTACATTTTTCACATAACCAAAGACAAGGGAAGCAAGAGCAAAAATGAACTATTGAGACTTCATAAGCTTTTGCACAGCAAGGATACAGTCAGCAAAATGAAAAGACTACCGACAGAATGGGAGAAGATATTTGCAAATGATGTATTAGGTAAAGGTCTAGTATCCAAAATCTGTAAGGAACTTATCAAACTCAACACCCAGAGAACAAATAATCCAGTCAAGAAATAGGCAGAAGACGTGAACAGATATTTCTACAAAGAAGACACCCATATGAGCAACAAACCATGAAAAAATGCTCAACATCACTTGGTAGAGGGAAATACAAATCAAAACCACAATGAGGTAACACCTTACAGCAGTCACAATGGCTAAAATTAACAAGTGTGGAAACGACAGAGAAAGGGGAACCATCCTACACTGTTAGTGGGAATGCAAACTGGGGCAACCACTCTGGAAAACAGTATGGAGTTTCCTCAAAAAGAAAATAAAACTACCCTGTGACCCAGCAATTACACTACCAGATGTTTACCGTAGAGATACAAGTGTAGTGATCCGAAGGGACATGGGCACCCCAATGTTTATTGCAGCATTGTCCAAAATAGCCAAACTATGGATATAGCCTAGATGTCCATCTATAGATGAATGGATAAAGAGGATGTGGTATATGTATACAATGGAATATAATGCATCCATCAGAAAAAATGAAATCTTGCCTTTTGCAGTGACTTGGATGGAACTAGAGGGTTATTATGCTAAGCAAAATAAGTCAGAGACAGTTATCATGATCTCACTAATATGTGGAATTTGAGAAACAAGGCTGAGGATCATGGGTAAAGAGAGGAAACAATGAAATGGGATGAAACCAGAGAGGGAGACAAACCATAAGAGACTCAATCTCAGGAATCAAACAGGTTTGCTGGAGTGGAAGGGGGGTGGAAGGGAGAGGTGGCTGGGGAATGGACATTGGGGAGGGTGTGTGCTGTGAGAAGCTCTGTGAATTATATAAGACCGATGATTCACAGACCTGTATCCCTGAAACAAATAATACATTCTATGTTAATAAAAAATAAAAAATAAGTGCAAAAAATTTACATTTAAAAAAAATTCCCACCATTTCTTTTTTAAAAAATTTTTAAAATAGATTTTATTTATTTATTTGCCAGACAGAGATCACAAGTAGGCAGAGAGGTAGGCAAAGAGAAAGGAAGGGAAGCAGGCTCCCTGCTGAGCAGAGAGCTTGATGTGGGGCTCGATCCCAGGGCCCTGGGATCATGACCTGAGCTGAGGGCAGAGGCTTTAACCCACTGAGCCACCCAGGCACCCCTAAAAATTTTACATTTTAAAAAAAGATTTTATTAGAGAGCCAGAGAGCATAGCAGGGGGAGCAGCAGAGGGAGAGGGAGAAGCAGGCTCCCTGTCAAACAGGGAGCCCGACGCAGGGCTCAGTCCCAGGACCCTGAGATCATGACCTGAGCCAAAGGCAGATGCTTAACCAACTGAGCCACCCTGTGCCCCTAAAAATTATATCTTTATCCACTGTATACTAGCAAGACATTTCTAAGTACCTGCTGAATGTGGTCTTCTTTTAAATCACATATGAAGGAGGAGCGCCTGGGTGGCTCAGTGGGTTAAGCCTTTGGCTTCCGCTCAGGTCATGATCTCAGTTTCCTGGGATCAAGCCCCACATCAGGCTCTCTGCTCGGCAGGGAGCCTGCTTCGCCCCCGCCCCCGCCTGCCTCTCTGCCTACTTGTGATCTCTGTCAAATAAATAAATAAAATCTTTAAAAAAATAGTATTTAAATCACATGTGAAGGAAAAAAAGTTAAAAACAAAAAATAGACTTCTAGTGTTTTTTAGTTACCTGGAAGGTTACCTGTACTAATGCTCTGTATTTTGCATATGTCTTCTCATTTTAACCTGAAGGGTTTCTTTTAGTTTCTTTTTTTAGAGCAAGTCTACTAGCAGCAAACTTTTTCAGTTATTATCAGGAATGTCTTAATTTCTCCTTCAGTTTTTTTTTTTTTAAAGATTTTATTTATTTATCAGAGAGAGAGGGGGAGAGAGCGAGCACAGGCAGACAGAATGGCAGGCAGAGGCAGAGGGAGAAGCAGGCTCCTTGCCGAGCCCTTGCCGAGCCTGATGTGGGACTTGATCCCAGGACGCTGGGATCATGACCTGAGCCGAAGGCATCTGCTCAACCAACTGAGCCACCCAGGCGTCCCTCTCCTTCAGTTTTGAAGAACAGCTTTGCTGGGTATAGATTCTTGGGTGACACACTCCCCCCACCCCACTACTGTGACTGTATTGTCCCACTGCCTCCATGGTTTCTCTGAGAAATCACCTGTTAATCATGTTTGTGATACTTTGCTTCTTGATGTTTTCAAGATACTCCCTTTCTCACTGGCTATTGACAGTTTGATTATGATGTGTGCTGAGTGGATCTCTTTGAGTTTAGGCTCCTTGAAATTCACTAAGCTTGTTGGATGTGTGTGTTAATTTTTTTTTTTTAATTAGATTGGGAAATTTGGGGCCCTTATTCATATATTCTGTCCTTTTCTCTCTCATCTTTCCATTGTGCATTTTTTGGTATCCTAATGGTATCCTACAGGTTTCTGAGACTCTGTTCATTTTTCCCCATTCTTTATTCTTTTTCTCAGACTGGCTAATCTCAGTTTTGAACTGCCTTCAAAATTTGCAGATTCTTATGCCAACTCATACCCACTGTTGAGCCCCTCTGTTAATTTTTCCATTTTAGTTACCATATTTCTCAAATATGTAGTTGTTTTAAAAAATAATTTTTGTCTGTTACCATTCTCAGTTTGGTGAGACATCATTTTCATATCTCCTTTAGTTCTTTAGACATGGTTTCCATTCGTTTTAACATTTAAAATAGTTATTTTAAAATCTTAGTCTAGTAAGTTCATTGTCTGTGCTTCCTTGGGGATAGTTTATACTGATTGCTCTCCCCCATCCTCTGAATTATTTACTGCTGCTATTAATATCTTACCATAGAGTCTATATTTTTTTGTTGTACGTAGTTACTGTAAGCTAATAAATAGGCAGACATTCCCTTGGATGCCTGAAACATGTACGTCTTGTGGTTTTTGCTAAGGGGCTCTATGTGTATGTTAGGACATGCCTTCAGCATTCAGCCAGGCAGTTTACACCTCTGTTGTAGCATTCTTTTTCTGCTTGCACAGAGCATAAAGTTTGGGTCCCCAATGTTTGATGGTTGTCTCTGATTGTTTTTGGCCAAAAGCACTCAGAGAAAAGGCTGTTTGGACTAGGTGAGCTGAGTCAGGTCAAATAAAGACAGATTTGCTAGAGTAGAGTCTTCCAGGGAAGACTGTCATATAATGGCAATTCTCTGGGAGTTTGACTTTGAAGGAGCTCCAGTCCTATTCTGGCCCTTTTAGTGGCTGCGAATTTTCACTGTAGTTGTAGGCTGTTGGTTTTCATAGCTACATGGAACTGGGATGTGCTGAAAATAGGGCAAATTACAAAGCTTCAGAGCTTGTCATTCTTAACAGAATTCAGCCATGTTTCTTGGCCTAAACACTCACTAGATCGCTGCAATGCTTTGTAATTTCCATAGTTCTGAAAAAGATGATTCTTAGAACTTTTGTTCTAATTTCTTTTATGAAGGAGAGAATTTCAGAAGTCTTTACTTGGGTGCTCTTACTAATAAGAGTAACACTCATACTTAGTAAGAATGTGTAGGTTCCTTCCCCAAGCTCTGGGGGCTCAAGGAGACCTGAGGGTTGGAGATTTTCAGGTTAATTAGTTCATATTCTCATCCTGTTTTTTCAGGGTTCCAGTTCTTTCTTTTTTCCTATTCATTCCTTAACACAGCAAGCCTGTTCTGAGAGTTCAACTTTCTTTGGCGCTCTGCTACTCATGATTAAGACCTGGTCCTGCTGCTTAGCCTTCTGTGGCCTTTTGGTGCTAGAGATGAGTGTCTTTTTATGCTACCAAAGAATCTTCTGGCATTCACATTTAGCTTTTAATTCCCCATTACTCACTTTGACCTCTTGTTACATTTTTCTAAAGAGTGAGTTAATTGCCTTTAGTAACAACAACCTAATTTCATGGCCTTGAAATTACTGTTTTCCTTATATTTCTCAAATGTCTAATACATTGTACCTTACATTGCAGGATTTGGCAAACCATGGCTTGCAGGCCAAATCCAGTTCTGGGCCTGCCTGTTTTTGTTATACCCCCCTTTTAAAAATTATAAAATGAAAACACAAACAAGAATACAAAATAGTGTCTCGTCCTTTAAAAAGGATTGATCAACGCCTGCATACCCTTTCACTGGAAAACTACCCAGTATATCAACACTGAAAGTTTTAACTGTTGACTGCCACTTTGTGCAAGGGGCCTCCCTGTTCTGCATATATCCCTGGTGGTGGATTTCTTTGAAGCTGGCAGCCAGGTGACCCAACTCCAGAACTTCACTGTAGAGCCTGCTTTCTTGGACCATTCCCATCACCAGTGGGTGTTAGTTTCCTTGAAAAACTGAGATGGTGATTTGCATGCATGCATAAGTTTATTAGGGGAGGTTGTTAGGATCAACATCTGTAGAAAAAATGCAAAGGAAGCAAAGGATAAGGTGCCATCAACAAAAGCCACAGTTGACCCCATGGGAATTCTGAAGCTAGAATAACTCTCAGAGTTGTCTAGAATTGTGGGAAGGTGCTGTGCCCTTATGACTGTTTAATTGGGGGAAAAAGTTTTTTTTTTTTTTTTTTTAATTTTTATTTGACAGAGAAAGTGAGAGAGAGCGTGTACAACCTGGGAGAGCTGCAGGGAGAGGGAGAAATAGGCTGCCTGCGGATCAAGCCTGATTCGGGGGCTTGATCCAAGGGTCCTGGGTTTATGACTTGATCCAAGGGTAGCTGCCCAACCAAGTGAGCCATCCAAGCACCTCTCAGCCCTGTTTTAATCAGTTACTTGATGGAGGCCACTTGGGCAGGCAGCTGTCTTTAGCTGAGGGAATTCCTGAAAAGGCTGACAGGTGAAGGCTGTTTTCCAGCAGCACTTTCAGCAGCTGTACAAGAAATTGTTCACTTTTTTTTTTTTTTAAAGATTTTTATTTATCAGAGAGAGAGTGCACAAGCCGGGCCGGGGCGGGGAGTAGTGTGCAGAGGATGGGAGAAAGGCAGACTCCCCATTGAGCAGGGAGTCTGATGTTGTGGGGCTCTATACCAGGACCCCGGGATCGTGACCTGAGCCAAAGGCAGACACTTAACTGTCTCAGCCACCCAGGTGCCCCAGAAATCGTTCACTTCTGAAGGGAAACCTGGGTAGCACATCAGTGTCTATTACATACAGCTTTTTTTTTTTTTTTTTTTTTAAAGATTTATTTATTTGAGAGAGCACAAGTTGGGGGAGGAACAGAGGAAGACAATCTCAAAGAGGGAAAAAAAGGGTAGGAGGAGGGTAGGAGGAGACAAGCGATAACATATATATAAGTTTTAATTGAGAAATTGTATGATTAAATGAAAAAGTATTGTTAAAAAGTGGTAAGTATTGTGGTAAAAAGAAAAAGAGGGGAGTAAGTGATGAGAGTATGCAGGGATGTGGAACAGTTTGTACTTTTTGAAAGGAGAGTTAGGATAGGTCTCCTTGAGGAGATGACATTTGAGCTAAGATGTGGTACCAGGGAGTTAGTTATGTGGTGAAGAATTTACTGCCATTGCAACCACTTAGTATGAAGGCCCCAAGAAAAGTAGGTGCTAGATGTGTTGAGAAACTGGTAATGGGTGACCAGTGTGGTTGAGGTAGAGTGAAGTGTAGGGCAGAGTGGTAGAAAGGGAGATCTGAGATGTTTAAACAAACAAACAAACAAACAAAAAACAGCAGCAGCACACGGTTAAGACTTTCTTGGCCATGATAAGGACTCAGGCTTTCTTTTGAGTGAGATGGGCAGTCATTGGAGAGTTTTGAACAGAAGAGTGACATGATCTGACTTTTGTCAGGCAGGGATGCACTGGAAGCTAAGTTGAAAACAGGGTCTGTGTGTAAGTATGTATATATATCCCCAGTGCTTCGATAAGTATATTGAGCATGTTAAGTATACTATAAGCTCTGTATTTCTCTCTAGCCAGGGACCAAAAGTTGGAATTTAATACTCATTTGTTTTGACTAGTAACAGAGCTGTTTAAAACCTGAAATGTGGAGTAGGAAGACGAATTGTGTGGGAGAAAAAATTATATTTTTATCAGTGTGAGAAGAGAGAAGATAATGTTTTAGAGGGAATGTTTAGATTGATAGCAGTATTTTTGTTTTAAAGATTTTATTTATTTATTTGGGGGAGAGATAGTGAGTGAGAGAGAGAGAGAGAGATCGAGCAAAAGCCAGGGGGAGGGGGAGAGGCAGGGGGAGAAGCAGACCCCCTGCTGGGCAGGGAGCCGGATTCGGGGCTCGATCCCAGGACCCTGAGATCATGACCTGAGCCGAAGGCAGAGGCTTTAATCCACTGAGCCACCCAGGTGCCTCTGGCTTTTTTTTTTTTTTTTTTTTTTTTTAAAGATTTTATTTATTTGACAACAGAGAGGGAGGGAGAGCAAAAGCAGAGGGAGCAGCAGGTAGAGGGAGAAACGGGCTCCCCGCTGAGCAAGGAGCCCAATGCGGGGCTCGATCCCAGGACCCCGGGATCATGACCTGAGCCGACCCAGGCACTCCCTGGATCGGCTGTTTGATAATAAAAAGAACCATTGTTTATTAGGAGTGGTAATGGCATCTTGTTCATATAAATGAAATAACCTTATTTGTTATCAAAGTACACAAAAGTATTTATGGGTGCAATAAGATCTGGAAATTGCTTTGAAATATATTTCTGGGGGAGAGAGAAGGGGAAAAGATAGGAGGTGAGGTGAAAGGAGATAATCAAATTTGATATATTCTTTGTTGATGGACATACAAGGGACATGTATGTATATGTTAGAAAACATAACAAAAGGGGCACAGCCAGATAAGCATCTGACTCTTGGTTTTTGCTCAGGTCCTGCTCTCAGGGTCATGAGATCAGGCCCTGCACTGGGCTCCATGCCTAGCTGCCCAGTCTGTTTAAGAATCTCTCCCTCTTCCTCTGCGCCTTCCCTCTGCTTTCTCTCTCTCTCTAAAATAAATAAATCTTAAAAAAAGAAAAAAGAAAAAACCTTACTTTACCAACTTTACCATCTTTCTGAGTGTATAGCTCAGTGCTATTAAGTGTATTCACATTGTTTTACAGGCAATGTCCAGAACCTTTTTCATCTTGTAAAATAAACTTTACCTGTTAAACAACAGCATTTCATATACCCTTCCTCTCAGCCCCTGGCAACCACTATTTCACTTTGTATTTCTATGAATTTAACTGTAGATACTTCGTGTAAGTGGAATCATATGGATATTTGTCTTTTTATGATTAGCTTATTTCACATAGAGTAATGTTTCCATGGTGTATCAATGCTTTAGCAGTTGTTAGAATTGCCTGCCTTTTTAAGGCTAAATAGTATTCCACTGTATGCATGTACCACAATTTATTCATAAGGTGCTTGGGTTGCTTTCATTTCCTGGCTCTTACAAATAGTGCTGCTCTGAATATGGGTGCATATCTCTTCAAGATTCTGCTTTCATTTTTTTGGATAATACCTCGAAGTAGAATTGCTAGATCATAATCAAATTTTAGTTTTTTGAGGAGCCACCAATCTGTTTTCCTAATGCCTGCACCATTTTACGTTCTCATCAGCAGTGTATAAATGTTCAGTTTCTCTGTATCTTTGCCAACACGTATTTTTTTTCTTTTTTGGCTCCCACCCTGCCTTTTTAAAAAAGTAGTCATTCTAATAGTTGTGAGGTAATCTTACATTGTAGCTTGGTGTACATTTCTTTAATGATTAGTGATCCTGACCATCTTTTCATATGCTTGTTGGCCATTTTAGGAGAAATGTCTATTCAAATTGGCCCATTTTTAAATCAGGTCATTTGTTGCTGTTGAGCAACAATTTTTCTATATTATCTCTGCTGTGTGTTGGAGAATATTTAATGGAGAGCTCCATAACTTTTTTATATTATCTATGTTATACTATACATCACATGTATTGAAATATTCAGATAGATAAGGCTTTTTCATGATATTTTAAAGCCATTTTACAATATGGCTTCCAGCTTTATCTCCCTGGTGTCTCTTCTTCCTCTTTTCTACCCCTCTCCTCCAAGACATAAAAAGTTCCGGTCATAGCTCCATTTCTTTAAATTTTGGTAAAGTTAGCGTATCCTCTTTCCCCTCAGGCCTTCACACAGGCTGTTCTCTCTACATGGAACAGTTTGTCTTCTGTTTGAACTGTTTTCAGTTTAGATTTTTAGCTGTTATTTCCTCTGGGAAACCACCTTTGAGTCTACAAGTGTAACCTCCTCCTATGTCGTAAACTTCCTTTATCATAGTATTTATTGAGCTGCATTTCACAGGCCTGATCTTTTTATGGGTCTCTATAGTAGACATAAGCTCTGTAAAAAGTAGGATTATATTGGCCTTTTGTGCATTACTGTATCCCTAGAGCCATGGGAAGCACTCCATAAGTAATTGTTTCAAGAATGAGCAGCAGTACCAGTATTTAAACAAGTTTCTAATATGTGTAGGGCACTCTGGATGATGTAAAATTGAACACAAGTTCTTTTATGCAGGCAGCTTTAAATATAATGGAGAAGTTGGTTTCCTCTTGCCTTCCTTCACTTTACCTTCAAAAGAACTGCAGGCTGTTAAATTATTTGAGTTTATTTGTACAAAAATCTATTCAAATTGAGCACCAGCAAACCAGAAATTGTTAGGAGGGCTCCGCAGACAGGATTCAGGGG
Organism: Mustela erminea; assembly: GCF_009829155.1. Taxonomy (NCBI): domain Eukaryota; kingdom Metazoa; phylum Chordata; class Mammalia; order Carnivora; family Mustelidae; genus Mustela; species Mustela erminea. The sequence goes on along the minus strand of NC_045618.1, from coordinate 81,889,673 downwards.
AACAACAAGGAGATGGCATTATTTGGGAAAGCTTAGTTGGCTGTTCGTGATTTGTTGTCCCTAGGTGGTTTGGATTTCTTAATCTTTAGGCATTTCAGGTTTAGGTTTTGTTTTGCTTAGGTAGGGTGCTGAGGCATTAAAGCCAGCTCAGTCTAATGGCTTCCTTGTTTAAGTTAACAAAGGTAACCAATATGATCATATCTGGGCATAGGCTGATAAAAATAGAGCCTAGGAATACAGCTAACTTAATCCCAAAGTTGCTAGTTAGTGTCTTCTCTTTCTTATGTTATTTGAGGTAGACTAAGTCATAATTGGCTTAATTATCTTAGTCTCAGTTACTTCCTTTTCTAGTATTGTCACAGATGGAGTCTCCTGTGCATTGCCAGTTTTAGGTTGACAGTTATGGTCACATTTTCTGGCACTTTTCTTATAAACTTACAGGTTAAGGAAAGTGTGCCATCCCTCCCCCCTTAAAAAATACCCAGTTTGTGCTATCTCTTGAGAGTCTTAGTACTTCTGAAGACTCTGCTAGAGTGTCCTAACACTGGTTTGCTGCCACATTACCTCTGTTTAGCTTCTTGGCTCCTTTAGCCAGGATTTTTTTTTTTTTTTTTGAAATACTTATAGGAGTCTCTTTCCTAAATTTGTAGTCTCTTGTCTTGTCTCACCATATTTCTGAATTAGAATGACATAGATGCTCTTACATTCTTTGGACTTTATTTCTTTTTCTTGGTATAGCTTATCATTATTGTCATCAGTAAGTCTAATTGCACAGGATTCATTTCCTTTATTAATCTTACTTTTTAGAATCTAGACATTTAAAAAGAGAACTTTTGTATTCCGTCCCATTTTTGTGGCTTTATCACCATTTATATGCTTTAATTTTGTTTTACCGTGGCTCAGCAAATTTGTACTTTGTATTGTATATATTTGTTTAGTAAATGTATTTGGTAAAACTAAGTAAACTGAAAATATGTTGTGCTAGCAAAAATATGCATAACTCTTTAATTATAGGAATTGGCATAAACAGCATAGAAAAATTAATGGCTAGAGCAGCTTTGTGGATTTGAGAAACACTATACAGTGTAAGCTACCTGTGGGGTATGTGTGTGAGAGAGAGAGACAGAAAATGTGTGTGAGTGTTAAAATTCAGCATTTTTCCCCTCTAACTTAAGCATTTGTTAACAAATTCAAATTAATTAGCACAGTTCACTCCTGAAAAAAATCATGATACCTTTGATTTAGTAGTGGAGCTATGTATCTCAGTTACATTAACGTACATGTGAGCCAGAGTGAGTGGTACTTTTTTTGTTTATTTCTTAGACTCAGAGAAACATTAATTTATTCTATACATACTTAGTTGGCACCATGCATTATACAGAATGGAAAATGCAATTTGCAGGATGCTAGGGTCATATTGGAGGGATATAACAATATGACCTATGTTTTCAAAGAATTTACTTTCTGCATATTATAGAAGTAAAAGAAAGGGACACTTGGGTGGCTTAATCAGTAAAGCGTCTGCCTTTGGCACAGGTCATGATCCCAGGGTCCTGGGATTGTGTCCCACATGGGGCTCCTTGCTCATCAGGGAGCCTGCTTCTCCCTATTGCCTGCTGCTCCCCCTGCTTGTGAGCTTTCGCTCTCTCTGACAAATAAATAAGAGCTTTTAAAAAAAGTAAAGAAATATAGGAATAATGATATGATATTAGGTAAAAGATTTATTAACCTTACTAACCTTTTAGATTAGGTACTCATCTTATTTGCAGATACATCATGTAGAGCTACTACTATAATTTACAGATTCCTGATAAATGCTTGGGTTCTTAAAGATGTTTGAGCCAAATGCACATCATTTCTAAGCAAAACTTGAGACTGCCCCATAAGGAAAGACTCATCTCTGTGTATCTCCTCTGCTATCAATAGTTTATCAGTACAGTTGACTCTTGAACCATGCAGGGGTTAGGAGGTGCTGACCCCTGCACAGTTGAACATCTTTGTTTACTTTTGATTCCCCCAGAACTTAACTACTAATAACCTATTGTTGAAGGGGAGCTTTATGGTTAACGTAAATAGTTAACTGTGTTGTATGTATTATATACATATTGTATTGTTAGAATAAAGTAACCTAGAGAAAAGAAAATCATTAGGAAAAGAAAATGCATTTAACAATATTGTCATATTTATCCAAGAAATCTATGTATAAGTGGACTCGCAGCTCAAACCACTGTTGTCTGTGGGTCAACTGTACTTCCTTTCAGACACCAAATGTGGGTATTTTTTTTTTCTTTAAGATTTTATTTACTTCTCAGAGCAAGCGCACAAGCAGGGAGAGGAGAGTGTCAGGCAGATGGATGGAGCAGTTGTCTCCCCGCTGAGCAAGGAGCCCAGTGCAGAAGGCAGATGCTTAACTGGCTGAGCCACCCAGCCATCCCAAACATGGGGGTTTTCTAAAATTTAAGCAGTTCTGTGATACCAGCTGGGTGTCCTGCAATTTCACTCAGTTCTGACAGTATCAACTTGAAGTATCAACTTGAAGACAGCATCGGATTCCACAGATTTAAGGGCTGGATCCTACAAAACAACCCCCCCCCATCACTTTCTAGTGCTAATTGCCAATGCAGATTGTTATGTGTGCTTCCCAACCAGCTATAAATAGGGATTCTGACTGTCTTGCCCATACCAAGGACTGTGGTCACAAGTGGGCCAAATTGGAGACATCCTGTCTATGGAGTGAGCAAAAGGAGGATCAGAGGTAGAGGGAGAAGCAGATTCCATCCTGAGCTTGGTGCCTGACTTGAGGGTCGATCTCAACCCTGAGATCATGACCTGAGCCGAAATCAAGAGTCAGATGCTTAACCGACTGAGCCCCACCCAGGCACCCCTCATTGCTCAGTTTAAATGTCTTAAGTATTTTCTTAATTTTGATCATTAATGTCCTGAATTAACATAGACTAGATGAACAAAATTTCTGGAATCACAAACACACACTTAATCAAGGTGAATGTCTCTGCACTTTTTAAAAAGTGTTGTCATTTACTGTAGATGAATTAAATACTTCCAGATTTGAGATTTAACTAGAAATTATATACATATAGTCATTCCCATATTTTACAACTGAGGAAACGGAGAAATTGTAGTAATGACTTCATTTTTTTCAGCAACAGATATTTATTGAGTTTTTACTTATGACATGTACTGTCCTGGATAATAGGAATGTATCAGTGAACAAGAGATATTCATAATTTTGTGGAGCTTATTTTTTAGTGACATTTTGTTTAATTAGTGGCAAAATAGGGACACTTGGTTTTGTTTAGTATTTTGATTTTCTTAGTATGAAATTGAACTGGCAGATATTTTGCTGGCTCAGATAGTTTTGCCATGGCTGCCTGGAGCCTAGGATATGTGAAGAATTCTTTTTTTAACACTGAAGCAAAGTTATTGATGTCTGCCTTAGTTTGGGAGGAGACCTGGTAGTATCATGAGATTGTCAAAACCAACATTATCTCTTTACTTGATTTTTTCTCCCCACTCTGTTGAGCAGCTTTATAGTGTGTAGTTTGGTGATCAGAAGCTGTTCTAGAGTGAGACTGCATAGAATCAAATTTTAGAGTCTCCACTGCTATTACTAGGATGTTGGCCAAATTTCTTAACCCTTTTACACCCCATTTATCTCTTCTGTGAAGTGGGGAAAATAATACCAAGTCAGGATCATTGTGAGGAGTAAATGAGCTCATACACTTAAATACTTAAAATGGTTTGGCCATAGCATACTTGACAAATACTTGTCATGGTTATTATTCGTCCTTTTCTTTTTTTTTTTTTAAACATTCTTTTTTCTTTAAAGATTTTATTTATTTATTTGACAGAGAGATCACAGGTAGGCAGAGAGGCAGGCAGAGAGAGAGAGGAGGAAGCAGGCTCCCCGCTGAGCAGAGAGCCCGACGTGGGACTCGATCCCAGGACCCTGAGATCATGACCTGAGCCGAAGGCAGCGGCTCAACCCACTGAGCCACCCAGGCGCCCCTTATTCGTCCTTTTCATTTACAATTCTCAAGTCCCCAAATTGTGATAGTCAAAAGGTTTTTATTAACTAATTTATGACAGGAACCTTACCTGAATTGGTAACAAAGCTATTTATAGTCTTTATCCCACTTACTGCAAAGTCTTATACTTTGTTGTATTTGTTTGATTTTGTTACTGCCACAGTTAGTTTGGATGAGGTGTTAGGTCATATGTGGTATTTATACTTCAGTGATAAATTCCAGAATACATTTGGCCTGAAGGGTTTTGGTAAAGGAATGTAGACCTCTGCTAGTGAAACTCATGGCTAAGCATGCCTTTTTTTTTTTTTTTTCCACATTAGTATCTCACAATTTACAATGATTTTAAGTAGCTTATCAAGTTAGTAATTGCCTTGAGGACCAAAAAAGTGCTTTGAGATTTACGAGAAGGAGTAATAAATTCCCCTCAGCTGCTGTTTTTTTTTTCTTTCTTTTTTTTTTTTTTTAAGATTTTATTTGACAGCACACAAATGGGGAGAGGCAGGTTAGAGGGAGAGGGAGAAGCAGACTCTGCGCTAGGGAACCCAATGTGGGGCTTGATACCAGGACCCTGGGATCATGATGCAAGCAGAAGGCGGATGGTTAACCAACTGAGCCACCTAGGTGCCCTAGAGTTGCTGTTCTTGAAAACTTGCTTGTAAGGTTATTTTTTTTATTATTTGTAATCTTTTTATTTTTACTATAAAATTTGAAATACCTTTTGGGAGTTTTATAAAAAAAAAAAGGTTTCAAGAAACATACCAGTCCTGAGAACGTAATATTTAGTTAACATAATCATAGTAGGCTCTCCTGAAGAATCTTGTCAGCAGAAAAAACCAAAACAAATAAAAGCTCAAAGTCGCTTATATGTAGAAGCCTTTTCCATTTAGTCACTTTTTAAAAAATTTATACCTGGCCCTATCTCAAAAAGAATTTTATTCTCTTTTCAAAGAAAAAATAAGCAGCAATAAAATATGTTAGAAGTAGTGAAGCTTATTTATTTTTAGATATAGCTTGGATTCCTAACTTGGTACAAAATAAAATGGTTGAGGGAAGAGAGAAACTTGTTGCCAGTACTTCAATAGTATAGATAACAATTTTGACCAAGGGGCACCTGGGTGGCTCAGTGGGTAAGCCTCTGCCTTAGGCTCAGGTCATGATCTTGGGGTCCTGGGATCAAGTCCTGCATTGGGCTCTCTGCTTAGTGGGGACCATGCTCCCCCTCCCTGCCCCGTCTGCCTCTCTGCCTATTTGTGATCTCTCTCTCCCTTTGTCAAATAAATAAATAAAATCTTTAAAAAAGGAAAAAGCAAACAAGCTTAACCAAGAGTCAGAAAACTCTTTTGAAAAGAGTCTACCTCCTTTGGTAGAGGGACGCCTGGGTGACTCAATTGGTGACTCAGTTGGTTAAGCATCTGCCTTTGGCTCAGATCATGATGCCGGGGTCCTGGGATTAAACCCCATGTTTGGCTCCAGGGTTAGCGGGTCATCTGCTTCTCCCTCTGCCCCTCCACCAGCTTCTGCTTCCCCTCCCCCCATAAATAAATAAAATCTTTCAAAAAAAAGTTGGTGGAATGTATTAAGTATACTATTTTGATAGAAGTGGCTCTGTGCAGCTCGAGGGGTGTGTCCATTCTGCAGATTCTGAATCATTACTCTTGACGCCATGTTAATCTTTTGTGTTTTGTTTTTTTCTGAACTTGTATAGGATATAATTTATAACAGATTTAGAAAATAGTTATGATGTTAGTAAACATGTTTTTAGAGAGTTCATTAAAATGGCTTACAGGTTTATACTTAAAAGGGGGGGGTATACTTCCTCTGTTAATGGAAAATGGGCTTACCTAGAACATAATGCTTTCAGATACCGGATAAATGAGAACTTACTGGAACAGAGTTGATAGTTAAAAATCTCTTATGCTTTAAACCATTACCATGAAAAATGACATTGGGATTATAGAGGATGAAGTGGTATTTTTATTAACTTTTTTTAAGGCTCTGATAGAAGAGATAAAGACAAAGATTTTATTTGCCTTTGGAAATCGTAGTAATTGTTAGTGTTTCTCTTTTCTCTGGAATTCTTGTTTGTCTATAATATTGGAAAGCTTTTAAAAAATATTTTTAAAAATATTTATTTAGGGGCACCTGGGTGGCCCAGTGGGTTAAAGCCTCTGCCTTTGGCTCGGGTCATGATCTCAGGGTCCTGGGATCCAGCCCCGCATCAGGCTCTCTGCTCTGTTGGGAGCCTGCTTCCTTTCCTATCTCTCTGCCTGCCTCGCTGCCTACTTGTGATCTCTGTCTTTCAGATGAATAAATAAAATCTTTTAAAAACATATTTATTTATTTGACACACAGAAATCACAAGTAGTCAGAGAGGCAGGCAGAGAGAGAGGGGTAAGCAGGCTCCCTGCTGAGGAGGGAGCCTGATGTGGGGCTCAATCCCAGGACCCCAAGACCTGAGCCAAAGACAGGGGCTTAACCCACAGAGCTAAACTTTAAAAAAAATTTTTTTAAATTGAAAGTGGGCCTAACCCACAGAGCTAAATTAAAAAAAAATTTTTTTTTTAAATGTATGTATTTGAGAGAGCATAGGGGTATGCAGCAGAGGGAGAGGGAGAAGCAGGCTCCCCACTGAGCAGAGAGCTAGATACAGGACCTTGAAACCAGGATCCCTGGGATCATGATGTGAGCTGAACTGACTGAGCCACCCAGGCTCCCCTAGAAAGTTATTTTTGTGAAAAACTTTCTAAGGTATTCCGTGTAGGCTTTTCGTTTATTCTTGAAAGCGTAGTATGCCATTAGGGTCCATCTTGTAACTACTTTTGTATCACTAGATGAGTATACAAAGCTTTCTATGGAGTGTCTCACCATACTGAATTATGTGGCTAAGTATGTCTGCTTTAATATCTAAGCTCCTTAATGATTCAATAATTAGCTAGGTTTTGAAACCTCTGTATTAAGTGAATTATTTTGTTTCGTTTTATATAAAATGTCAGTGGGTCAGCTGAGTCTTTATACTTTTATTTTATTTTATTTTATTTATTTATCGGAGAGAAAAGTAGGCTCTCCACTGAGCAAGGAGCTGATGCGGGACTCAGTCCCAGGACCCTGGGATCATGACCTGAGCCGAAAGCAGCAGCTTAACCGACTGAGCCACCCAGGCGTTCCTATACTTTTATTTTCTATTATTTACAGCTGGCTGACCTTTGCTTAATTTCCAGAAGTTTAAGTGCTTGGAATAGAACCACTTTTATAATTTCAGTTGATCATTAGGGGAGAGGGTATTAATACTTGTTGAGAGCCTACTATTTCATTCATTTATTTTTTTATTTAGTGGTAAAGGGTGTTTATTTTTAAGGATTTTATTAGAACACCAGCAGGAGTCGGGAATGGTGGGGAGCAGAGGGAGAAGCAGACTCTCCTCTGAGCTGGGAGCCAGACATAGACTTGATCCCAGGACCCTGGGATCCTGACCTGAGCTGAAGGCAGCTGCTCAACTGACTGAGCCACCCAGGTTCCCCCAAAAGGTGTTTTTATTATAGCACGGGGACAGGACCTATGGGCAGAAAGAGCTGTGGAGAGCCTATTTTGAATAGAAATGTCTTGAATTTATTATTAGTTGCTATAACCTGATTTTTCTTTAATTTGCTTCTATACATAAAATATTTAACTTTGTTAATTCCTTGGGATGTTAAAATTTGCTTGCTGATGGTTTTATAGTTTCTAAGTACATTATCAGTTTTCCAAAAAGTTGTAAAGAATGTTTTATAATCATTGAACAAAACTGACCTGTCTCTGGTATTAGCATTTAAGTTTTGTTTAAAGTAAGAAAACTCTTAGAGTAAAACAGATTTTGTTAAGTATTTTATTTCTTTGTTTTAAGCAAGATACTCTTATTTTAGAAACATTAGAAACTATAGTAACTGTGAAATAACTTGAGGCTGGTATTAGTTCAGTGTTGAATGTTTTGCTCTGATGACCTCTAGTGGTCCTGCAGTTTAAAAGTGATCGGTTGTCAATATCAAGTAATTTTTTTTAGGCTCTCATGTGATAATCACATGCTGGTTGTTGAAGCTGTTGAACTCAGGTGATAAATAATATATGGCCCCAGTGAGTACCTTTACCTAATTTAAAGGAAGGAAAATTGTATTAGAAGACAGCAGTAGGTAGGCTTTGTTACTATGAGTTAACTGTGATTAGATATGGAAACAAATTTATTTTTTATTTTATTTTATTTTTTTTAAAGATTTTATTTATTTATTTGACAGAGAGAGATCACAAGTAGTCGGAGAGGCAGGCAGAGAGAGAGAAGAGGAAGCAGGCTCCCTGCTGAGCAGAGAGCCCGATGCGGGACTTGATCCCAGGACCCTGAGATCATGATCCGAGCCGAAGGCAGCGGCTTAACCCACTGAGCCACCCAGGCGCCCCTGGAAACAAATTTAAAAAGTTCATTTCTGCCTGTACAGTATGTTTGTAGTAACAAATTTCAAGTTAATCATCACAGTTATAATCTTTTTTTTTAAAGATTTTATTTATTTATTTGACAGAGATGATAGGCAGAGAGGCAGGCAGAGAGAGAGGAAGGGAAGCAGGCTCCCCACAGCAGAGAGCCCGATGTGGGGCTGGATCCCAGAACCCTGGGATCATGACCTCAGCTGAAGGCAGAGGCTTTAACCCATTGAGCCACCCAGGTGCCCCCACAGTTACAATCTTGAAGTCACACAATTAAAAGCATTAAAATTAGTTGACTTGGGCAAATAAAAAATGAAAATTTGTGGTATTTTATTTTTTATTTTTATTTTTTAAGACAACTAGTGAATTGGGGAGAGGGAGAGGGAAATGAAGAGAGAGTCTTAAGCAGGCTCCATGCCCAATGTGGAGCCCAGTTTGGGTCTCCGTCTCACAATGCTGAGTTACAACCTGAGCTGAAATCAAGAGCCAGACAGATGCTTAACCAACTGAGCCACCGCAACCCGAAAATTTATGGTTTTTAAAAAGTACTTACTTTATTGACAGTACTACACACTCTATGGTAGAATTTTTTCCTCTTAACTAAAGGACCTAGGTCATTGACCTCATTTTCACAATAAAAATTTACTTCTTAAATCTAACCGTTAAGATGAGATTAATTTTTAACATTAGTATAAAACATTTCAAAATTATAAAAATAACTTATATGCAGGAAAGTGTATAAAACATAATTGCACAGTTTAGCCAGTTATTACAAAGAGAACAACAACGTAATCACGCTTGGGAAGTTAAAGAGATAGATGGAGCACTGCTAGTACCCCAGGAGCCTTACCACCTGGCCCTTCCAAATTACTACTCCCCTCTTCCATCATGAGGATAACTGCTATCATTTTTATATAATCATTTTCTTGGTTTTCTTTACATGTGCTCATATAAAGTGCACATTACTCAAATGTATTAGTTTAGTTATGTTTGATAGTGACTTTTACATAAATGGAATTGTATGGGATGTTATCTTTTGTGTCTTGACTTTTCCCTCAACATGGTATTAGTTCATCCATATTATGTGTAGCTGTAGTTTGTTAATTTCCTTTGCTCTGTAGTGTTTCACTGTACTAATATGCCGCAATTTATCTCTTCTCTAACTGATGGATATTTAGATTGTTTGCAGTCTTTGGCTGTTATAAAAAATGATTCTGGAAATGTTTTACATGTCTCATAGTACATACTTATGCACAGGTATTTCTTTTCGGTCTGTATCTAGGAATTTTGGGTTTAATCTATTTATATCTTCAACTTAAGTATAATACAAGAGTTTTACAAAGAGGCTAAACCAGGTTATGGTCCCATAAGTCATTTATGGGAATTTCTGTTGATTCACAGTTCCTTAAAGATAGTATTGTCAGTTTTAAAAATTTTTAGCCAATCTGGTGTTGTTACTTTATTGGTATCTTAAATTTATATTCCTTTGAATACAGATGAAATTGAGAACTGTTTCATATCTTGATTGGCCATTTTGATAACTTATGAAGTGTGAGTCTTCTTACAGTATTTCCATTATGCATCTTTTTTTATTATGTGGTTGTGTCTTTTGGGGAATTGGTTATGAATTCTGTATTATGTATTTGATCACATTCTCATCTAGATGTTTAGCAAATATCTTTCATCTGGTTTGCTTTTTAAAAAAAAAGTTATTTTAGTACTTAAAAATGGTTAAGGTGGTAAATACTGTGTTATGCTTTTTAGCACAATTTTTTAAAGTGTAAATTCATTAGTATTAAGTATATTCTTACTGTTGTGAAACATCTTCAGAACCTTTCAACTTGCAAATCTGAAGCATTAAACCCATTAAACAACAGTTCCTACCCCTCTCTCTCTTAAAATTTTTATTTATTTATTTATTTATTTACTTGTTTATTTATTTTTTGGGGAACCCAGTGCAGGGGTTGAGCTCACAACCCCGAGATCAAGACCTGAGCTGAAATAAAAAGTCAGACACTTAACCAACTGTACCACCCAGGCATCCCTCCCCCTCTCCTTTTTAACTGCCATTTTCCTTTTAGTTACTATCAATTTTGCTACTTTTACATACCTCATAAAAGTGAAATTGTGCATATTTGTGACTGCCTCATTTGACACAATATGGCCTGATGGTTTATTCATGTAGCATGTGGCAGGATCAAGACCTGGCTTTAAATTCTTTTGGATATATATGCCCAAAAGTGGAATTGCTGGATCATATTTGATAGTTTTATTTTTAATATTTCAAGGATCATTCACAGTATTTCATGCATGTAATGATTGTATCATAATCCCATCAACAGTGCACAAGAGTTCCAGTTTCTCTGCATCCTCACTAACACTTGTTGATGAATGTTTTGAATAATTTTAGAGTTACAGAAAAATTGAGCATATAGCATAGAGCTCCCATATATGCCGTGCCCCCATCCCCCAAAACATTTTTCCTTTGTTTTTAACATCTTGCATTAGAGTGGTACATTTGCTACAATTAATGACCCAGTTTTGGATGTTATTATTATTAACTGAACTCCATAGTTTGCTTTAATGTTCATTTTGTGTTGTACTGGTCTGTAGGTTTTAACAAAAGCATTATGTTACGGATTCATCTTTACGATATCCTACAGAACAGTTTCATCACCCTTAAAAAGTCCGTGTGCTTCACTTAGTCATCTTCCCCATATCCCTGAATACTTGGTAACCACTGATTTTTTTTGCTGTGTTGACAGTCTTGCCTTTTCTATAATGTCATAGTTGGAATTAGACAATATGTGGCTGGTTTCTTTCCAGACTGTTTTTTTTTTTTTCACTTTTTAGAATATGCATTTATGATTCCTCCATGTCTTTACATGGCTTGATAGCTCACCTGTTTTTTTTGTTTTTGTTTTTGTTTTTCCGAAGATTTTATTTATTTATTTGACAGACAGAGATCACAAGTAGGCAGAGAGAAGGGGTGGGGAAGCAGGCTCTCCACTGAGCAGAGAGCCCGATGTGGGGCTTGATCCCAGGACCCCGAGTTCATGACCTGAGCCGAAAGCAGAGGCTTTAACCCACTGAGCCACCCAGGCGCCCCAGCTCATCTGTTTTTATTGATGAATACTTATTTTCTTGTATGGATATGCTACAGTTTATCATTCATTTGTTGAAGGGTGTCTTGGTTGAATCCAAGTTTGGACAGTTCATAATAAAACAGCTTTAAACATTCATGTGTAGATTTTTGTGTAGACAGAGGTTTTCAGCTAATTGAGGAAGTACCAAAAGGAGCATGATTGATGGATCTTAGGGTAAGAGTATGTTTAATTTGTAATACAAACTGCCATGTAGTTTTCTAAAGTGGCTGTCCCATTTTACATTCTCATCAGCAATGAAAGAGTTTGTGTTGTTTGACATAATGGCCTGTTTTGGATTTCAGCCATTCTAATGGATGTGTAGTGGTATCTCATTGTTGTAATTTACATATTCCTGATGGTAGTGATGTGGAGCATCTTTTCAGATGCTTATTTTCCACCTGTGTGTCTTCTTTGTTGACATGTCTGTTCAGATCTTTTGCCCTTTTAAAATTTTGGTTGTTAATAAAAGTTGTATTAAGAATTCTTTATAGGTAGTGAGTAGCAATTCTTAATCAGATACTTGTTTTTACAAATATTTTCTCCCAGTCTGTGGTATATCTTTTCATTCTCTTAATAATGTCAGTCCTTAATTAGATACGTGTTTTTACAGCTATTTTCTCCCAGTCAGGTACATCTTTTCATTCTCTTAATAATGTCTTTTGCAGAGCAAAAGTGTTTTCAATTTTCATAAAGTCTGATGCTCTTTTTTCAAGGATCTTGCTTTTCGTTTTTGTATTTGTATTAAAAACTCATCAGACACAAGCCTAGATTTTTCTCCCTTTTGAGCATGGAGCCCTGACACAGGGCTTGATCTTATGGCCCTGAGATCCTGACCTGAACTGAAATCAAGAGTCAGATGCTTAACTGACTGAGATACCTAGGTGCCCCCATTTATCTTTTGATGGATACTTGGTTTGCTTCTAGGTTTTAGGTATAATGAATGGTGTTGCTATTAACAAGGGTGTGTAAATTTCTCTTCAGGACCATGCTTTCAGTTCTTTTTAGTATATTCCCAGAAGTGAAATTGCTGGGTAATATGTTCATTTTTTAAAAGATTTTACTTATTTACTTTTATTTTTAATTTTTATTTATTATTTTTATTAACATATAATGTATTATTTGCCCCATGGGTATAGGTGTGTGAATCAGCAGGCTTACACATTTCACGGCACTCACCATAGCACATACCCTCCCCAGTGTCCATAATATTTATTTACATTTAGAGAGAGAGAGAGAGCATGTGTGTACGCAAGAGCATGCATGGGCGAGGGGCAGAGGGAGAGAGAGTTCCAAGCCAACTTCCCCGTGAGCACAGAGCCTAACACAGGTCTTGTTCTCACAACCCTGAGATCACGACCTGAGCCTAACACAGGAGTTGGCTGCTCAACCCAACTATGCTGCCCAGGTGCCTGGGTGAGATCATTCTATTTTTTAATTTTTTTAGGAACCACCATATTATCTTCCACAGTGACTCATATCATTTTACCAACAATTTATGTAAAGTTTCTAGTTTTTTCAAATCCTAACGGATGCTTTTTGTTCTTGTTGTTACTGTCTTTAATAGTAGCTATCCTAATGAGGTATAGTATCTCATAGGGGGCTTCCCTAATGATTAGTGGTGGAAAGCATGTTTTCATGTGCTTATTGGCCAATCATGTATCTTCTTTGGAGAAATACTTATTCAAGTCTTTTGTCCATTTTTGAATTGGGTTTTTTGTTCTTGAGTTTTAGGAATGGTTTATATATTCTGTATATTAATCTCTTATCTGATACACAATTTACAGTTTCCTGCCATTCCATTGATTCCTTTTTCCCTTTGTTGGCAGTTTCCATTGATGTGCAAGAGTTTTAAATTTTCATCATGTCCATTTTCTCCATTTGTTCTTCTGTTACCTGTGGTTTGGTTTCATATCCAGGAAACCATTCCCAAGTCCAATGTTTTGAAGGTTTTGTCCTGTGTTTTCTTTTAACTTTATAGTTTTAGATCTTCCGTTTACGTCTTTGATTCATTCTGAATTAATTTGTGATGTATGAAAATTTGTGGTGTATGAACAGTCTGACTTCATTTTTTTGCATATGAATATTCATTTTTTCCCAACAGTACCTGTTGAAAAGACTGTTCTTTCTTCACTGTGTGGTCTGGGCGTCCTTGTAAAAGATATTTGATGTGTATGTTAAGGGTTTATTTTTGGTATTTCATTTCTGTTCCATTGGTCTGTATGTCGGTCTTTTTGCCAGTATCATACTGTCTTGATTGCTTTTGCTTTGTGTAGTATGTTTAGAACTTAGGAAAGGCCTCCAACTTCATTCTTTTTTAAGATTGTTTTGCTATTAAGGGGTCCCCTGAGATTCCATGTAAATTTTAGTATGGATTTTTCTGTTTCTGTAAGAAATGTCATTGGGATTTTGAAAGGAATTGCACCCACTCTGCAAATTTGGATAGTATTGATATTTTAATAATATTAGTGTTCATTAGTCCATGAACATGAAATGTGTTTCCATTTATTTCCATCTTTATTTTGATTCAGCATTATTGTGTACTTTTCATTGTGCCTGTCCTTCACCTCCTTGGTTAATTCCTAAGTTAATTTTATTCTTTTTGATGCTGTTAAAAATGGAATTGTTTTGGGGCACCTGGGTGGCTCATTGGGTTAAAGCCTCTGCCTTTGGCTCAGGTCATGATCTCAGGGTCCTGGGATTGAGCCCCACATCGGGCTCTCTGCTCGGTGGGGAGCCTGCTTCCCCATCTCTCTCTGCTTGCCTCTCTGCCTACTTGTGATCTCTGTATGTCAAATAAATAAGTAAGTAAATCTTTTTAAAAAATGGAATTGTTTTATAATTTCCTTTCATGATTGTTCACTGATGGTATATAGAAATGCTGCTGAGGGTGTCTGGGTGGCTCAGTTGTTTAAGTGTCTGACTCTTGATTTTGACTCAGGTCATGATCTTCGTTGTGAGAGCCCAGTGTTGGGTTCTGTGCTGGGTGTGGAGCCTGTTTAAGATTCTTTCTCTCCCCCTGCCTCTCTGCCACCCCCGTTTAAAAAAAAAAAAAATTGTTGATTTTTGTGTGACAGTATCCCGGTACTTTGCTTAATTTGTTAGTCCTAACATTTTTAATGAAATCTTTTGGGTTTTCTACATATAAGACTATATTATCTGTGAATAGAGATAATTTTACTTCTTTTCTAATTTGGATTCCTTTCTTTTTCTTGCCTTATTGCTCTGGAAGGTACTTAACAGTTCTATTTGTATAGCAGTGTTGACATAGGCATCCTTCCCTTGTTCTCGTTTGATTTGGTTTTATTTATTTGAATTTTTAAAGTGGACTCCATGTCCAGCGTGGAGCCCAATCACAGGGCTTGAATTCATGACCCTGAGATAAGGAATGAGTTGAGACCAAGAGTCAGATGCTTACTGACTGAGCCACCCTGGCACCAGGCACACCTCACCCATCCTCCATTCTGATTTCAGAGGGAAAGCTTTCAGTCTTAAACTATTGAGTATGATGTTTGTTGTGGCTTTTCAAATTATGTTGAGACAGTTTTATTCCTGATTTGTTGAATGGTTTGGGTTTTGTTTTTTTGTTTATTTGTTCATTTGTTTTTTTGTTATGAAAGTGTTGAACTTTGTCAGGTTCATTCTCTGCATCAGTTGAAATGGTTTTGCAGTTTTCTCCCTTTATTCTGTTAATGAGGTGCCTTACATTGATTGGTTTTCTTGTGTTGAACCATCCCTGCATTCAAGGAATAAATCTCACTTGGTTGTGGTATACAATCTTTGTAATATGCTGCTGAATTTGATTTACTAGTATTATGTTGAGGGTTTTTACAAAAGTGTTTATAAGAGATACTGGTCTGTAGTTTTCTTACAGTGTTTGTGTCTGGCTTTGGTATGGGGCAGTGCTGGCCTTGATGAGTTACAGTGTTTTGTCTCCAATTTTTGGAAATGTTTTAGAAGGTTTTTTGTTAGCTCTTTAAATGTTTGGCAGGATTCACTAGTAAAGCTATCATGTCCAGGGTTTTTCTTTGTATGAGGGATTTTTATTTTTTATTTTTAAAAAAGATTTATGTTTTTATTTTAGAGGGAGAACACTTGTGGGCAGTGGATGGGCAGAGGGAGAAGGAGAGAAGTGGACTTCCTGCTTAGTGGGGAGTCCAAAGACACAGGGCTCAATCTCATAACCCTGAGATCATGACTTGAGCCTAAATGAGGAATCAGATGCTTAACCAACTAAGCCATCCAAGCACCCCTGTATGAAGGATTTTTGATAACCGAATTAATCTATAAGTAGGTTTTTTCTGTTTTTCTTTTTCTTCATCACTCAGTCTTACTAGGTTTTGTGTTTCTGAGTTATCCAATTTGTTGGTTTCAGTTGTTCCTAGTATGCTTCCAGTCCTTTTATTTCTGTAGAATTGGTTGTAATGCTTCCACTTTCATTTCTGATTTTGATATATGTGTCTTTCTTTTTTTCTTAGTGGACCCAGCTAACATTTTGTCAATTTTGTTGATACTTTAGGTGAATCAAGTTCTGTTTTTGTTGATTTTTCTCTGTTTTTTGTTGTTGTTGTTGTTGTTGGTTTATTCCTAGATAGTTTTGTTTTTTGATGCCATTGTAAATATGTTTTTTGCAGTAACTTTTTTTTTAAAGGTTTTATTTGTTTATTTTGACTGAGAAGGAGCAGAAATGAGGGTAGAGGTGGGACAGAGGGAGAAGGAGAAACAGGCTCCCTGCTGAGGAAGGAGCTGAATGTGGGGCTCCATCCTAGGACTCTGGGATTATGACATGAGCCAAAGGCAGGGGCTTAATTTACCGAGCCACCCAGGCTTCCCTACCTTTTTTTTTTGCATTTACTTTTTGAAGTGTTTATTTGCTGAGGTGATGCTACTAATGGTGCATTATGACCTATAAAAATAGCTTAGAATTCATTATCAATGAACCTTTATTAAACATTGTTTCTTGCTGCCTCCTGACACGTGCGGGAGAATGAGGCACAAACAAGTCAGCTCCTAGAGAATGGGAGCAGGGGGCCACAGTCGCTTATTTAATTGTGTGTGTGTGTGTGTGTGTGTTTAATTACTGTCAGACATAACCTTTACCTTTTAAGTCAGAGTATATAGATACTACGTGATGTGAGGTCATAAGGCCACATCCAACAGTCATGATATATCTCTTATTTTCTTTTTACCCTCATCTCCACATAGTTTGGGTTAGGATATGTCCTTTTAAAAGTATTTTCTTGATGAACTCTCACCTTTTTTTGTCTTTTGTGTTTGTGAATTATCTCCCTTCACCTCCTGTTCAAAAGCTGCTGTGGGATTCTTGCTTTTTAAATATAGTAGGTGCTTGTTTAATGTACTAAATTCTGTATGGATGATGGTTTTTAGTATGAAAATGCCAAGACAAGAAGTGAAAATGAATTCTCACAATAGAGTAAGATTCTAGTGCCGGCTTTAGCAGAAGCACATAGACAACAGTGTAGGCTTCTAATAGGAAACATTACCACTTTTACCACTTTTTTTTTTTTTTAATCCTTTAGAGGGCCTTATTACTTTCTCTTAGTTTCAGTGCCTTTCTCATTGGAAAAAATCGCTGAATACTGCTTTTTTTTTTTTTAAAGATTTTATTAATTTAATAGAGAAAGAAGCAGAGGGAGAGGGAAAAACAGACTCCCTGTTGAGTAGGGAGCCTAATGCAGGACTGGATCCTAGGACCCCAGGGATCATGACCTGAGTGGAAGGCAGACAGTTAATTGACTGAGCCACGTTGATGACTCCTTTTTAAGAAGCAGAATTAAATGAGCTTCTTTCATCTTTTTCCATTGCTAATTATAGTATGCTTATAAGATCTGGAAATTGGAGTCACATAATGCTTTTAGTATGTGATAATGGTTTTTGCCTTTTTTTTTTTCCTTTTTCTTTTTTTCTAGTCAATACAAGGATGGCTCTAGGGACGCTTGGGTGGCTCAGTCAGTTAAGCTTTTGCGTTTGGCTTAGGTCATGATCCTGGGTCCTAGGATCGAGCCCCGCATTGGGCTCCCTGCTTGGCAAGGAGCCTGTTTCTCCCTCTCTCTCTGTCCTGCCCCCCCATACTCTCTTTCTTGCTCTCTTTCTCAAATAAATGAATAAAATTAAAAAAAAAAAAGAATGGTTCTATATCTGCAAATTAATAGACATGATACATTCCTTTAACATAATGAAGGGTAAAACCATACGATCATCTCAGTAGATGTAGCATTTGACAAAATTCAGCATCCTTTCTTTTTTTTTTAAAAAAAATCTTATTTATTTATTTATTTGACAGAGAGATCACAAGTAGTCAGAGAGGCAGGCAGAGAGAGAGGGGAAACAGGCTCCCCTGCTGAGCAGAGAGCCCGATCTGGGGCTCGATTCCAGGACCCTGGGATCATGACCTGAGCCGAAGGCAGAGGCTTTAACCCATTGAGCCATCTAGGCGCCCCTTCAGCATACTTTCATGATAAAAACTCAACGAAGTGTGCCTGGGTGGCTCAGTGGGTTGAAGCCTCTGCCTTTGGCTCGGGTCATGGTCCCGGGGTCCTGGGATCGAGCCCTGCATCGGGCTCTCTGCTCAGCGGGGAGCCGCTTCCTCCACTCTCTCTGCCTGCCTCTCTGTCTACTTGTGATCTGTGTCTGTCAAATAAATAAATAAAATCTTTAAAAAAAAAAAAAAAGAAGAAGCAACATACCTTAACATGATAAAGGTCATATATGACAAGACCACAGCTAATATACTTAAAGGGGGAAAATCTAAAAGCTTTCTTTTAAGATCAGGAACAAGACAAGGTTGTTCACTTGTCACTTTTATTCAGCTTAGAACCGAAAGTCTAACCAATCAAACCAGAAGGGGATAAAAAGTATACAAATTGGTAACGAAGAAGTAAAATTGCCACTGTTTGCACATGGCATGGTACTATATATAGAAAATCTTAAAGACTCTACCAAAAAACTATTAGAACTAATAAATTCGGTAAAGCCACAGGATAAAAAATTAATATACAGAATTCTGTTGAATTTCTATTAACTGATAACAAAGTGGTAGAAAGAGAAATTATGAACAGACACTTCTCCAATGAAGACATACAAATGGCTATCAGACACATGAAAAAATGTTCATCATCACTAGTCATTAGGGAGATTCAAATTAAAACCACATTGAGATACCACCTTACACCAGTTAGAATGGCCAAAATTAGCAAGACAGGAAACAACTTGTGTTGGAGAGGATGTGGAGAAAGGGGAACCCTCTTAAATGGTTGGTGGGAATGCAAGTTGGTGCAGCCACTTTGGAAAACAGTGTGGAGATTCCTCAAGAAATTAAAAATAGAGCTTCCCTATGACCCTGCAATTGTAGTACTGGGTATTTACCCCAAAGATACGGATGTTGTGAAAAGAAGAGCCATCTGTACCCCAGTGTTTATAGCAGCAATGGCCACGGTTGCCAAACTGGAAAGAACCAAGATGCCCTTCAACGGACGAATGGATAAGGAAGATGTGGTCCATATACACTATGGAATATTATGTCTCCATCAGAAAGGATGAATACCCAACTTTTGTAGCAACATGGACGGGACTGGAAGAGATTATGCTGAGTGAAATAAATCAAGCAGAGAGAGTCAATTATCATATGGTTTCACTTATTTGTGGAGCATAACAAATAACATGGAGGACAAGGGGAGATGGAGAGGAGAAGGAAGTTGAGGGAAATTGGAAGGGGAGGAGAACCATGAGAGACTATGGACTCTGAAAAACAACCTGAGGGTTTTGAAGGGGCAGGGGGTGGGAGGTTGGGAGAACAAGGTGGTGGGTATTAGGGAGGGCACGGATTGCATGAGCTCTGGGCATGGTGCAAAAACAATGAATACTGTTACTGTTACGCTGAAAAGAAATAAAAAATTAAAAACAACAACAACAAAAAACATACAAAAAAAACAGTGTTTACATTTGCACTAGAAAGAGTGAAATACCTAGGAATAAATTTAATCATGGAGGTGAGAGAACTGTATTTTGAAAATGAGAAAGCATTGATAAAAGAAACTGAAGGGGGTGGTGCCAGGGTGGTTCAGTGTATTAAGCCTCTGCCTTCAAATTGGGTCATAATCTCAGGATGCTGGGATCAAGCCCTGCAGTGGGCTGTCTGCTCAGTGGGGAGCCTGCTTCCCTGCCCCCCCCAACTTGTGATCTCTCCCCGACTCTGTCAAATAAATAAAATCTTAAAAAAAAAAAAGAAATTGAAGACGACACAAACAAATGGGAAGTTATACCATGTTTGTGGATTGGAAGAATTAATAGTCAAAATAGTCAAAATCTCCATACTCCATAATCAGGTTCTATAGATTGAGTGCAATCCCTATTAAAATATCAATAATCTATTTAACAGAACTAGAACAAATAATGGTAAAATTTTTGTGGATCCAAAAAAGACCCCAAATGGGTTATAGCAGTCATGAAAAAGAAGTACAAAACTGGAGGTTTTGGCAGTCCCATATTTTAAGACACATTGCAAATCTATAGTAATGACAACAGTGTGGTGCTGGCATAAAAATAGATTGACAGGATAGAGAACTCAAAAATGGTAAATTAATCTATGGCAGAGGAGGCAAGAGTATACAATAGAGAAAAGACAGCCTCTTTAATAAATGGTATTAGGAAAAACCGGACAGCTGCATGCAAAAGAATGAAAGGAGATCACTTTCTTACACCATACACAAAATAAACTCAAAATGGATTAAAGACCTAAATGTGAGACCTGAAACCATAAAACGCCTCAAAGAAAACATAGGCAATAATGTCTTGGACATTGATCTTAGCAACATTTTTCTAAATATGTCCCCTCAGGTAAGGGAGACAAAAGTAAGAATAAACTTGGGACTACATCAAAATGAAAGCCTTCTGCAGAGTGAAGGAAACAGTCAACAAAATGAAAAGACATCCTACTGAATGGGAGAAGATATTTGCAAATGATATGTTTGATAAAGGGTTAATGTCATATAAAGAACTTAAGACAACTGAACGCCAAAAAAATAAATAAAAATAATTAACAATCTGTTTTAAAAATGGGCAGAGGACTTGAATAGACATTTTTCCAAAGAAGACATATGGATGACCAAGAGACGTGAAAAGATGTTCACATTATTAATTAGGGAGATGCATAACAAAACCATAGTGACTTATCACCTTAGACCTGTCAGAATGGCTGATATAAAAAAGACAAGAAATAACAAGTGTTGGTGAGATGTGGAGAAAAGGGAACGCTTTTGCAGCATTGGTGGAAATGTGTAAATTGATGGAACCACTGTAGACAACAAGGTGGAAATTCATCAAACAATTAAAAATAGAAATACCATATAGTCCCAATAATTCCACTAGTGGGTATTTACCCACAGATGATGGAAATGCTAATTGGTAAAATTTATGCACCCCTATGTTGCAACATTATTTACAATAGCCAAGATACAGAAGCAACCTAAATATATCCACTGTTAGTTGAACAGATAAAAACGATGGAATATTACACTATGGAATATTTCTCAGGCATAAAAAGAGTGAGATCTTGCCTTTTGCGACAACATTGATACATCTAGAAGGTATTATGCTAAGTGAAATAAGCCAAAGAAAGACAAATACTATATGATCTCACTTTTATTTGAAATCTAGACAAAGTAAATTGAACAAACAAAAAAACAGAAAAAGAATCATAAATACAGAGAACTAACTGGTGGTTGACAAAGGTGAGGAGGTTGAGGGGATGGACGAAGTAGGTGAAGTGATTTAAGAGGTACAACTTCAGTTACAGAATTGGTAAGTTAGGGAAGGAAAACTCCCCATAGAGAATATAGTCAATAATACCGTTAGGGTGTTGTATGGTGACAGTGGTGGTGACTGCACTTATTGTGGTGAAAAAAAGAAAGTTGGTGCAGGCAAAAAACCTAATCAGAATTTCTTGAGGCTTTAAAAAAAAAAAAGCTCTTGAGGCTGTGTGATGAAATTGACATTTCGCTTTTGCTTTATAGTTCAAGAGAGTCATAAGTGCTACTTTCTCTTAAGGTATTAGACGGTTAGGTTCTGAATAGTTACCATTCCTCCTAGAGGTTTTTGTTTGTTTGTTTTGAAATTTGTATTTGGAAGTTTTATGTAGCTGTCTAACATCTCAGGTGTTAAGGAGTTATAGGTGATTTCTTTTTCTTTTTATTTCAGAGAGAGCGAGTGAGCAGTGGTGGGGTGGGGTGGGCAGGCAGTGGAAGAGGGAGAGAAAGAATCTTTTTTTTTTTTTTTTAAAGATTTTATTTACTTATTTGACAGACAAGTAGGCAGAGAGGCAGGCAGAGACAGAGAGAGGAGGAAGCAGGCTCCCTGCTGAGGAGACAGCCCGACTCGGGGCTCGATCCCAGGACCCTGAGACCACGACCTGAGCCGAAGGCAGAGGCTTTACCCCACTGAGCCACCCAGGTGCCTCAAGAGGGAGAGAAAGAATCTTAAGCTGGGCTAGATCTCACAACCCTGAGATCATGAGAAGAGCTGAAAATCAGGAGTCCAACTTTTAGCTTAACTGACCGAGCCACCCTGGAGCCCCCCCCCCCTTTTTTTTTAAAATTTGACAGAGATCACAAGTAGGAAGAGAGGCAGGCAGAGAGAGGGGGAAGCAGTCTCTCTCTCAGCAGAGAGCCTAATGCGGGGCTCGATCCCATGACCCTGAGATCATGAATTGAGCCGAAGGCAGAGGCTTTTTTTTTTTTTTTTAAAGATTTTATTTATTTATCTGACAGACAGAGATCACAAGTAGGCTCTCAGAGGCAGGCAGAGAGAGGAGTAAGCAGGATTTTCAAGGAGCCCAGAGCCAGATGCGGGGCTTGATCCCAGGACCCTGGGATCACGACCTGAGCTGAAGGCAGAGGCTGTAACCTACTGAGCCACCCAGGTGTCCCCGAAGGCAGAGGCTTAACCCACTGAGCCACCCAGGCACCCCCCCGCTTTTTTAAATTAAGGGTAATAGAGGAACACCTGGGTGGCTTGGTCAGTTAAGCATCTGCCTTCTGCTCAGCTCATGATCTCAGGGTCCTGGGATCTGGCCTTGAATCAGGCTCCCTACTTAGCAGGAAGCGTGCTTCTCCTTCTCCCTCCACTCTTCTCTGCTTGTACTTGTGCACTAGCACACACACACTCTCTCTCTCTCTAATAAATACATCTTAAAGTAAAGGATAATAGAGAAGAGCTTGTTTTGATGGCAGTGGTCATTTGTTAAACATTAAATATGTTTTTATTAATCAATTTGATTTAGCTGGTCTGCTGGCTCTTTCTATTAAAGAAATGAAGAGATCCTTATTTATTTATTTATTTATTTTATTTATTTGATAGAGATTACGAGTAGTCAAGAGAGGCAGGCCGAGAAAGAGAGGAAGGGAAGCAGGCTCCCTGCTGAGCAGAGAGCCCAATGTGGGGCTCAATCCCAGGACCCTGAGATCATGACCTGAGCCAAAGGCAGAGGCTTTAACCCACTGAGCCAACCAGGCACCCAAGAGATCCTAATTTAATGGGTTAAATTATTCAGCTGAATTTATTTGTTCTGATCCATTAATCGTAATTTAGGTTACTAAGTAACTTCCTTTTTCTTAATCAACAAATATACCTGTGGGTTATCTCAGCAAAAGCATTCTCCCCCATGTGGAAGTTAATTTTATTGTAATTACATGCATAATGGCAAGTGTCTCCATACCTATGATAGTCTCTTTATGCATTACTCTTTAGTGTGGTAGAGGGGCCTGACATGATAGGAGGGGCCAGGAAAAGATAGAGAGTTGCCTCTCTCAGAAATGAGACAGTTAAAAAGACAAAAATTTCCTCTCACAATAGAAAAATGACAGCAGAAAGTAATGAGTTCTTTGAAAATATGGTGGCTTTACTTAAACTATTTGCAGTATTGTGCTGTTATTGTTTCAAGAATTGAAAGAATTTGGAGTGGGTGTGTGGAATAGAAAAGATGTTAAATTCTTAAGTATTTCATAAAGAAAATGCTTTTGAGGTATTATTACTGTTTTTTGAAACAACCAGTATCTCATTTGGGGAAAAATATTTTATCTATTTATGAAAATAATATTTTTTAGTTCTTTGTGACTTATGTTAGGAAGTAGGTTCAGTTTTTATGTATAAAATTTCCTTTTATGATTATGTAGAAGTTACTAATATTAAGACTTTAAGATTATAAGCAAATAAATTGACTTACAGTTATGTTTATTTTTAAAATAATTGTGTTACCTAACAAAGTTTGGTTGACTGTTTCTATGCATTATAAAACTTGCTGTCATGTTTTCTTATTTTTGATTTCCTGTGTATCATTAGGAAAAAGTGAAAATAAATGAATCTTTTATATTTTTAGGCCCGGATAGCATTTTTGCAAGGAGAAAGAAAAGGTCAAGAAAACTTGAAGAAGGATTTAGTAAGAAGAATAAAGATGTTAGAGTATGCATTAAAACAAGAAAGGTTTGTGTACCTCATTTTCTTATATGTGTAATATAAAGTAGAGCAGTTTTCTTTTTTGTACTAGTGTACAGTGTATTTAAAAGCTCTTTGAAAGATATGAAACCCTGCCCAAAATACAAGATGACACTTTGATTCTTATATGGGAAAAGAAAAGATTTAAATCTTTATTTTTTAAAAGATTTTATTTATTTATTTGATTGGGGGAGCAGTGAGGGAGCAGAAGCAGACTCCCTGCTAAGCAGGCAGCCTGATGTGGCGCTCCACCCCAGGACCCCAGGATAACTGACTGAGCCACCCAGGCGCTCCAAGATTTAAATCTTCTTCCCCCCCCCCACCAAGATTTAAATCTTTAAAATTGAAATAATATCTTGTTACGGAATCTAGGTTTTGGGGTTTTTGTTTCTTTAAAGATCAGGAAAAATTTATCTTTACTCAGGTGTTTGTGTTAATTGGGTAATTTACATTTTTTTTCTTTCACAGCAGCGCACCCTTTTTTCTAACTTCCTTTGCAAGTAAAACTTAAAAACAGACAATTTGTATTATGTTTTATTTGTTATCAGAGAAATATATACCAGTATTAACTGTGTGGAAAAAGAGAAAGTATTTTCTTTAAACAATTTATTATTGAATTTTCAGGGCAAAATATCACAAATTAAAATATGGCACAGAACTGAACCAAGGTGATTTGAAAATGCCAACCTTTGAATCAGGTAAACTTGATTCTTCCATTGACCTTCTCCTGACCTAATTCAAGAAAAATTGGTTTAAGCTCATTTTTATGTAACAGCCATATTTTCTTCATTCTCATTTTGCTTTGATAGCGTTGGTTAGTCAGATTGTTGACTACTGTAATATTATCTAGTGTTTTGGGGGAAATAATAGATGAATAAAGTAACTAGCTTTATCTACATCTCAGTCCTGAGGTTATTTATCCTGTTTTCCTTGTGCTGAAACTTATGTAAAATTGTGGGTACATTTTTGGAATTAACTAGAGGTGAAAAGTAATGCAACAGTTCTTTCTGTGCTTGTAGGTAATCCTTATCCCATGTGAGCTAAAATTTTTATTACTACTAAGTTGTTTTCATGTGGAGAAGCTGTGATTAACAGTTTAATTCTGAAAATTGGAAATTTGATTGAATTTGAAAACCTCATAGGCAGCCAAATAAGGGTTAAGAGAAGGAAAAAAAATCTTCGCTTCATCTTGCACTATACTAAATTTTGCATCTGCTCTAAACTAAATGGATATTGAGGACAAGAGTACTATCTGATGAGCACTTATGCTGGGAAGAGACAGCTAGAATAGGAAAAGGCTAAAAGTTTACTAGTAAATTTAGGGTTCTGTATGATTACAATTTCAGTAGTCTAAACATCTAATTATGAGGATTATTTTGTTTTATACAAATTAGGAATATTATCACTTTTTTATTTCAGGTACATTTAGAACTCATACACATTTAAAAAAATTTTTTTTTAAATATTTTATTTATTTATTTGACAGGCAGAGATCACAAGTAGGCAGGGAGGCAGGCAGAGAGAGAGAGGGGGAAGCAGGCTCCCCGCCGAGCAGGGAGCCTGATGTGGGGCTCAATCCCAGGACCCTGAGATCATGACCTGAGCCGAAGGCAGGTCACCCACTGAGCCACCCAGGCACCCCTAGAACTCGTACATTTTGATGGTGCAGTTAGATTGAATTCTGTGCTGTTCTTGGATGCTGGTTATTAAGATAAGGAAAAAGTGTGTCTTTATTTGGATATGCAATATTTCTTCTCCTTCTATACTTGTACTATATCCAATAAAGTCAAAGTATATATGGTAGGGCAAATAAGTTTGTATGGACTTTTTTTTAGTTAGGTGGCACAGTAAATTTTAAAAATTTCATTGGTTTTTAGTTTGATATTAAATACTGTTAATGTTAAATACCTAGCAAAACACTTCATACATACAACTTGCAGTTGATTTAATTTTTCTATACTTAACTAATTTTACCATTTATTATATTTCAAGTTGTTGGCATACATAAAAAATTAAGGAAAAAAATATGAACAGCATGGGTTTCCTTTTTGTTTTTTTAAAGATTTTATTTATTTGCCAGAGAGAAAGGTAGGCAGCGAGGGAGTAGCAGGATCTCTGCCCAGTGAGGAGCCGGATGTGGGACTTGATCCTAGGACCCTGGGATCAGGACCTGAGATGAAGGCAGATGCTTAACCAACTGAGCTACCCTGGCATCCTGCATGAATTTCCTTTGATCTGGCTTTTCAGTGATTATGAAGATTTGATAATATGAAACCGTATTATGGCATAATCCTTGGAAAAGCAACAATAAATGATAAAAAGTTGGAAAGGTCTGTATATTTTGGGCCTTGTTTACTACAGTAGTCTTACTGCAGTTAGAGGGAGTAGAGTAGCTTCACGCAACCTAATGGATTCAGAACTTTTCTTTGACTCCTTTTCTTTCTAATGTGGTTAGAATAGTCACAAAATAAGTATTCACTTCCTAACTCAAGGGCTATCCCCCCTAACTTGATCTTCGTAAATGAGAAGAAGGTGACTAGTTGCAGCTGCCTTGTTCCTGGAGCTATAGTTAGAATTGGCTAGTTGGTTTCGGTACAATAGCTTGTAGAAAACAGACAGATCTCTATTGCCTAAGAGTAAGATTAAAAACAACTGTTTTGTCTGTATAAACTTGTCTGTATAAATTTGTCTGTATAAACTTGTTGTAGAACTCTTGACTTCCAGAGTATTTAGTATGTCTTGTTCTATTTCCAGTACATTTTATAACTATAAAATGGTTATTACATTTTGATCAGTTTGAAACCAAAGTTGTTGGCATTGTTTTGCTGTTGTGCTAGTTAATATTCATAGTCTCCTGTTAAGTACAAATACACTGAGAACATCAAATGTGGTGGAAACACCTTAATACAAATAGCACTTATTCCTCAAAATGAGGAATAAGTGACATCCAATTATTTTACTTACAGGAAACAACAATAGCAAAATAGATTGCTTTTATTGATGTAGCAAAACTTCATGGTGTTGAGCAGGGGAAAAAGACAAAAGGATGGGCTAAATACAGCATGCAAACAAAATGGAATGAAATTATTTACATCAAAGTATAGCTCAAGAGAGCTGTTGAACAAATTAGTATTGCCTTTTATATATGCACAAAATCAAAATGTAAAAAAGTGTAAAATATTGTCTTGACTGAAGTACAAGATGTGAATGTTTTTGTACCTGTGCCTCAGTAATACCAATATGTATATATATTCTAAACCTTACACTTATAGAAGGGGTTGTATCTAAATATGTAAAGAGCTCTTTTTCATGCCTTTAGGAAAAAAAAATCTGTAACAGGAGAAAAATAGGCAAAAGACTTGAAAAGGCAGCCCATAAGAGAAAATACCCAAATGGCCAATAAGTAGATGAAATGAGACTCAGTTTTATTAGTTATTGAGGACATACAACCAAAGTGCAGTGTATATAATTAGAGACCTATCAGAATGGCTAAAATAACATACAAAAGAGAAAAAAGGTGAAGTGTTGATGAGGATTTAGAACAACCATACCTACTGGGTTTGAGATTGAAAACTGATTGAACTGCTCTGAAAGTGGTTTGTCAGTGATACTAAAGGGAACATAGACATAGCGGCATGCTCTATGGCCCAGTATTTTGCTTCTAGGTATTCTACTCCTTAAAAGGCATACATATGTTCACCATAAGGCTTGTGTATAGTATGTTGTATTAAAAATCAGGAAACAACTTGAATGACCTGCAGTGTTAGAATGAGTACATATACTGTGTAATATTTTAGTATAGTGGAATGCTCGTTAGCAACAAAAGTAAACAAACTAACTACACTTGACAACATGGACAGGTAACATAAAACTGAAAATTGTGTGTATCAAGTTAAAAAATTAATCTAGGTTTTATAAATCAGGATAGTATTGATACCCTTTTTAGGAGCGTCTAGTGACTAGAAGAGGGCACAAGGAAAGCTTTTGGGGTGCTGATAAATGTTTTGTTTCTTCATTGAGGAACTGGTTACGTTGGTGTGTTAAAAAATTCATTGATCTATATGCTTCTGATGTACTTCAGGGATACCCTTAGCAGCATTATTTATAATAAGGAAAAGTAGAAACTAATGTCAACATTAGTGGACTCATTAAGTAGGCATATACTTTCTTTGGAATAACAGATAATCATTTTATGATATTAATCTATTTATTACTATCAAGAGAATGTTGAGAATATTCAAATACATTGAGAATATTCAAATACAGCTTATGCTACAGTGCACATATTGAACCCCTCTTTTTTTTAAAGAAAGAAGTTTATATATGTATTTTGAGATGAAAAATAGGACTAACACTATTGGTGAAAGGATTTGAGGCAGTTATAATTCTTCTAAAAATATATTTTTTCTCCAGTGGTTATGTATTATATGTAATTACACGGTAAACAAGTATAAATAGAAAAAGTTATAAGCAAAAATAAAGAGGCTATTAGGATGAAATAATTGTTTCTAGAAATCTTAGAAATTCATGTGTTCGTGGGAAGAATGAAAAGATGTTAATAATGGGTTAGGGTTAGAGAAGTAATGCCTGCTACCAGTATTTGTTCTCATGACTTTGAGGAGTATAGGAGCCTAACTGTGAGCCATGCTAAGGGTTCTCAACATTTAGTGTGAAGGCTGATCTTCTATGATCCTCTCTTCTCTGCTTGATTTTAATTTTCATAATAGGACTTTATAGGAAAGTATTTCTATAATATTGTTTGTGCTGATAATAAAGTTTTAAGTCTCTAGGATACTTTTATTTATTTTTTTTTTAGATTTTATTTATTTATTTGACAGACAGAGATCACAAGTAGGCAGAGAGGCAGACGGGGGTGGGGGGAAGCAGGCTCCCCACTGAGCAGAGAGCCCGATGTGGAGTTCGATCCTAGGACCCTGGTATCATGACCTGAGCCGAAGGCAGAGGCTTTAACCTACTGAGCCCCCCAGGTGCCCATCTAGGGATGCTTATTGAGAGCTTGACTCACTTCAGATTATAGTATTTTTTTTTTTTAAGATTTATTTATTTGCTTGAGAGAGAGAGAGTGGGGAGAGGGGCCCAAAGGAGAGAGAGGAGAGAAGCAAACCACCCACTGAGTATGTGCCCAGGATGGGGCTCTATCTCATGACCCTGAGATTATGACCCAGCCAAAATCAAGAGTTGGATGCTTAACTGGCTGAGCCAGCCACCCAGGCACCCCTGTATTATTTATTAAACTCTCTCTTAATGCTTATACTTGTATTCCAGAATAAAATATGACTTTTTAATTGTAGTAGAAACTATTTTCTGGTTTAAGTTTTAGTTCTCAAACTGAAGTTGATTATATGAAGTGTTGCTTAAAGTTAACTGATACAGACTCTAAGTTATTCAGTGGTTTTATATATATAAAGCTTCCAAGTGCTGATTTTGAATGCTTAAGTAAATATTAAATACAGCCTTTTGATTTTGAAAGCATTCAACCCAGCAGAATTCTGGTAGTGAAAAACATTTATTTTTTAGCATTTCATTTCAAAGCCTAGTATTTTGGTTTTTGAATCTCTAGTAGAGTTTATGTACTCTTGGGTTTTCCCAGTGTTAAAACAAGGAGGGTCATACCTGAGTTGTGTAAGTTATTGGGATAAATGCATTTAAAATGAGTGACCCACAGTAAATACTCAATAGTTGTTAATTTACTTCTGTTCTTTATAAAATATTTAGTTATATTTTGTGGGAATTTATCCCTGAGAGAACTTTGGCAATATTTTCTCAAGACTTGAAATAAAATGCGTATGAAATCATCTGGGTTTTTTTGTGTGTGTGTGTTAATTTTTAGAAGAAACCAAAGACACAGAAGCTCCCACAGCACCTCAGAATAGCCAGTTAACGTGGAAGCAAGGCAGACAGCTGTTAAGACAGTAAGTAATGGTTCATTTTCAGCTTTCTTTAAGGATCTAGGTATGAAAGTGCTTAAGTACTTTCATACCTAGATCACTCGCAAGTGAAAAATTGTTTGGTGATAATAGGACAGTATGTAGAGTTTTCAAATTGCTTTCTTGCTTTATTAGACTATTGGATCTTTTTAAAGTTTGTCTCCTCTGAATGTTCTTTTGAACACTACTCAGGATGATGTTTTCTTATTTGAGGGGTAGAATGTCATAAAAACTGGATGACTGGAAGGCAAGAATAAAAACAATATAGAGTTCATAGCTCAGGATACTCTCATTCCCATCAGTGCAGAATTCATAAACTTGGGTTACGTAGGAGTATTACTGGTTTCTAGAGGAATTCAACCAGTTATCTGAAACCTTTCATAAGTGGCTTGTCAAATCCTACTTTTTACTTGTATTTTTGAGGAACATTTTGATGTTTGAATTCTTTTTTTTAATGTTTGAATTCTTTGCTGTATTAGAAGTAATTATGTGGCATATCTTATTATCTTTAATCTATTTGTTTTTTGGCCATATGTTTTTAAAGCTTTGGTACCTGTGTACTACTAATATTCTGGGTAATTTACAATTATTCAGACTTCTCACCTATATAGATGATTAACTTCACTTCAGTAACCCAGTGAAATGTGGTGAGACCCTTCATCTTATTATTACCTAGAACTTACCTTACTCTGGAATATTCCATGATCCAACATTTGTCTTATATTCTACCTTTTCTACCCCAATTCCCATGTTGTTTGCTCTCTGACCTTATTTTGATTCTTACCTTAGATTCTTGACTACTTTAATTTCCCCCTTTGCCTCCTTTAGCTCTGGTTGGTTTTATTTTGTTTATTTGTTGATGTGGGCTTTTCTTGTTTTTATTTTTACCTAGTTCCAGCTTAGACCAATCATCCATCACCCTTTTGCTAGTACCCCTAGCTTTCTTGGTGCCCTCTCTTAACCCTCTCCCACCAGTCATTTTACTAAACCCACAGTATCCCACCCCCAGTTCAGTCTTGCTGTCTGCTTCTTCTGTTTCTAATTAAATCTTGGAGGAAAATCACAGAGTCCCCTGAATGTCTTTACATATTCTTAGTTTCCTGTACAAACATTGTAGAGAGCCTTTCTTCATAACCCTGGCCATGTCCTGCTCCCATTATAGATACTCTAAACTTTTACCATATCTCAGCCCATTCTCCCTTACTTATTAGAGCACCTCAAATTCTACTTCACTGAAAATATGAAGGCTGTCAGGTGAGAACTCCCTTAACTTTATGCTTTCCTTTCTGTAGATGTATTTAAACCTCAAATTTATCACTTTAGTTTCTGATGTTTCATTCAAAGTCTTGAAACTATCAGTCCAAACTCTTAGTGATTAAAACTTGAACAAGCTTTAGTAAAACAGATTAGTCTTTGGAAGGATGCTAGAGTAGCTAGCAGAATTGAAAAAAGTGCTGAATAACTTGAGTATCCAGAAGACAAGAGCTGACATATACCTGAGGTCTTCTTAGGGAATGGAAAAAATCATGATACGTTCTTATTCTCTGGTTTTCTTCTCCTCTGTATATCAGTTTTAATCTTTTCTCCTGAAATTCAGAATTGACTTACTTGATCAAATAAATGCCGGTGAGTCAATTATTTTTACCTAGTTGTGTGAGATCTTGGCTGCTCTTTCAGACCACATGGTTAGAGTGTGATGGCATTTGTTCCCCCAAAAAAGAGAATTGCAGTTTTTAGAAGAGTACAGTAACTGTAGAGAAATTGGTTGTACAGTATTTCTCTTATAAAAACCTAATGTTATTGCCTGGATTAATATTCTGTCTCTCCACATCTTACCCTGAGAATAGTTTATCTCTATAAACTGAGAACAGTTTATCTCTATAGTTTTCCTTGTTCATTTCTCAGCTGTGTATTCTGTTTTCTACTTCGATACCAGATGGAAGCTACTCACAAACATACTTAAGAAAGAGACTTTTTTTGTTCCTGTTTCATCTTTTGGAAGCATTTGACATTAACTCTTCATTCTTTTTTGAGCCTTTTTTCTTACTTAATCTCTGCTGTCATTTCCCATCCTTATTTCTCAAGTGCTTTCTTTTAATTTTCTTAGATTTTCTCTTATTTTTCTAGTCCTTTAAATGTCTGTGTCCCGAGGCTTTCTGTTCCAGAGTTTTTTCTCAGGGTAACTTCATTAAAATCCATGGCTTTAAATACCGCTGAACACTCATGACTCTCAAATCTATATACTGAGTTTAGTCTCTTCTGAGCTTTGACCTTTTTTATTATTGTGCCTAATAAATGTTGTCACTTTCATAGATACTACATGATTATGTGATAGTTACCGTATAAACCAGATTTGGACACCTTATTCTTCATTTCATTGACTAGAACCACCATCTATGTTAGAAATCTGAAAATTTTCTAAAATTCTTTTATCTCCATACGTTCTTTTTTTAAAAAATTACTTTATTTATTTATTTGACACAGAGAGAGAGAGAGAGAATCACAAGTAGACAGAGAGGCAGAGAGAGAGGGAGAAGAGGACTCCCCACTGAGCAGAGAGCCCGATGTGGGGCTCGATCCCAGGACCCTGAGATCATGACCTGAGCCAAAGGCAGAGGCTTAACCCACTGAGCCATGCAGGTGCCCATCTCCTTACATTCTGCTGCCATATTTATTTGTGCACCATGTCTCTAAGATTATATCTTGTTTATTTTTCTCACATTTATTAGCTTCAGTTTTATTTCTTGCTGTTCTAGTAGTATTCTAACCAAGTTCCCTATCATTGGCTTTCACCTAAAAATCTTTCATTCTTTGCCAGTAGTGTCTAAGACTCCTTTTAACATCCTTCCTTAGCCTGTCAAATGCTTCTAGAGGATATTCTTCATCACACAAAGCCGTTCATGACCCATTATGTATTATGTCATAATCTAGTCCCTTTTTCTTTTCAGATCTCATCCTGGATCCTAAGTTAGATATAAAGAAAGTTTCAGTACCAGATTTTAGGTCCTAGAAGAACAACTAACCTGTGCATCATCCTCTGGCTAAGAACCCAGGTTTTAACTTAGAATGTTGCAGTACTGAGGTTTAGTTCTACTCATTCTTTACCACTTCGTGGACTTTTTTTTTTTTTTTTTTTTTTTAAATATATCCTCAACTCCTAAAGCTTTTTAGGTTCTTGGGCTTTTTAGGTTTCACGATAATCGTCCCTCAATTAGTGTTAGCATACTATATGCTTTTTTAATTAAATTTTGGTTTATAATTGGCCTTGTTCTCTTACGAGTCTATAGAGAAGAAGGTTTTGTGGCAAAGGAAGAATATATTTTAGAGATTTATGGTTTTTTCTGAAATTCCTTGATAATGATTTTGAGTTAACAAGTTTATAGGTCTTAATATATGAGTTTAAATATTTTAAATTTTCTCTTGTAGATATCTTCAGGAAGTAGGTT
Source organism: Mustela erminea (assembly GCF_009829155.1). NCBI lineage: Eukaryota > Metazoa > Chordata > Mammalia > Carnivora > Mustelidae > Mustela > Mustela erminea. The sequence goes on along the minus strand of NC_045618.1, from coordinate 81,856,134 downwards.
ACACAGATACAATATTAGATGTACGGTCTCAGCGGGTAAGGTCATTACTTGGACTGTCTAATTCAGAGCCAAATGGATCAGTAGAAACAAAGAACTTAGAACAGATCCTGAATGGAGGCGAATCTCCTAAGCAGAAAGGACAAGAAATCAAAAGGTATGGTTTGTACTTATTGGTTAACATTGGTCATATAATGGATACTATGAATCTCTTTAACATGTTACTTTTGTTAATTTTTAAAGCAGGTAGAGTTCAGATTTAAAGACTTTTTCCTTCCTGCGTGGTACCGTGGGCAAATTTAAATTGATCTCTCTTAACTTTTGATACCAAGAAATCGGCTATAGTTCTGAAATAGGTGCAGATTTAAATTTCAGTTTAAGAGTAATTTCATGTAGTTCAGAGCTACTTTAACATCCTGATTTAAATTTTTGATAGGGTACTTTCAATAAATTATAATGGTACTCTATAACTAGAGTAGTAATGGTCATTTACACACAAGTATGAAAGAAACAAGGTTTTGTGTTATGTTTGCTGTCAGAAAGCGATCAGTTAATACTTTTTAAAATTTAGTGTCTTTACTGAGATAAAATTCTCATACTATACATTTCTGCCATTTAAAGTATGTAGTTTATTTTTAGGATATTCAGTCTCTCAGCCATCACCACAATCTTAGTTTTGAAAATACTCATCATTCCCAACAGGAACCCCAAACTCATTGGCCAACATTCCCCATTCTGCTCTGTACTCATTTCACTGCCAACCCCAGGCAACCACTAATCTACTTTGCTTCTATAGATTCCCTATTCTGAACATTTCATATAAACAGTTATTTTGTGAGTGGCTTCTTTACCTTAGCATAATGTTTTTTAAGCTTCATCCATGTTTCAGTAATTCATTCCTTTTTATTGCCAAGTAATACTCTGTTCTATTGATATATCACATTTTGTTTATCCATTCCTTGTCAAGGAAGTTCCAAACTCATATCCAAAGTGGGTAAACTATTTTACATTCCCACCAGAAATTTCTTCATGTCCTCATCATCTTTGATGTTTTTTGTCTGTCAGACGCATCTTTGGTTAATACAGACTTGATAAATGCGGGTGTTAATAAGTAGGTAGAATTTTTTTTTTAACCATTAGATGTCACCTTGAAAACATAGGTTGGAAGGACGAAGAAGAGAAAAAGAGAATGGGAAGAAACAAAATGAGTTCCTTGAGTTCCTTTAGAGCTTAAGAAATGAATGCTATGTATTGTTTATAAACTAGCATTATTTCTTACCTTAGCTATATTTCATGACATTACGCTTTTGTTTAAAACATGTACTGAAAATTTCAAGTTAACATAAACCTTTGCTTTAAGGGTTCTATTTCTGAGAAATAAGGCCTCTTCAGTAACATTTGACATCAAATAGAGCTCTTATTTTCTTTACTCTGGATTTCAGGAAGCACAGAATATTTTTGTGGTATAAGAGAAAAAGCAAAAGTATTATGCATTTTTAAGCTTGTTAGCTAATCAGGCTGAGTAGTTCATAGAATTTATAAATATTTAGAGGAATGCACTTTAGCACACCTGAATCTGAATTAAATTTCCACACCAGACTTAATCTTCTTGTAAAGCTCCTTGCCTTTCCAAGATTAAGACTTTAATAGGTTTCTTTTCTATTGTGTTTAAAAAAAAAAAACACATAACATGAGATCTATCCTCTTCACAATTTTTAAAGTGTATAGTGCAGTATTGTTAACCGTAAGGACAATGTTATAGAGTACACCTCTAGAACTTTTTAATCTTTTATGACTGAAACTCTGTACCTATTGAATAGCAACTCCCTATTTCCTCCTCCTACCAGCCCCTGGCAGCCACCATTCAACTCTCTGTTTCTATGAGTGACTACTTTAAGTACTTCATGTAAGTGGAATCATGTAGTGTTTGTCCTTCTTTGACCACCTTATTTCACTTAGCATAATGTCATGAAGGTTTAGCATGTTGTAGCATATGACAAGATTTCCTTCTTTTTTGGCTAAGTAATATTCCATTGTATGTATATACCACACTTTCTTGTTCCATTCATGTGTCCACAAATGTTTAGGTAATAGTTGTTCTTAATCAAGGCTGACTTCCATCTTAATGAGTATACTTACGTATTCTGAATCTGCACTAATGCAGGTATGTGGGGTTCAGCTATTATTCGGGCCTTTGAAAACTAGGAATGAGAAAAATGATCTAACATGTTGAGATTTTAGCAGAAGGATGTTTATCACATTCTTATTTATAATAGTAAAAAGTTAGAAGTAATCTTATTGTTTAACAGTGCAGTGGAAAATTTTAGATCATATTATTAGAGGTTTAATGGTTTAGAATGTGAATTCTGAGGAGGACTGACTAGGTTTAAATTGTGACTTTGCCACTTATTAGTTATGACTCTGGGCAAGGTACTTAACCTTCCTGTGCCAGTTTCCTCACTGGTAAAATAGTGATGGTAGGGTTAATGTGAAGAAGAAATGAATTAATAGGGAAGCGTTTAGAACATAGTAAGTGCTAGTTGTGGTGGAATACTGTGTATCCTATTGAAATGTGACCCTCCCAGGGTAATGTTTACTAGATTCCGCTGAGTGAATGTCACTCTTGTATTTGTTCGTTTATTGGGGAGGGGGTGTTTTGAATGCACAGTGCATCATGTCACAAAGCATCTACTTTATGAGGATTCAAGGAGCACAGAGTTCTCTTAGATCTTGCAACAGGAAATCTTTGCTGCTTCTTAGTAATTGGTTTGATTTACCTGCGAACCTCCAGTAGTTGCTCTCTCTCTTTACTCTGTTTGGATTCTTGCCATATTTGTGCCCTGCAGACGTGCTCCCTCACCCCCGGCTGACTTTTCGCCTTTTACTTAGCCAACCTTGCCCTTGGCCTCCGTTTTATTTTCTCTTCATCTGGACATTATAATTTTGTTTTTTACAGATTTTATTTATTTATTTGAGAGAGAGTGAGAAAGAGCATGAGAGTGGAAAAGATCAGAGAGAGAAGCAGACTCCCCGTGGAGCTGGGAGCCCAATGTGGGCCTTGATCTTGGGACTCTGGGATAATGACCTGAGCCGAATGCAGTTGCTTAACCAACTGAGCCATCTTAATTTTCTTATTCTGTTGATTTTCTTTTTACAGTGAGAGAGGATAGTAAATACATAGTTGGCAATGAAAAAAAAAACTATTACAAAATCCATAGACAGAGACTTTTGCTTAAGCATCATGGATTTAAAAAGGTGCATTTTAGTTATGTGCCTTCTGGAACCTCTGTTAAAATTACAGTTAAAGACTTTTTAAAAACGCATTAACGCAGAAGAACAAAAAACTGAATATGTAGAAAGAATGCGAAGATGTACCATACATCCGGATAGGGTGAGTTTAACAATTTGAAAAGTTGGCAAGAGTATGGAGGATATACTGTTCATCAGATAGGGAACATTTAACAGTTTTGGAGGGGCTGGAAAGAAAATGTAGGAATATCACATGCTTTAAATCTAGGGATATTCAGGAGCAATAATAAAAGGAACAAGCCAAATTAAAGTCTTAAAATGGCAGCAAAGCTCTAACAGCTAAGGAATTAGAAGTATCAGATACATCTGGATTGGGTTTAGAGAGGGTTATGATTGGAGTATTGGTTTAAAGTTTATGTAAGAGGTTGTTAGAATCTCAGATCTCTTTTACCTATGTAGTAAGCTAAACATTCCTCCACCTGTGGTGGTGTATTTTCCAGTGAAGTTCCATGATTTTTGATTTCTTAAGATATAAAGCAACTCTAGGATAGAATCTACTTAACTGGAAACAGGAGGATTATCTGAATCTCCAGCTGAGCGGTGAGACTCTTGTTCTTCTAGTATTTGGCTTCTGGTATATTGGCAGTGGGTCTTACATCCCTTCTAGGCAGAATGTTGAAATTTATCACATAAATAGGAAAGACTTAATGATACTAACAATTGGGATCTGCCAGTGAAATGGTGAGGCTCTGTCCTTTCATGCAGAAGTGAAGCCAGTCACTTTGGCAAACCTCACCCGTGTACTCAGTACATATAGTTAGCCTTTGGTGCCTCACTCTTAAAGGTGAACATTTCAGGAGAGACTTTACTACGGAAATTGGAAACCAGGGAACCAAAGAAAAAAGGAACTCAAAACAGGGAGCAGATTTTCAAAACTATAATTACTCTTCTGAAAAGATTGAGAGAAGATAATACCTCTACAAAACAAGTGGGATGTTATTTAGTGATGGACATTAAGGAGGGCATGGGGTGTAATGAGCGCTGGGTATTATATAAGACTGATGAATCACTGAACTCTACCTCTGAAATTAATAATACACTATATGTTAATTAATTGAACTTAAATTTTAAAAGCTCTAAGAAAAGGTTCAATCAGAAATCAAAAAAGAGCTGTTAGAGATTAAAAGGTGTGATAGAAATAATTTCCATATAAAACTTGGAGGATAAGATTGAAGAATCACCCCCCCCCCCACCTCCACCCTCTGAAAAGAGAAAAGGGGAAAGAAGAAAGTAGGACTGAAAAGAGGTAAATTCAAAGATCAGTAGGGCCAACATTTGACTAGGAGTTCCAGAGAGAACAGGTAAAATGGTCTTGAAAAAATATTAAATTAGTAATAAAATTTTCTGGAATAAATTTATAGATTGTTAATTTTCAAGGATGTTTCCAGATTGAAAGGATTCGTTTCAATTACACTATAAAATTAGAAAAAAAAAAAAAAAAAAAAAATTCAAAGGCCATCATCATGAATGCTAAAAAGAAGCATCTCAAAAGAAACAGTATGTTAGCATGCAAGTAGGGTAAAGTCTCAGACCTTTCATAGTCTGTGGTGGCTTTAATTTTCATTTTCCTGAAGAATAATGATGTTGACCATGAGTTGATGCCATCTATGCATCTTTTGATACAGTGTCTGCTTGAATAATGTTCCCATTTTTTATTGTTTTTATTTGTTACTGTTATTTAACTGTTCTTTATGTATTATGGATACAGGTTGTCTTCATAAAATATATGACTTGCAAATATTCTCTTCCAGTCTGTATGCTTTTCTTTAAGTTCCCCAACACTGTCTTTTGAAGAACAAAGTTTTTTTTTTTTTTTTAAAGATTTTTATTTATTTATTTGATAGAGAGAGATCACAAGTAGGCAGAGAGGCAGGCAGAGAGAGAGGGGGAAGCAGGCTCCCCACTGAGCAGAGAGCCCGATGTGGGGCTCGATCCCAGGACCCTGAGATCATGACCCTGAGCTGAAGGCAGAGGCTTAAACCACTGAGCCACCCAGGCGCCCCAGAAGAACAAAGTTTTTAATATTGGAAAGTCTGATTCATTTTCTTTTATGAATTGTGTTCTATTTGTCTTTTAAAGCCATCCATGTGTATTGCTGTGATGAAATACAATTTTAAAGAGATGCCTGGGTGGCTCAGTTGGTTAAGTGTCTGCCATGGGCTTGGATCATGATCCCACGATCTTGGGATCAAGTCCCACATCAGGCTCCTTGCTCAGCGAGGAGCCTGCTTTTCCTTCTGCCTCAGCTTCCCCTGCTTGTGTTCTCTCTCTCTCCCCCTCCTCTTTCTCTCTGACAAATAAAGTCTTATTTAAAAAATATAGTTTAAAAAAAATACAGTTTTAGAAACTTAAAACATGATTTTCACTTTAGAGACATCTCTCTTTTTTTTTAATTTTTAAGATTTTTTTATTTATTTGAGAGAAGGAGAGAACTAGAGGGAGAGAGAGCAAGCATAAGTGGGGGGGATAGAAGGAGAGGGCGAAGCAGGCTCCCTGATGAGCAGGGAGCCCAACATAGTACTTGATTCCAGGACTGTGGGATCATGACCTGAGCCAAGGGCAGACACTTAACTGACTGTGCCATGCAGGCGCCCCTATAGACAGACATTTCTATCCAAGGGACAATACTACTTAATTTGTGAGAGTTTGAAATGGAATTCTCATATCTTAAATGTACTAGTTTCTATTTTTCTGTCATTAATGTACCAGTTTTGCCGCTTACCTTTTTGCTTTTCATTTAATCCCCAGATGTTAAGGCATACTGTAAATATTGAGCTGAAAGTGTGTGTTGTGTTACTGTATCTTTGTTTTACTGATTTGTATTTGGAAAAACATCTCTCTCTACATTCAGTTTTTATGCAGGTCCTTAAACAATGAGCTGGATTAGGTAGAGTATATAGAGACCTATTAAAATCCATGCTATGTTAAAAAATAGTCTGAATTAGGGTGGCTGGGTGACTCAGTTGGTGAAGTGTCTTATTCTTTTTTTTTTTTTAAGATTTTAGTTTATTTTAGAGAGGGGGGTATCTGCCCTCAGGAAGAGGGAGAGGGAGAATCCCAAGCAGACTCTGCACTTGTGTGGGTCTGATGATACAGGGGTTGATCTCACAACCCTGAGATCATGCCCTGAGCTGATACCAAGAGTCAGATGCTCACCAGACTGAGCCACCCAGGTGACCCTGTCTTCTGTTGATTTCAGGGTTGTGAGAATCAAGCCCTGCATTGGGGGCTCCGCACTGGACATGGAGCCTGCTTAAGATTCTCTTTCTCTCTCTCTCTTTGCCGCTCCAGGCCCTGCCCCCTTCAAAAAAAAAAGTCTGAGTTGTATTTTAGATTGTTACTCTTTTTGGTACCAAAAGATCATCTAGTTCAACCCAAACAGTTTACAGGTAAAGAAATTGCAGCTAAAAGGTTTAAGTGACTTGGCCAAATTCAGTCATCTAGATAATGGTAGAGCAGAGACTTTTATTGTGTAAGTCTTTGTTGGGCTGAAATTTTCACTGTTCTCTTGCTTTGTTACTAGATATTAAATAGCTATTTGAAAACCCTTTTTTGTACATAGAGAAGGGACTAAATTATAGTTTAAAAATGACTTCATAGGTAGATTAAAATAGACGATCGTTATTACCTATTAATTGAATGATTCTAAAAGACTTGAAGAAAGTATTTCTTTAGTATATTCAGAATCCTGTTTTGTAGGTAAGAAAGTCTGTGAAATGGATTGGAATATCTGTATCTGATTTGCCCCATAATTTTAAATCTGGGCAGATTTTAGTCTTCAGACATTTGGACCTCTGTAAGAGGTTGTAGAGCTATAAGAAATGTTAAGTTTACTTGCTTGCTTATGGTGGCTTTATTTTGAGAAATAATACCACATTTGAGTGTCTGTTACTATAAGATTTTGACACAGTAATTACTCAAAGAGAAACTTAACAAAACAATCACTTTTACTTTAGTCAGAAAACAATCTTCAAAACATTATTTTCTTGGGTAAAATACTTAGGCAATATATTATAAATAGGTTATCATTTGAATCTCTATACTGGTTTCAAGTACTGTTTTAAAATAGGAAACAAAGAAATATTAGAATTAACCATTGGAATATTTGGATTCATCTTTGTCCCCTTTGACAGGCCCTCTGGTGATGTTCTTGAGACATTCAATTTTTTAGAAAATGCTGATGACAGTGATGAAGAAGAGGAAAATGACATGATTGAAGGCATCCCAGAAGGAAAAGATAAACATCGGATGAATAAACACAAAGTAGGAACTCAGTTTTTAATTTTTTTGGCTAAAGTACATATACACATGTATTTGGAGTAGAAATTTTCAAGATATCTTAAGTTACATTAGAAGTGATGGATTATTTTTTATTTTATCATCTCGATTGAAAGTTTTATATATTGTCAGTTCTCACTATTACCCACCTATATTAGAAATTATTATTTGCTGTATCATTCACTAAATGGCAAAAAGGGGTCTTTTTTTAATAGAACTAGTCTGGCACTTTGAAACTTAAAAAAAAAAAAAAATCCACCTTATCCACTCCTGCTACAGTTAAGAATCACTGCTGACGTCTGTCTTTTCGTGTACAGTACACAGGTGATAAATAAAGTGAAGCTGCAGTGGGGATGCTCCCACTCTGGGGGAGGGACTAAACTATAGGTTATAAATGTATGTGTCTACATTCTTGTTCTTTGATAAGGATTAATAAAAGTTTACTTTTCCTCATAATCTAAGAAACTGAGTTATCAATTTTATCAGTGATGTGGGTTAGCTATAAGAGTATACACAAATTAGATGATCCATTTATGAATTACCACAGTAGTATAGAGTATTTCATGTATCTAAAAAAAAGTACATGGGTTAAGTTTTGTTTTCTTGGGATATTATAATAATGTTCTTGTTCCTTAAAAGTTTTTAGGCTATTAAAGCAGTTTTCAGCCTTCCTTTCACATTTCATGTATGCGGCATACTCATGTGTGTAACATGGGTAAATGGAGAGATCCCCCCTCCTTTTTTTTTCCTTGGGAGGCAAAGCACCATTATTATCACAGCTATTGACTTAAGATCAGTTAATATTCTTATTATATTAGTCATGCCAGAACCTTGTGAATTATGGACTACATGTGCAGTTCTCAGTGAGTGAAGTCAGTTTAACACAGTGTATTATCAGAATGTAAGTGAGTAAAAGGACTTATAAATAGGGGTAATTGTGATCCTATTCTAATTAAAGAAGTGAACTACTTTGGATTATTATTTTAACCATTTTTTAGCGACCTTTTTTTTTTTTACTACCAGATTACTTACATCACATCTTACAGTAATCTTCACATGACACTGTTAAGAAATTTATATTTGCCATTTATATGCATATATTTGGGGATTGGTGAAATAAATGGAAAATCTAAAATTTTGTATAAGTAATTTAAAAATTGGAGTGCAAATATAAAGATAATTGTGCGAAATCATATAAAGGACCACTTTAAAATCTAGGATAAAAGTAATTCTTGGCTTATGTTCCATTTTCAGATAGGTAATGAAGGTTTAGCTGCTGACCTAACTGATGATCCTGATACTGAGGAAGCACTGAAAGAATTTGATTTTTTAGTGACAGCTGAAGATGGTGAAGGAGCTGGAGAAGCACGGAGTTCAGGGGATGGCACAGAATGGGGTAAGGTGATAAAGAAATATGGGGGCGGGAGAATAGCCTTTAAGGATATATTGGTATTGAATATTATACGTGGAATGTGAGTATTTGAATGTATGGTGGCAGTTGAACGAGAACAAGGGGAAGTGGTCTTGAATAATCTCAGGGTATTTTGTACCAATTTATTTAGATTTGGTGACAAAACTATTGTTTAATATATGCCTTTTGGTGGATTTTGATTTTTGGAACTTACCTTGAGTTAAAGTTGAAAGAAATCCAATTTTTTTCCTCTTAGCAAATTAAAAAAAAAAAAAAAGCACATCTATGTAGTTTTAAGCATTCCCATTATTTAATTTGGTAATGAATCTAGGTTTAAAGATTTAACTCTTGTTATGCCCATACAATGTTACCTGACTTATTGCTAGAAAGTAATAAAGCTACTAATCTTGAATTACAGCTTTACATTGAACAAGGTTTAGTGAATGTATTAAACTTTACTACATATATTTACTAGTATGCATATGTTAGGGCCTAGCCTTTGGAAATGATACATAATGCTAATAATAATCCAGCTATAACTGAAAGGAAACAGTTCTATTTATACAGGATTTAAAACTCCATTAGAAAATAAAAGTATAAACATTTATTAAGATAATAACTTAGGTCCACTCTGTTGTTCATTCAATCAGCTTCGAAAACCAGCATGTTATCTGGCAGGTAGAACTCACACTATGTTTATAGAGCTTTATTGGAGAAGGTTACTAAGTACCTTATTGCACATTTTAAAGGAACACCAAAGTTGCTTAGTTACTAGCAGGAGGAGTTATCATTAACTACTTAAAAACTACTTTGATGATGGGGAACACATATTATTTAAAAATGCCTCATTTGTGTACTGAAACTGAATTTACTAATAGCAGGAGAAACAAAACCTAAGAGGTAATGTAATTATTTACTATCCTGATAACAATTTAAGCACTTAAAAATCTGAGTTTTGTTACTTGCTTTCTTACTGATTATAATTCTTAAGCATCGTTTCGGACCTTTACTTATCTCTTCTTCTATGTGGAAAGAGAAGAGGCACATTAGTGGAAAATGCGAAAAAAAAATTCAGAATTACCTTCTAGACTTTGAATATACATTTTTGTACTTACTATTTGAAAATGGCTATATTCTAGTTTACTTTTCTTAAGAATTAGCCTTGCTCAGGGGGCACAATAAAAGTATAAAAGTTTTCTTTAAGCTTCTTTGTGCAACCCATTCAATGTTAGAAATACCTAATTTTTTCCCAGTAGATTCTAAAGTACTGTGCCCCCCCGCCCCGGGTTATTTTATAATTATATAAGTACATTTAAATTATATAAGTATATAATTATTTTGTAATTCGTGTATTTTAGGAGTTTAGAAACCCTTCTTCTGTGAAGAAGAAATTAAAAATAACGTATAATGCCACTGTGTAAGGAGAATCATGCTTAACATTTATATATGTGTATCTGTCTTTAACAAAGGATTTTGCTTAGTTCCAGTTTATAACCCACACTTTTTTACCTAATACATTGTTCTTCTGCAGCGACATTTTTAATAGCCTCATAATATTCTGTCAGTATGTTCCATTATTTAATTGGGGTCTTACTGATGAACATTTAGATTATTTTCATTAAAGAAAATAATCAGCAGTTTTCAAATATCTACATAGCTAATGCTTGGTATATAACCATTCCTGCTTTCTTTGCCTAAAATTGCTAGAATTTTAACTGTCAAAAGAATATACAAAAATTTCAGGAATTTAGTTTGTATAAAATGGCATTATTTCTTTAATAATGAAATGCTATATTCTGTGTAGTCGATTGGTCCTTCTGTCCAAAGGCTTTTGGCTCTAGAGCAGTTTGAAAAGCAGACCTAATTAGTGAGTGATAACAGTAAACTATTACTCACTTTTACTATTACTATTTGACTGTGACCTGAATCTGTGTATATGGAAGTAACTGAAAGTCTCTTCCTTCCAGATGAGATTGAACCATCTTTAAAGCATTTTAAGTTCTTTAGAAGGAAAAGAACAAAATTGTTCAGGCAGTTTCTTTCCTTACCAAATGCAAACTGTCAAAGGATCTATGCACTGTTTCTGTATTTTCATTTCTACTCAACAGGTGCTATATTCAGTTTTTCCAAAACAAAGAGGATGGATATACAAACATACCTTTATTTAACTCATTTGCTTAAATTTGAATTTACTTACAAATGGGAAGGTGACAGTTTTTGAGATTTAAATTATTGGGCAAAAGACTTTTTGTTGTTGTTGTTGTTATTTATAAGTAATGTATCCTACTGAAACATATTCCAGTACCCACCCAAGGTGGGTAGTCTGTTGTTTTTTATTTTGTAACATTATAAATCTCAGATATTCTAATTTTGAATACTTTCATCATATAAAACCACTGCTTTTTTAGGAAGCTTCTAAATCCTATTTTTCTTCTGTTATCTACATTAGGTAGTCTGAGTTTAATTTTGGTAGTTTTTAGTTCTGCTCATAATCAAAAATAGTAGTAGGCATTTCTGATTTTGCTATTTCTCTCATGGAGACATGGCATTTTGAGCATGTTTGGTTATTTTCTCCTCCACTTTGAAAGTGTGATTTGTGGAAATTTATAGGACTACCAAATGTAATTAGTACCTGAATGTTTGTATTTAAATATTATGGATTGGATAATTAAAGTACTGAATATTTGCATAAAGTGATGTTACATTTTTATGCTATATTAAGTAGATTTATATAATTCCTCTACTATGATAGTTAGAATTACCATATTAGAATTTTATGTTTTTGTGGTTTTGAGTTGTTAAGGGTCATTTTTTTGTGTGTGCATATTTGTGTTTTCTTTTAAACAAAAAAGTTCCCCTAACTGATTCAACCTCATTTCTTGGTATTTTTCCCCCCCTAGATTATTAACAAAACAGAATTAATATGTAGAAGATTATGCTGCCTCTTCCCTTTTGCTCTTAACTATTTCTTATAAGCAGTATCAAATCAGCTGTTATTACAAGGCAAGTTTCAGGATGTTTTTTGTGCACATATGCATTCACCAACCTGTTCTTTGCACTGCTTTGAGTTAACCTTTGTTTTCTAGACTTTAGGTTATCTTTCAAGTAATATTTGGTTTTTTTTCCCTTAGGCTTATCCTTTTTATTCCCTTTTGCTTTTTCACTCTAGTACCCTTTGCTACTTGAATTAGAGTTACAACTTTATTTTTCCTATAGAGGTCTTTTAAAAAACTGTTGAGGCTATCTTACTAAAATTTTCTGTCCTATGGCATTACCTATGTAAAATTTATACCACTGAAGCTTTTTTGTTTTTAAATTTTCTTTCTATAGGTTTAAAAATACATCGTTTGGCTTACTTTAAGTGGTTACTTAAACAATAATTGCTAGTTTTATTAAGATGAATGCAAATGATTTGTTCTTTAGATCACATTTTTGGGGGAGTGTCCAGTGAGTTCACAGAATAATTTTGATTACAGCCGTTTTCAGTAAACTTCATGATTAAAGTACACAAAAGTAAATTTTCTCTTTAAATCAATATTACTGCAGTATTACAAACAGTACTACAGTTGGAAATTTGACAGATAATCTTATGTATATGTTTCAATCTTGAGCAACCTAGTTTGTGTAATTCAAGTTGGCAAATTAACTTAAAGCTTTGAATTTAGCTTTTTACATCCAGATTGCCAAAGATCATAGGTATATCCATAGGGGAGAAAGTGATAACAAGTGTAGTAGAAAAGGCTCAAGGTACAGTAAGTAATTGAATTTCTACATGCCATTCAAATATGAGAATTTTTATATTTACTACAAATAGCAGTCTATAAGGGGCAAAAAAGGCTTTTTAATGTCCACTGTATGGATTATGTCAGTGAGGCCTAGGCAGTTTTACAAGACTTGTAATCTGGAATATAATGAGTTATCAGAAATTTAGCAAGTGTGGTTTCCCTAAAATCTCATTATTCTGTCAGTCCTGTTCAGTGACTTAGCCTGTGTGTTTTGATACAGTTCTAATTTAGTAACATGCTTACATAAACTCATAGCTGTTACTCTGTAACAGAATGTTAAGCTTTCTAGTAACATGGCTATTTTAAAACTAAACAAATGACGGGAAAACCCTTAATCCTTAAAGTAATTCTAATAGACTTATTTTTATTCTGCTTCTTTTTAATGCTGTTTTCTTCTAGTTTACTATAGAGTAAAATTTTTCCAGGCACAAGTATTTACTTAAAATAAATACAGATTTGTTATTCAGCTAAAATAGCTGAAGTTTCTTCTTTAGCAGATGTACAGCAATGTATGTTTTCACTTCTCCATGCTTGTCACTGCTTTTATCTTACCCTAAAAAAAATCAACTCAAAAATTCTTCAGTGGAATTTGAGTTTTGTTTTTTTGTTTTTTTTTGCTAATCTTAGTTGTAGACCAATGGAAGAAGGTAATGAGATGTTGAACTATTTGGGTGGGGTGGGGGCCGAGGTGGGATTCTCTGAATGCTTTGTATGTATTATTGGAGACAATGTATTTTGGAACTATATGTATGTATTATATTGGACTAGAATGCCTCTCCATTAGTATAGTTACCCGTGCATGCAGAATCAGTGTGACAGAAGGTGCATGAATATTTTCATCAATAAAATGGCACTGACCTTTCCAGCTTGCACTCTTATGAGTAGTTCGCATGTAATTCATTCATTTGCTTTTATGATGCTGGCTGAATAATTTTTATGAACATTTTTATAAAGATGCAGTGATCTCTTTTGTATAACAGTTTTCTAATGTCAGTCCATTGAATATTACTCATTGAAAGAATAATAACCTTCAAATTTGTGATTCATAGATAATGAAGCACCATTTAACTGTTAGTGTTAACTGTTTAGAAACTTATGAGATGGGCATTTAGAGTTTGAGTTGTGAATACCAAAACTGAAACTGCACCTTTAAAGTATTTTGGGTATATGCTGTTAGTGTATTTTTATTATGATTATGTAAAACTATAACAGTTTACTGCCAACAGCTTGCATTGCCAACTGCTGATTTTTTTTCTTTTAATAATATGCTGCATGTAGATAAAGATGACCTCTCCCCACCTACTGAGGTTTGGGATGTAGACCAGGGATTAATAAGTAAACTGAAGGAACAGTACAAGAAGGAACGAAAGGGGAAGAAAGGGGTGAAGAGTAAGTGCAGATTCTATTATAATTTTTGTATACCAATCTCTTAGAAAAAAATTCTTCAACTCTTGCTTTTTTGTGTGTGTGTACCTTTTTTTGGTTTCATTGGGGGCAACTAACTTTAAACTTTGTTGTATAATTAAAATTTATTTGAATATAACTTAGGCTGTGTTATTAATCAAGTGAAAAATCATTTTAAATAATGTTAATAAGGATGAAGGAAAGGTTTCAAGGGAGGTTTTCTGTTTGGTTTAAAGCTTTAAAAATTTTACCAATTTGTAAGGAATATTGGCCTTGGAATTAAAGTAACAAATTAAAAAATGTTTTAAAAATTAAAAGTAACAAATTTGTTCAAAAGGGAGAAATTATAAATTTCCTTGTTTTTGATAAATAGGGTATTATAGCTATAACCAACTCTTGCCCAGGTTATATTTCTTAGTTTGGAAATCTTTAAGTATAGTGAATATAAAAGCCCTTTTCATCATTGCTTCTTTCTGGTCTTAATCCAACAGCAAAGCAGGAGGACAGCAGAAAAATCTCTCCTGGGTGGTATTTTGTTGACTACTGTGGTGGAAGGCTAATAAGAAGGGTAGTGATGCCAGTAAGGTTTGTTTGGTCTCTAGCTGAGTAACTTTTTTTCATAGTATTTTTCACTATGTTGCATATGATCAGCGTACTGTGAAAGTATAAATTCAGCTATAGCACCTCTCAAGTGATACAGTTCATTTCCATTTTTTGAATCAAACTTTAAAAACAGCCACATGAAAAGTATCTTCAGACTTTTGAGTATTAAATGAAGAAACTTGAAGCTCACTTTGGGGAAAACTTTATTTTGAACTGGCTGTTGATTCTTGCTAGTCTCACTTTTTTGACTATGTCAAGGACAAAGTGATAGCAAAGGCTAAAACCATATAGGCATTCTTTTTATATTCCTTGACAGAGGAGTTTATAAAATGGCAGGTGTAACTGAAATGCGTGTAAGTTTTTTGCAGTAAAACTTTTTAAATGGTTTAATTTATTGTGGAAGCTAATAAGGGGAGTTTTGGGAACTTGTTACACAGTTTTCTTTTCTAAAATTATGCTAATTTGCTATGCATGTGAATGAAAAGAAACTTTTCTAAGAAGTTTCAGATTATACAGTGAATTGCTTATTGTATTTAAAAACATTTAGTGCTGGGCAGGGGCTGTGTTCAGCTCTAACATCATTTACCTACGTAATTCATGCATGTTTAGTATAAAAGTACTTTTGCATGATTGACTATTTGAATATAGACATGAAACATTGGAATTTGGGGGTGTAGGTCTTTTTAATGAAATGTAATTTATTTTAATATTAGATTATTTATTATCTGCGTGCTGTTTATGAACTGACTTATCTTTTGATTTCTTTAGAAAATGTTAGATAATGTTGCTTAATTTAAAATATAAATACCCCCCATTTTTTCCTCCTGATATGATTAGATCTTTTTGAGGTTTAGAAAATAATATATAGGTCAGTTGAAGGTCTTTTTCAGTTGTAGGCCTTGAACCTATCTAGAAAATGTTACACCCACATCTTTAAGAAATACTAGAAACAAATCAACTGAAGCTAAAATTCAAACCCCCATAACATTTGAATTTAATTAACTTTTAAAAGTAGGACCATTGTATCAGTTTTATTTGCCTGTTTAGCTGACATTTCATAGAAGACATCATTTCATATCAATAAGTATTCCTCTGTATAACATGTTTTCAGGGTTTTTTTAAACCATCTACCTTGTTGTGAAATATAAGATTGGAGAACTATGTGAAGCGAACAAAGGATACAAATTAGAAGTTGGGCCCGCAGAGCTATGCCTGAGGCTCTCATGTCTCAGTATTGGGGTTTTGTTTTTGTTTTTGTTTTTGCATTGTTTTATTATCTAGATACGTACTCTGTTATTTAGCCAGGTCTTTTTAATTTTGGTTTTCTTTCTTTCTTTCTTTCTTTCTTTTTTTTTTTTTAAAGGAACTAACTTTGTCTATATAATAATAAAAAGTAACACATGCTTGTTACCCAGACAGTGTAAGAAGTATAATATCTAGAAACATAAAAATGTGAAAAGACCCACAATCTTAATACTTAGAGATTAATATTTGACATACATCTTTACAACTTTTTCCAAGTGTTGTCTTTTATATAAACCACCTTTTTAATTTTTAACAAAAATATTGTAATATTTTAATTCATTTTTGTCTTAAATGTTTTATAGTCATCTGAAAAAGATATAATTTTAATGATTACATAGTTTTGCAGTTGGTAGATTTAACCTGGCCTCCGTTAGTTAGACCTTTATATTATTGCTCATTTTTAATGTTCTTAGAAATGTCTGGGTCTTAAGGTTGCCTCTATATATGTACATATAAGATTTACAGCAAAATGTCTCAGGAATGTATTAGGAGGTAATGTGTTTCTTTTTGCACTTATTGTGAATTTAAATAAAACCTTTTGCCCTTGAATATATCAAGTTCAGTATGAACCTGTTGGCTCTGAATCCCTGATGTGGAGATAAAACTTAAGGAAATAAAAAACTTTTTTCAGTTGATGGATCATAACTTCTGTCTTAATCTAGGTAGATTAACATTAATACAAATATATCATTTTATATGAAAGGGATAATTCCTGTATTTTCATATTCTTATTACCTGTTTTTGTTGAGTTTTATTCTGATATTTTATTAGATATAGCTTTGTGCAAGATAGAATAATTTGTAAGCTGCAGTCTTGATTTTTATTTCCTTTATTCCAATATATGAATGAATTATACCCACTGGATCATAATACTACATTTCCACAGATTTTTTTCTAGCTTCTTAGAGGGAAGAAAATTTTTTGCTAATTTTACCATATAGATTCAGCAGATGTAACCCAACCTAAATGCTTTTTTTTTTTTAATGGAAAGAAAAAAGTGGTGAGAATATCAGTTTTTTAACTTTGTAAAGACTCAATCATGATCTGACTCTTAAATGGAAGAGTCCAGAGCTGAGAAACTAGTGGTTATTTGTCTTCTAACTTGTTTACTTCACTATACCTTTCCTTTTTTCCACTTGAGGCAAAAGAAAATGATTTAAATGTGAACTTTGCCTTGGACTGTAGATATAATTTAGTATTAATTTCATGCTAAGTGCCATATACTTAGGAGATATACTTTATTAATACTTATAAAAGTAGAAAACATGAAACGTATAAGAGACTTGATGGAGTTATTTTGTTCTCAGGCTTCAAAAGTGTTAAGCTTCCCTTTTTAAACTTTTTTTTTTTTTTAAAGATTTTATTTATTTACTTGACAGACAGAGATCACAGTGGGCAGAGAGGCAGGCAGAGAGAGAGAGGGGGGAAAGCAGGCTCCCTGCTGAACAGAGAGACCGATGTAGGGCTCGATCCCAGGACCCTGGGATCATGACCTGAGCTGAAGGTAGAGACTTTAACCCACTGAGCCACCCAAGCGCCCCTACTTTTTAACTTTTTATTTTGACATAATTTCATACTTAAGGAGAAGTACAGTTGCAAGAATAGTACAAAGAATTCCAGGTAATTTTCACCCAGACCCCCCAGGTGTCAACATTTTACTGCGTTTGCTTTATTCTTTCTCTGTAAATATATACATTTATTATTTTGAATAGTTCAAAAAATGAGTAGGTTGCAGATATGTTGTTCCTCAAATGGTTTAGCATATGTTACCTGACAACAAGAACATCCTCTTAAGTGACCACAGTACAGTGATGAAAACCAGGAAAGTAATTGATACAGTACTGTTATCTGACCCACAATTCAGTTTTCTTTCATTCTTTAATAATTTCTAAAGGTTCTATAATTGGGCAAGGGAGTCAGGGAGAGTTTCTAAATTTATTGTTATGTTAAAATTTGGTCTGGTATGATTTTTCTAGAGAAGTTTTTGGTGGTGTGCATTTTGCTGTGTTATTTACAGCTCAGTAAAAGCATGTAAATCAATAACAGAAATCACTGTGGAGCATCTAGAGTAAGTGTGAAGCATCTGAAATTTGGAAAAATATGAGGAAGGAATTAAAAAGTTTTTAAGACTTCCTTAGATTTTTGTCTGCTTCAGGGTTTCTACGTGGAAAGTTTAAATTGTGAATTGTAATATGTTTTCTTTTATAGATGTTCTTACTGTATGGCTTACTACTCCTATGCTATTTAAGACTTCTAAAATTGAGGCTTATTAAAATAGTCATTTCATATCTTTCCTTCAAATGATTCATAGGCTTTTCCCATTTCAAAGACTCACATTCTGAGAACATATATGTTTACAGTTCTAGTTTTTAGTGAATGAATGAACTTGTCTTAATTTTTCTCATGATTGTCATTTGTGCTAATTTTCCTGTCTTTTCCATGTATAGAATATGATTGTCATTCCCCTTCTTAACTGATGTTACAGAATTGCTGCACATCCTTTGACTTGTCAATACATTGGAAAAGGAAAGTCTTTTCACTTTTTCAGTATTTTTAAAATATAATTTATTAGTGGGGCGCCTGGGTGGCTCAGTGGGTTAAGCCGCTGCCTTCGGCTCAGGTCATGATCTCAGGGTCCTGGGATCGAGTCCCGCATCGGGCTCTCTGCTCAGCAGGGAGACTGCTTCCCTGTCTCTCTCTCTGCCTGCCTCTCCGTCTACTTGTGATTTCTCTCTGTCAAATAAATAAATAAAATCTTAAAAAAAAAAAAATATATATATATATAATTTATTAGTGAGTGTCCTGGATTGTTTTCTAGTTTTTAAAAAATTTTATATTAGTTTTTGTCACTTGTTACTCCAGATCCAGGATGACAAACCATCGACAGAAATGTAATATTTTTGTCAAGTGTGACTTTTGTCCAAATATCTATACATTGGACATTTTAACATTTAAGGAGAAATTGTTCTTTTATAGCAGTAACTTTTAGTAGGCTTTTAAAAACAACTTGGTGCACGCTGTAAAATATTTGGTATTTTTAAAAAGATGTTATTTATTTATTTACTTATTTGAGAGAGACAGGGAGAGAACATGCGCACATACACACAAATTCAGGGAGGGGCAGAGGGAGAGTGAGCATCTCAAGCAGACTCCTTGCTGAGTGTGGAGCCCCACACTGGGCTCAACCAGTTCCATGACCCTGAGATCATAACCTGAGCCAAAATCAAGAGTCAGACATTTAACCCACTGAGCCACCAGGTGCTCCAAATATCTGGTATTTAAGCTGCTTCTGTTACAAGAGAGTATAAATTTGAAGAATCCATAAAACAGTTAAGTATTCTCTTATATCAAATCAAAGAAAAAAATAGTTGTCTCTTATGAAAGGGTTGCAGCTTGTTTTGTATTTCCTGTTTTAATTTCACACCTTTATTTATGCATATATGTATATATGCATGCATGCTCCACACCTAGCCCAACATAGGCTTTGAACTCAGGATCCAGAGATCAAGACCTGAGCTGAGATCATGAGTCAGACACTTAATTGAATGAACCACTGAGCTGCCCCTGATTTCACATTTTTAAGACAGAACATTGAGTTCAACTCATACATATATTTTTTTCCATCCCCATAAGACAGTACCTTAACTTACACATTTTGACAAGGATTAGAAAGTATCAGATTGATACTCTTTATAAAACTACAGATTCACTTTGTAGCTAACTATCTTAACTTGACCTTTTGACAAGGGGTCAGAAAGTACCAGCTTGATATTCTCTGAATCAGTACACTTTTTTAAAACTATGGAATCACTTTCTAGCTGAACTAGTTTTTTTTTCTTAATATTGTGATGTTATTTTTTTTAAGATGATAGTTTTCGTGTGAAAGCTTTTATTTTATTAGAACAATAATGAGAAAATAGAACAGATGTAGCAGACATAACTAAATAAACTTACTGGGGTGCCAGAGTGGCTCAGTCAGTTAAGCATCTGCCTTTGCGTCAGGTCATGGTCCCAGAGTCCTGGGATAGAGCCCTGCCTCAGGCTTCCTGCTCAGCAGGAGCCTGCTTCTCCCTGTCCTCCCAACTCATGCTGTCTCTCACGCTCACTCTCTCTTTCTCTCAAATAGTTAAGATCTTTTAAAAAATATAAAATAAATTTTATCTTTTCCAGATTGCCTGCTAACAGTTGCTTTCACTTTAGAATATAAGGTTTGGGGTGCCTGGGTGGCTCAGTGGGTTAAGCTGCTGCCTTCGGCTCAGGTCATGATCTCAGGGTCCTGGGATCGAGTCCCGCATCGGGCTCTCTGCTCAGCAGGGAGCCTGCTTCCTCCTCTCTCTCTCTCTCTCTGCCTGCCTCTCTGCCTACTTGTGATCTCTCTCTGTCAAATAAATTAAAAAAAAAAAAAGAATATAAGGTTTGATTGACAAAGGGGGGGCACTTATGAGGAAGGGAAAATGTTAGATTCAGTAAAACACTTGAGTACTTACAGTAATAGAGTCTATAGAAAGATAAACTCCATTAAGTCCTGAATATGTGTGTTTGAGAAGAGTATGGGTTTAAAAACATGAACACAGCAATCATCTGTCCTTAGTTTGGCTTACACATGCCATAATTAGTCTATTGTTCGTTGTCCTATAATCTGTTTAGAGGATTATACATTTTGCAAATTGGATGGTCATGGTTAAGAGGTAGATGGGTTGTTATATAATTCAGAGTAGTAAAAAAGTTTTTCTTGGGGCACCTGGGTGGCTCAGTCCATTAAGCTCATGACTCTGATTTCAGCTCAGATCATGATTTCAGGGTCATAAGATTGGGCCCTGTGTCAGGCTCTGCACTGAGTATGGATCCTGCTTGGGATTCTTTTTCTCCCTCTGATCCTTTCCCTGCCCTCTACCTAAAAAAAGAAAGTGTTTTTCTCGTTGTTCAGTTTGATAAAGTATTTCTCCTATAAAGTGCAACAGTAATTAAGAATCAGGCTTTATCTAATAAGTGCTTAATGAGTTTTCATTTAGGCCTTGATTATTTTTGTATGTTTAATATTCTTTATTAATATGTTTACAGTTTTCTTCCACTTTTTTTTTTAAGATTTTATTTATTTATTTGACAGAGATCACAAATAGGCAGAGAGGCAGGCAGAGAGAGGGGGAAGCAGGCTCCCTGCTGAGCAGAGATCCGGATGCAGGGCTGGATCCCAGGACCCTGAGCTCATGACCTGAGCTGAAGGCAGAGGTTTAACCCACTGAGCCACCCAGGCGCCCTGTTTACAGTTTCTTATTACTGCTAATTAGTCTTCAAATTTATTTGAAGTTGCATTTTGTTACATTTATTATAGTTAGAATATTGGGTAGATTTAGAAAGAGAATGAATACACATTAAATTTGTAGTTGAAAGGTATTCTGTAAACTAGGGACTACTTAAGACTCATATCTAATTATGAAATCTGCTTTCTTAAGCAGCTTTTGGGCACTAGAATTAAAGCGGGGTTCTTACATTGTCTCCTGAACTTGGCACTGTGACACACAAAGACTAGTGTTTGGCTCTAGTATGAAAAAATAATTAATAGTTATTACATAATTTGGGACCTTTAGTTTAAACAATAACTTTCATGTTATCTCCTATTTTTCCTTTTCTTCCGTGTTTCTCAGTCTATGTGTTCAGGAAGATTATGACTTCACATGTGGGATAAAACTTGAGCTCATCTTTATTATTTTTGATATTAGCATCATGAAATTATCTGTAAGACAATATCTAATAAAGTCATATGTTATGGTACATGCAAGTATAATAAGAATGAGCAGGGAAAGATTAGCAAAGGCTTTAAGAGGAGAGCTGGAAGTGGTTTGAAGGAATAAGTACAATTGTGGTAAGAGCATGGTAGAGGTAGAGTGTGTGTGTGTGTGTGTGTGTGTGTGTGTGTGTGTGTGAGATGAGGAGGCTAAAATCAGGGAGATTTGTGTTGTGGAGCATTAAAAGATGAGATCAAATAGGAAAAATAGGATCAGATCATGAAGCCACATGCAAGGTGTAAAGTACAAGATTTTAGTTAGCTTTGATCCAAAGAAGTTAAGGTGCCACTTGTGGTTTCTGAATTAGGGGTGATAATTGTGATAATTTTAGAAAATTAATTTGTGGCTTTCCAATTTTGTAGAAGGTAAGTGGGGCTGGGGGTTAGGAAAACTAAAGGAATCTATGGCGGTAATTGATAAGAATGAAAGCTTTGATTAGAAAAATGTCAACAAGGTAGATTAAGCTGAAGCATAATAGAGGAGAATTTTTTTTTTCTTGGTAGGGAAAATTCTTTTTAAAAACAACCCTACCCCCATTTTAAAAGTTGAGGAATTTTTAAAGAAAAGATTACTTATTTTTAGTTATATTGTTGGGGGAGTGTGCAGAGGGTGAGGGAGAATCGCAAGCAGACTCCCCAGGAAGCATGGAGCTGGATGTGAGGCTCAGTTCCACAGTCGTGACCTGAGCCAAAATTGAGAGTGGGACACTTAACTGACAGAGCCATCCAGATGCCCCTACAAGTTGAAGAGGAATTACTAAAATGTAGTTGCAGAATTTTAAGAATAGAAACCAGAGCAAAGGTGATGATACTTTTAAGTGGGGAAGTTAAAAAGGAGAGCTATTTGTGAGTAAAGATAACATTTTCTTTTATGTCGAATTTTAACTGATGGTTAGTTTTTAACAGTTGGCAGTTTCTCAGTTGTTATAGAATTTGTTTGTAGTTATTCTGTATCAGGGAGAAAATCCTCACATAATCCCTGTGATAATTATTTTAGAAAATTCAGACTATTTGGCATACTGCCTACTTCCATGCAGCAGTAAAGATACTTAAGCATTTCTGAGAAATTAGGGATTACTGTTAGGACAATAAATGTGTAAGATTTCACCTGTTCCCATTAATTCTTAACATCTCACTGCCTAGCATTTTGTTACGGATACATGGATGAATGATAGTTTCTATAGAGTTACTAATATTCTAATAGCCATAGTGAAATTTAATAATTAAGTAGCTGTTAGTCCATTAATACTGGCTTTAGTAAAGTCATAAATATAAAGTCATAGTAAATATAAATAAATATAAGGTCATAATGTGTGACCTTGGGTTTGCCTGTTTTGTTTTTACTTGATACTGACTACAAAATACTTTCTTTTGTCTTTTCAAAAATTTTTTTGACATTCTTAAAACTGTTTTCTTTCAAAATACTTAAGATAATAGTTCTGTCATTTTTGAAGTTCATAGTTAAAGAGATCTCACAGTACTGCAGATGCTTTTGAGTTTTGTATATTTTGGCCTGAATAATCCAGGCAACAACTGAAATTCTCTCTTTAAATTTATGGCCTGTGACAGTGTTGACTTTTCATACTACTATGAGAATCTCAGAGCACACATGGGTAAATGAAACTTCAGATCTAGGAAGAGTGAAAAAAAATTGAGAAAAATTGGGGTTGCTTTGTTAATGACACATTTGTGGAAGTGTGGCAGGAAAATATCCATATGAACACCAGGGAGAGTCAATTATTTGTTGCCTCATATAAAAATCATGTGTACTTATTTAACTTTTTATGATAGTGAATTAAATTGGAAAAAAACTTGTGTTTTATTCTGTGCATTGTTCAACGTTAATCATCTTAAACACCAAAATTGCCTTTTAAGGGTACTTATGTCTGTGAGCTTATAGAGCTTTGGTTGAATGATGGAAGACTCAATTTTATATATAGATATAAAACATAGTGGGTATATATTTCACTACAGAAATTATGAATATATTATTTAAATCTTTTTAGTATCTTTGGAAATATTTGAAATATTTCAGTTTGGAAAACTGAAGATCTATTTATCTGAGATTTTTATAACTGGAACTTCTGAAAAGTAGCCTGTTTTGTTAGTAAATTAGTTTTAAGGCTGCTAGCAAGTCAGATGGTAGCCATGAAATGAACCTCTACAGCCAACATTAATTTACTGGGTTCAACAGGACAAAACTCTATGACATGATAACTGATTTGAGAGATAAATTGTCCCTCATCCCTTCAGGACTTTTTTTAAGAGATGGGGGGAGAGAGGGAGAAAGGAGGGAGGCAGAGGGAGAGAGAGAATCTTAAGCAGGTTCTGAGTTGTGTGGGGCTTGATCTTATAACCCTGAGATCATGACCTGAGCAAAATCAAGGGTTGGATGCTTAGCCAACTGGGCCATGCAGGTGCCCCCCCTTCTAATCAGTCAAGGTCAGCCTCTACTGGAATGACTGATTATAAAGGTGTAAGAGCAGAGGAAGATAAAAAATATAGCTACTGTGTTTACTTATATTGCAGAAGACATTAATCTCCTTAATATTGTAAATTTGCTGCTGTTTTAAAGTGCTGAAGATCTGCTTGCATGATCTTGAGAGAGGGTTTGGGCACGCTCTTTTTTTTTTTTTTTTTAAGATTTTATTTATTTGTCAGAGAGAGGGAAAGAGAGCAAGCACAGGCAGACAGAATGGCAGGCAGAGGCAGAGGGAGAAGCAGGCTCCCTGCTGAGCAAGGAGCCCGATGTGGGACTCGATGCCGGACTCGATGCCGGGATCATGACCCGAGCCAAAGGCAGCCGCCCAACCAACTGAGCCACCCAAGCGTCCCTGGGCAGGCTCTTGATAAAATTGTCTTAAGGATTTTGGAGTTTGTGGCTTCCCCCTCCCCTTTTGAAAGAGAGATCACGAGCAGTGGGGAGGGGCATAGGAAGGAGCAGGTCCCTGCTGAGCAAGGAGCCTGATGCAGGACTCCATCCCAAGACCCTGGGATCATGACTTGAGCCTGAGGCAGACACTTAACTGACTGAGCTACCCAGGCATCCCGAATTTTTGACTTTTATGTCTATATATTTTACTTTTGTTTTTAATGTTAAGCGGAGTTGTTTCTGCCATAAGTCAATTGAGAGTACTGTCCTGAAATCTAATTTTAGCTCACAGATCAGGAAGATAGTAGTTTAATAAAGGACTTTAAGGAGCACATATGGGAAGAAACTGTTTAGTCACTTTGTCATATTGCTTGAATTTAGCACCTGACAATAACTACTACCTTCTTGGAAGACATCTAAATTCCTGACATTGTACTTGGAACTTTACTTATAATTTCTAAAAATATATGGAACAGATGCCTAATTTAATTATTTTAGAAGAAGGGAATAGAATTATTGTTTAACTTGGTACCAGATATATACTATCTAGTATATTCTAAAAATGTATCTAAACTAGAAATGTGTAGGAAATGAAAGTACTACTCGGACATTTTTACCAAAATTTATTTTAGCTGAAGTTGTATAGATATACTTGAGTAACTTAGAATTCTAGGTCTGGATAGTTACAATTCTAAGTTATGAGACTGAATTCTCATCAAAGGTTTATTGTGATATATGAGTATATAAGATAATTTAGTATCTAATAATTTGGTGTATAGACTATATTTCATTATTATTTCTGCTTGTGCTGTATAAGGGAATTTGATGCCCCAGTTAAGTATTTTTGAATAGCTTGGTTTTTTGTTGGTGTTTTTAAGGGTTTTGTTTATTTATTAGAGAGAGAGCACACAAGTAGGGTGAAGGGCAGAGGGAAACGCAGACCCCTTGCTGAGCAGGGAGCCCAACCTAGGGCTTGAACCATGATGCTTAACTAACTGAGCCACCCAGATGCCCCACCTTGTTGTTGTTGTTGTTGTTGTTTAAGAGATCTTGAATAGTGCATTTTCAGTACAGTTAAAGTTAATTTTGCATTTTTCCATCAAAGTCATCTCTGCATGTATTTACCATTCATCATAATCTGTGATGAAATTTGAAGTAAAGAAAATTGCTAAAATAATAAAACGAAAACAAAATATATTAAAGCATGAAAAACAACAGGAATAGTAAAATAGTCTGCTGATTTTTCCAGATTTCTTTTTCACTATTAAGCTATTTACTTGTTTTACGTTAGGAGGTATTTTCTATGCATGTGCCAACTCCATTATTTATTTTAGCTATTTAAATGGCTTAGCTTCCTTAGCTTTTGGTCTACTTTAACAAATAATACTTGGAAAACTTGCTAATGTAAACTGTAGGTTTTGTAATTTAAGTCAAAGCATACTAGCAGAAATAGAGACCCTTTTAAATGTCTCAAACCATTGACCTCTGGAAATAGCCAGTCAGGGCCCACACTACACAAAAATCAGTTTAGAGCTCTGTATGTATATGTGTACTTTTTTTAAAAATTTTTTTTTCTTTTGGATTTTATTTTGGAGGGATAGAGTGAATGAGTCAGGTGAGGGGCTGAGGGAGAACCTCAAGTGGACTTCCTGCTAAGCCCCAATGTGAGGCTCAGTCCCACGACCCATGAGATCATGACTTGAGCTGAAACAAAGAGTTGGATGTCCAATCGCCAGCTACCAGGCATCCTGTGTATGTGTACTTTTTAAAAAAAAAATTTAAATCAGTGATCTAACTTGTTAATGATGGAAAGAGGAGAGGGGGCCAATAAGCATGAACCTCATTATACTTTTTAAGGGATAAATCTTTCATTAGAGTTTGTTATTTAAAAAGATGCAAATTCAACTTTGACTTACAGCTGAGAAGGGAGTATTAGAGTTCATAATCTCTTATTTCAGTGGCAGTTTTCCAACTTTATGCTTTCTTGTTGAAGTTCGTATTCTACTCCATTTTGTAAAGGAAGTGTTTTTAACCAGACTGTTTTCTTTCCAACCAGACCATTTTTTAATAAAGATTTAAGATATACCATGTCACCACTGGCATAAGTGGAATTAATTATTTGACTGTGTTCTTTAGGTTTGATAAAATTGAAGAAGAAAGGGTTCGTTTGATATGTGAATTATAGGTTTCCTTAGTCAGTGGAGTGTCCATAAAAAGGAGAATTAGTTATAGAAGTATGAAAAGAACCTTGTTATAAGATCCCATTTTGTAGACCATAAAATTTCCAAAAAAGGAAATGCTAATATAGTAATAGTATTCTTAAATTGCGTGATGAAATCTCTTAGGTTAACTGATAAAAAGTATCAAAATTTCCTTTATTAAAAACTACTTTTAATTTTGGTTCTTTGAATTGCTAATGACTTTTTATATGTTTATGCAGTCATTTGCTGTAATTAGTTA
Source organism: Mustela erminea (assembly GCF_009829155.1). Classification (NCBI taxonomy): domain Eukaryota; kingdom Metazoa; phylum Chordata; class Mammalia; order Carnivora; family Mustelidae; genus Mustela; species Mustela erminea. The sequence continues at coordinate 81,828,925 of NC_045618.1, read as the reverse complement.
TAAATAAGATGAATTTATAGAATAGAAACTAATTCCCTCTGTAGAAAAACAAGGACAAATAAATTGAGTATTTACTGTGATTATTGTATACCCCAGTGATGGGTGATTATGGAAAGTAGAAATACATAGCTATATGTAATAAATGCTGAATGAGCAGTAAGCTTGCTATGATTAAATAAATATATGTATATAGCGTGAGATGGAGAAATGTAATCATATGCTTAATTAGAAATCTGGTTAAAAGTAGTTAAAACTGCCCAGGTACTTAGCTTCACATGCCCCTAAATTTCTCAACAGCTGATCAGAAATAATCTCTGCAAAAGCTCTATATAATAATGCAGAATAATTTGTTATTATGTTAAAAGTAATTTATTGGGCTTTTATTAAGATTTGTGTTAATGAATGTGTAATTGTGAGTGGGAGGAATTGTGGCAGTTTGTTCTAATTTGTCTTATAAACAAATTATGAAATTAAAAGAAAAATTTGTCCTTATACTGGCTAAAAATGCTTTGAGAAAATATTACCTAATGAATTTTACATAGTTATTCTTAACATCATTTGAAATGGTTTTTTTAATAGTGTTTTGCAGCTTCTAATACTACCAATAACCGCATACTAGATTTTGGTAGGATCAATTCTGTAGATTTAGATTTAATAAGCATAATCATTGAAAGATTAAATACTACTGGTATATATATACTATATATATATATATATATATATACCTGTATATATATATATCTTGTCAGATTTACTCTAGATTGGTTGCTGACTCACAACTTCATTAGCTTACTTTGATAATAAATTATTATATTCTAAATAAAGGTAAATTTTACTTTTGCAGTAGTATATATTGAGGAGATGTTGACTTGTGTCTTAGAGTAATTTTCAATAGTATTAGTGATGACTGACAAATTTCATTACATCTGTTGTGTTTCTTATATATTGTTTATATCATTTTTGTAGGAACTTTTCAAAATTATTAATTAGCTTAGTTTTTAAATGTTTCTCTTAAATTTGCTCATGAATTTTAAATGTTTTTTTGACATGTTGAGTTGTTTTGTATTACAATGACTTGTGTACTTTCTTCTTGTATCTTCAGATTAAAATTTTGATTTCAAAGCATGTGTGGGATAATACTAAGAATTATTCCTTGTACTGTAACTGTTACAGCAAAATACTTATATAATAGTATAGCTATTCTGATTATGGCAGAGTTTGATGTTAACAGCAACAGATATTTAAAGTTGTAGAGTTAGTCAATATAGAATAGTTATTTTATTTTAGAAGTATGGTAAATAAAAGGAGAGTTAAAATAAGAAATCATAGTCAAAGCTTGAAAACTGGAAGGCATTTTGAACATCACATGGATTAACCTTTTACAGAAAGGAAGCTGACAGTTTTGGTTGTAGAACCATCCTCTTCTAGAACATTGTTGTTACTGGAGTAACCTGAGCAATTTAAGGCTTCATTTCAGTAAACTAGTAAACTGATAAATTGGATACCATTTACTTTTGAATACTTACATTAATTTTTATTAGGGACTAGAATACCTGGCACTTCTAAGCAAATACGATACAAAGCAAAAGGACTATAACATTTTAAAAATATTATAGTTCTAATTGTACCAAAGTGATAAGTAATTAATTTAAATAGACAAAGCACAAAGCTTATGTGGCCCCCCTCCTATCCCGGAATAATGTATCTAGTGCATATTTGATTTGTAGAAGATTATGTTGCAGTTTGTAAATAAGAAAATAAACATTTGTTTATTGATACTCAGTAATAGGATTTTTTGAGTGGAAGAAATAGGAGGGAAGTGGGAAAATAAAAAAAATAATTATATTAATATTGTAACTGTTAAGTGCTTACATTTCCCCCACAATATTGTCTTGTACTGTATGATTTTTCAGCATTTAAGAAGCGGTTTTGTTCTTTATAGCTGAACCAATAACGTTTCCATCTGGAGGAGGCAAGTCATTTATTATGGGTTCTGATGATGTTTTGTTAAGTGTACTGGGCCTTGGAGACCTTGCAGACTTGACGGTAACAAATGATGCAGACTATAGTTATGATGTAAGTGCAGTTTTATTTTTAATTTTTTAATGATTTAATAGAAGGCTCCTTATTTTTTTGGAAACACTTATAAAACAGAATTAATGTCAAGGTGCATGGAAAAGATAAGTTTAAGTGTGTCAATATGTTGATTTGAAGTGACATGTAGTTTTTCTTTTGTAATTACTTTGTGGTGCTTAAATTTTTCTTAGGTATTGTGGTGGATTAGCTAGAAGTTTGGGATGATTGATTACCTTATAATATTGGTTGATAAATATCTATCTTGAGTAGTCAACTCTCAATTATCTACTCAAATTGAGCCATATTTTGGTGTCAACAAGAGAAAAATAGGTAACCTGAATCACTTGCCTTCAGGATACTTCTTAAAAATTATGTTTTATTTTTGAACTTTTATTTTTGTAAGCATAATGTTAAAGTTAGCTTGCCATTTCCTGAATACTTAGTCCTTCATTTGAGGGATGGGGAGAGAATGGAGATTGGATGGGAAGGTAGTGTTCAGAGGTGAAAGTAGTCTTGGATTAAATTTTTTATAGACAATTAACACTCAATTGAGAGTTAACTATACTTGTTTAGATTTTGTATGAACGAATTTGCAGTTTTTCAGCAAATTTATTTGTTCCCTTTTATAGCATTTCTTTTTTTCTACGTATTATATTTAGATGAGCATGCTTTTTAGAGACACCAGTCTTGGTGGGCTGGATTATTCTCATTAATATTTTCAAAGTATATAAGCAACTAAATTCTAGTAAACTTTTGACTACTTTAGAAGTGGTTTCACAGCCTATCTTTACAGATGGAGAAATGAAGGTAAAAAGATTAACCTCTTACCAATATCAACAATAATAATGAAAATAGGATGACGATATTCCTAAAGTGTCTTTAGTTCAGACTTTTGGAAAGTACCTTAATTTGCTTCCTTTAAAAATTTCACATGCTAATTTTCTAAATGACAGCTGTATTGTTAATACTATTCGCTTGGATTTTTGGTAGTGATTTATTAATTTTTATTTTTTTCATGTAAAGCATTGCAGCATGGTAGTTTTTTTGTTGTTCTCATCTGACGTTTAATAGGACTTTTGGCTTTAGCCTGATGATTAGGTAAAACAGATTAAGGAACTCTTCATTTGATCTAGATATTTGAAAGCTAATTGAAGTTATTCTTCTTAGTATCATTTATTAAATTATAAAGATTTGTTATAAAGTTTTTAAGGTACATTAAATTTCCACTGGACATTTTAGCAAAGCAGTTTAATATATATATTTTACACACCAAAACACACAAAACTCCACTTGCCTATCAGTTTACGACTTTTACCACTAAATATTGCACTCTTTCTTTTTAGTTGCCTGCCAATAAAGATGCCTTTCGAAAGACATGGAACCCCAAGTATACACTACGTAGCCATTTCGATGGAGTACGGGCATTAGCTTTTCATCCTGTAGAACCTGTGCTGGTTACTGCCTCTGAGGACCATACTCTGAAACTTTGGAACTTGCAAAAAACAGTTCCTGCCAAAAAGCAAGTATTTTCATGTTAGCCTGTCTTTTTTTCCTTCTAAATTTGCTAATAATTATAAGTAATTATCCTTCTATATGGTTCTCTTTTTTAAAGCTTTCATTTGATCTTACCTAAGGATTCTTGAATGTCAACCAGTGATTTGCAGTTACTTAATTACCTTCTCCTCCCCCACCCTTGTACTTTCCTCTTTCAGGAGTGCCTCTTTAGATGTAGAGCCTATCTACACATTTAGGGCCCACATGTAAGTTTCGTTGAATTTGTGCTTAAATTAACAATCATAGTTATTGTTCACTATTACTTATGAATCCTCAAAGCTTAAAATTTTCTTTCAGTGTTTTATAGTAGAAAAGACATTTGTTAAGTAGTATTTCATTTGATTAATGATTGTATTAGTGAGAATATAATCTGTACTGTTCAAATTTAGGTTTTAAATTTTAAACAGTTTTTAGATACTGCATGAGTTTAGAGATTGGGGGGATACAGATATGTCTTCTTAGACTTTATAAGTAATTTTTTCCCTCTTTTCCTGTAATAGTGGTCCTGTTCTATCATTAGCTATTAGTTCTAATGGAGAACAGTGTTTTAGTGGTGGTATTGATGCAACCATCCAGTGGTGGAATATGCCTAGCCCTAATGTGGATCCATATGATACCTATGGTAAGTGAAAGGCTTAAAACATCTTTTTAAGTGAATGGAACTGACAAAATATTATTATAAGTTGCTTAAGCAAGTATTTGTCTTCTCATTTAGTTTTCATTTACTATTAATTTGCTTTATTAAATGGGGAAAATTAAGCAGTATCATACCATGGAATATTTAAGCCTGTGAATTGGTACTTTATTGTCCAAAAATTAAAAAATATATATATTAATTAAAACAATTAATTTTAGTGCTAGTTAACAAGAAGGAAAATAAAATGTAATGAACAGTTTTAAACTTAAGAAATAGTTTATATAGTTCAAAAATACTTAGCATGGGGTGCCGGGGTGGCTCAGTGGGTTAAAGCCTCTGCCTTCGGCTCGGGTCATGATCTCAGGGTTCTGGGATCAAGCCCCGCATCAGGCTCTCCGCTTAGCGTGGAGCCTGCTTCCTCCTTTCTCTCTGCCTGCCTCTCTGCCTACTTGTTATTTCTGTCTGTCAAATAAATAAATAAAATATTACAAACAAAACAAAACAAAAATACTTAGCAAAAGAAAGTAGAAACAAATAGTGGCACTGTGTAAATCAGTACAACTTTTTAGAGGACAAAAATTTCTTAATTAAGAGAACCCTTTTACCCACAAATTATACTTTAAAAAATTTGTCCCACAGAAATACCTATATCTGTATTCAAATATATTTATAAGGGCATGTTTGTAATTATAAGAAATTAAAACAAAAAGAATATTTATTAATATGAAAAGGTAGAATGAACAGTGATCTACCTAATGGTTGGTGCATTTAAAAAAAATTTCAGGAGTGGGACACCTGGGTGGCTCAGTCAGTTAAGTATCTGCTTTCCACTCAGGTCACGATCCTAGTGTTCTGGGATTGAGTCCCGCATCGGGCTCCTTGCTTAGCGGGGAGCCTGCTTCTCCTCTTGCTTGTGCTCGCTCTCAGTCTCTCTCTGATTGATTGGTAAATAAATAAATAAATAAATAACTTTAAAAAAATGTACTCTGACTCTAACATTGTTAGACATCAAAAATAAATAAATAAATAAATAGATAGATAGATAGATAGATAAATAAATAAAATCCAGGATCTCTTTGTCCTTTTTATTTAACACACACTTGGTGCCTGAATTTGTCAGGTATGGTGTTAAGCACTATATCAAGAAATAAGAGTTAGTCTAGTGAAAGGACAGACATCAAACAAACAAAGGGGTCCAGTTTATGGCTAGAAATTTTAATAAGCAGTATGAAGATATAGAAATACTACGGAAGATAAAGATTCTTTATCTTTATCTTTAATACGGAAGATTCTTTTAGATATAGTCCAAAATAGTGACATTTAAGTCACAGTCGAAAGGATAAAAGGAAACTTTTAGGGGGCATTTTGGTGGCTCAGCCAGTTGAGCATCCAACTCTTGGTTTTTGGCTCAGGTAATGATCTCAGGGTCATGGGATTGAGCCCTGTGAGATGCCCCACACTTGGCATGAAGTCTGCTTGAGATTAAATAAATAAAGTCTTTTTTTTTTCTTTTTCCTAAAGGAAACTTTCAGTAAAGAGTTTTTAATCCAGAAAATGACCCATAAATGTAGGGTTTATTATTTTTTTAAAAAGATTTTGTTTATTTATTTGACAGAGAGAGATCACAAGTAGGCAGAGAGGCAAGAAGAGAAAGAGAGGGAAGCAGGCTCCCTGCTGAGCAGAGAGCCCGATGCGGGGCTCGATTCCGTGACCCTGAGATCATGACCCAAGCCAAAGGCAGAGGCTTAAGCCACTGAGCCACCCAGGTGCCCCTAAATATAGGGTTTAAAAAGGTGACCTGGCTATTGTAAGGAGAATAGATTAGGGGTGGGAGAAATGGAGAAAAGAATACCAATTAATGTCGTAAAGTTATAATGTAGTAGTCCAGTAGACTAGTTGAGAGTTGATGTTTCTCCATGGTTGTAAAGATGGTAAATCACTTCATAGTGGACCTGGGGAAGTAGGGTAGAATAGGAAGAATCTACTGATAAATTGGATTGAGTGGATAAAGTGATGGATAAGTGATTCTTGATTTTGTTTCTTTTTAAAACAGCTTTATTGAGGTATAATTCACATGCTAAAATTCATCTTTTTATGTATACAGTTTTTACTATATAGATAATATATATATAGTTTTTACTATATTCACAGGGTTGTACATCCATTCCATTACCACTGTCTAATTCAGAACATTTTTATCACTACTGCTTTTTTTTTTTTTTGGACACGAACAATTGAGTATATTAAGAACAGGTGTGAGAGGATTAAAGATGGTGAGTTCAGTTTTTAGCCATATTAAGAGATGGCAGTATCAAGTAGCTGATATTAAGATATAGGAATAGATTGTATAACATAGGGAACAGTGTACTGTTTAGGGCATGAAGAGAAGACAGAGTCCTGAACAACTCTGATACTGGGAGGGTGACTAGAGCAGGAAAGCCAACAAAGGAAACTGAGAAGGAGTGGCCTTTGAGGAAGGAGGAAGTGAAGGAAAATGTGGGATCATGGAAGTATACCAAAATAAAAAACCATTTTGAAAAGAAGGAAGCAGTCTGCCCTTTCATATGTTGCTGAGAAGTCCAATAATAGGAGGATAGAAAGGTTCCTTTTTTTATATGACAAATAGGTCACCCAGGTCTTAGCCAGAGGTTAGATGCTGGGACAAAGACCCTAGGGTGAAGGTACCTGTGGGCAACTTTTTAAGGCACACTCTGGATGAAAAGCAGTGTGATAAAAATAACCAAGAAAATAATCTTCAAAGGAAGAAAAATTTCATTAAAGTTTTTGATAAAAGAGAGTTCATCATTGGTAATTTCAGCAAGGGCTGTTTTGGTGTAATGGTGGTATCAGAAAGCATATTACACTGATTAAGAGAGTGAATGAGAGGTAAAAAAAGCATTTTATTCAATATGCTCTTCTGCTGTCTGTTGGAAGGGTGATATAAGATTAATGAAGGTTTTTGTTTAAGTCAGGAGATTCTGGAGCATCTTTGTTTGCTGTGGTAATGATTCTAAGGAGAAGGAGAATTATTGTGTAGTACAGAAACTGTAAACATGAAATAAGTTAGTGAGTTGAGGGACGCCTGGGTGGCTCAGTTGGTTAAGCGTCTGCCTTCGGCTCAGGTCATGATCCCAGCGTCCTGGGATTGAGTCCCACATCGGGCTCCTTGCTTGGCAGGGAGCCTGCTTCTCCCTCTGCCTCTGCCTGCCACTCTGTCTGCCTGTGCTTGCTCTCGCTTCTCTCTCTATGACAAATAAATAAAATTAAAAAATCTTAAAAAAAAAAAAAAAAACCTGTTTAAAAAAAAAAAAAAAAAAGTTAGTGAGTTGAATGGAATCCAAAATTTACCTGGTAGAATTAGCCTTTGAGAAGAAGGTGGACAGTTCTTTATTCCTATCTGAAGGCAAGGAGAAGGTGGCTTTAGACACTTAGTAGATTGGATAGAGAAAAGATAAGGGGAGGGGTTTTTATTTCAGTGCTACAGTTTCTCAATGAAGTCTATAGAGATAATCATTCAAGTGGAAGGAAGTTTGGAAACTGAAAATTCCGGAGATGATAAGAAACAGCTGTGGAATGTGGGAGTTTGCTAGAGAAATAGGATTATAGGCCAGATGGTACACAGTGTTATTATTAGCCACCATGTCCATCAGATGATAAATGGGTAAATGAAACATAGTATATTCATACAATGGATATTATACAATAAAAAGAAGTAAAGTACTGAGGCATGTTACATCATGGACAAACCCTGGAAACTCTTTGCTAAGTGCAAGAAGCCCGTCACAAAAGACCGTCTGTATGAAATGTCCTGAACAGACAAACTTAAAAAAACAGAGTAGATTAGTGGTTTTGTAGTGCTGCAGAAAAGCAGGAAGAAGAATTGGGCGGTGGGGGGTGGGAATGGCTAATGAGTGATGAAGGTGTCCTAAAATTGATGTGCTGATGATTGTATAACTCTGTTAACATAATAAAAGCCATTGTATTTGGGCGCCTGGGTGGCGCAGTCGTTAAGTGTCTGCCTTCGCCTCAGCTCATAATCCCAGCATGATCCCAGGACCGAGAGATTGAGCTCCGTTTTGGGCTCCCAGCTCAGTGGGAAGCCTGCTTCTCCCTCTCCCGCTCCCCCTGGTTGTATTCCCTCTTACTGTCTCGCTCGCTCTCTGTGTCAAATAAATAATAAAATAATATACAGACAAAAGGTTGATATCTAGGATCTATAAAGAACTTCTCAAACTCAACACACACAAAACAGATAATCATATCAAAAAATGGGCAGAAGATATGAACAGACACTTCTCCAATGAAGACATACAAATGGCTATCAGACACATGAAAAAATGTTCATCATCACTAGTCATTAGGGAGATTCAAATTAAAACCACATTGAGATACCATCTTACACCAGTTAGAATGGCCAAAATTAGCAAGACAGGAAACAACATGTGTTGGAGAGGATGTGGAGAAAGGGGAACCCTCTTAAATGGTTGGTGGGAATGCAAGTTGGTGCAGCCTCTTTGGAGAACAGTGTGGAGATTCCTCAAGAAATTAAAAATAGAGCTTCCCTATGACCCTGCAATTTCACTACTGGTTAGTTACCCCAAAGATACAGATGTTGTGAAAAGAAGGGCCATCTGTACCCCAGTGTTTATAGCAGCAATGGCCACGGTCACCAAACTATGGAAAGAACCAAGATGCCTTTCAACGGACAAATGAATAAGGAAGATGTGGTCCATATACACTATGGAATATTATGCCTCCATCAGAAAGGATGAATACCCAACTTTTGTAGCAACATGGACGGGACTGGAAGAGATTATGCTGAGTGAATTAAGTCAAGCAGAGAGAGTCAATTATCATATGGTTTCACTTATTTGTGGAGCATAACAAATAACATGGAGGACATGGGGAGATGGAGAAGAGAAGGGTGTTGAGGGAAATTGGAAGGGGAGGTGAACCATGAGAGATTATGGACTCTGAAAAACAACCTGAGGGTTTTGAAGGGGCAGGGGGTGGGAGGTTGGGGGAACCAGGTGGTGGGTATTAGGGGGCACGTATTGCATGGAGCACTGGGTGTGGTGCAAAAACAATGAATACTGTTACGCTGAAAAGAAATTTAAAAAACAAAAAGAAAGAAAAAGAACTCACAGTAAAACAATTAGGTCAAAATCACTATGGGGAAAGAAAAATAATAATAGTGTATAATTTAAAAAAATAATAATAGGGACGCCTGGGTGGCTCAGTTGGTTGGACGACTGCCTTCGGCTCAGGTCATGATCCCGGAGTCCCGGGATCGAGTCCCGCATCGGGCTCCCAGCTCCATGGGGAGTCTGCTTCGCTCTCTGACCTTCTCCACTCTCTGACCTTCTCCTCGCTCATGCTCTCTCTCACTGTCTCTCTCTCAAATAAATAAATAAAATCTTTAAAAAAAAAAATAAATAAATAAAATAAAATAAAATAAATAAAATAAATCTCTAAAAAAAAAATAATAATAATAATAAAATAATAAATTTTTAAAAAAAAATTGTATTATACACTTTTTTTTGGGTTAAAGATTTTCTTTATTTGAGAAAGAGAGAGTGAGTGAGTGGGGAGGGGCCAAGGGAGAAGGACCAGCAGACTCCCTCTGAGTGTGGAACCTGACAAGGGGCTCCACCCCAGGACCCTGAGATGATGACCTGAGCCAAAGCCAGACACTTGATCAACTACCCAGGCACCCCCTTGAATTGTATACTTTAAATTGGTGAATTATATGGTATGGGAATTCTTTGTCATTAAAGCTGTTTTATAGAAAGTGTAGTGTTCTTTATAGAAAATTCTAAGAATACAGAAAGTATTGTGGGGAAGATAAAAAATAACCCATAATTCGACAACTTAGAGATGGCCAGTGTGTACATTTTGGTTATCTTCTTAGGGCTATTAAACATGGTCTTTATACTTACTTATGTGATAAGTTATATTTTTCCAAAACATTTCTTTCCAACTTCTTTTAGCTAATTTTTGTTTGTTTGTTGTTTTTTCCCAGAGCCAAATGTTCTAGCTGGCACTTTAGTTGCACATACAGATGCTGTCTGGGGTCTTGCTTACAGTGGCATAAAAAATCAATTACTGTCTTGTTCAGCAGATGGCACTGTTAGGTTATGGAATCCACAAGAAAAATTGCCATGTATTTGCACTTACAATGGAGACAAGGGTAAGTAAATTTTGCCCTATTAAAAAAAAGCTGGTTTTTTTTTTTTTTTAACTTGGAAATAGGAATGACAAAGCAAATGATTTACTATTCCTCTGTTACTCTGAGATAATGAAATAATTTTATAAAGCTTGTGGTGATCTTTGTACTCCTAGTCATTTTTTATAAACAAGAAAGGAGTTTTGCAAGTATATTCTATAGTTTGGTGCTTTTTGACCTTTTCCAGGACATGTCCTATTTAAAAAATAAAGCTCTCTGTAATAGTGAAATAGTAGACAAATGAGGCTGTTCATAGGAACAACATGAGGGCCTCCACTTTCTGTAGTTGCCTGCCCAGAAAGATTGAAGGGATCATAGTCTTAAGGATATGTAATATGTAAGATCACATTGATGAGAAGTATCATAATCATTGAATTAGCACCCTTAAGTGGGAAGTACAGACTGAATTACAGGTAGAATTTCAGGTGTTTTCCTGTCAAAGGAAGCTGTAAGCAATTTGCTTTTTGATACCATTTACTTATATACATATGTTTGTATACTGGTATTAGACATGTTTTCAAGGCATTTTTAAGTTATTTTAAAAATCAGACCTTTTATTTTTATTAAAAACTGTTTTATCTTAAAGCATTTTAGATAAATAGTATACACTTATTTTGTAGGATCTCTTAGATACCTTAGTGATTCTACTAATTTTTCAATTACCCAAACTTTTGAGGTAAAAATTTATTTAGACATTTATTGCTTACTTCATTTAATTTATTGCTTGACACTCTGGATTTTACCTAGTTGTGCATTAATCTGGCCATTTGAATATTAAAGACAGAAATTGCTGCTGAGGACATGGTAGGATGGTACTGCATCAGTGAATTCCAGATCCAGGCTTTATTTTCACAGATCCAAAATTCCAACTTGTGTGAGCTACTTGATAAGGCTTATAGGTCTCAAACAGGTGCAGTCTCCCAAGATAGTGATTGAGAATGCTAATTTATCATTTTACATTTAAAAAAATGAAATAACTTCTGTACGTATCTCATAATTTTGAGCCCCCTAATTGTAGTTTTCTTACACTGTTAAATAGAGTGTTCTAACAACTAAAAATAATTGAGGGAAAGTTACCTGTTATATCTCACTATCCTAATGTAATTGTTCTCTTTTTCATTATTGACATTATTTCAGGAATACTTGAATTCCTTTTTCTTATTAGTGAAGCAGGGATTTCTAAATTGTTTTTACATGGGATCTCTTTGGGCTTCTTTTCAGAGCATGGAATACCTACATCGGTTGACTTTATAGGCTGTGATCCAGCTCATATGGTGACCTCTTTCAACACTGGTAGTACAATAATTTATGATTTAGAAACATCACAATCATTGGTGATGCTTTCATCACAGATAGATTCTGGTAAGTTTTCATAGGTTTCTTTGAAACCTTAAAAAAGATTATTACAGGGGTGCCTGGGTGGCTCAGTGATTTAAAGCCTCTGCCTTTGGCTAAGGTCATGATCCCAGGGTTCTGGGATCCAGCCCCACATCGGGCTCTCTGCTCAGTGGGAGCCTGCTTCCTCCTCTCTCTCTGCCTGCCTCTCTGTCTGCTTGTGATCTCTGTCTGTCAAATAAATAAATAAAATCTTTTAAAAGATTATTATACAATAGAGGGTAATCTTTTAAGTTTTATATTTTGACTTTTTGAATTTATGATGGAAAAAGTTTCAGTACATTATAGGTATATTTATTTACATTGTTTTTGCAATTTTCTCAAATTATGCTTAAAAGCTTGGAGAAACATTTAAGGGACAGAGAACATAAGAGCAATGTAAGTGTGAAAGCACGGGAAATAATTTTAAAGTTTTAATGGAAATACATGTGAAAGAGGAACTAATATAAGCCTGAGGAAAGCATCTTCCATCTTTATTAATTATGAATGGCCAGTGTTGCTAGTGTAGACTGATTTGTGCTTTACAGTTTATTTAAATAGGGCTCCAAATAAGGCCCATGCATTGTAATTGATTGATAATGTGTCTCAGGTATCTTCTTATTTGTAGGTTCCCCCTCCATCTCTTCTTTTTTCCCTTGAATTTTTTGATTGAAGAAATTAAATCATTTATCCATCATTTATCAGTCACTTATCAAATTGAATCATTTATCAACCTGTAGTCTCCACAGTGTGGATTTTGCTGCTCTCATCCTTGTGTGCTTTCTCTTTTCATTTTATTTCCTATAAATAGAGGAGGCTTATTCAAATTCAGGTTTAATATTTTTATTTGTCTTCATTATAAAGTTTTTCAGTGTTTTTGGCAAGACGACTTTATAGTAATTTGTGAGCTTTTATCAGAAATAAATATTGTCTGGTTGTTTATATTTTTCTTACGTTTTCAATCTTAATGATCATTGCCTAGGTCCATTAATTCATTAATTCTGTTGAAGAATGATTTTTCTAATTCTTTCCTTCCTTCTTCACTTAATATCTAGAATATTTCTGTAAAAAAGGAACACCCCTCATCAATCATTTGATTAACCTGGAGTTAGTGGTTATAAGTGAAGGGGAAGATCAGTTATTGATCCCTTCCCCACTTGATCAGTTTTCAAAGTAATGAGGTGGTTTCCTAGCATTACCCAAAGGTGACTTTTGAGTCTTTTGGGTGTTTTATTACCATTATAATCTATAATCTATAATAAACGTATCTCATGTGTTTCAGTCTGTTGCAGGTGTTACCTTTATCACTCCTCAGATCGTTTCATCTTTAGCCAGTGGGAGCTTATTCAGGTTTTGCTCTTGAGTCCTTTTGACATGACTCTGCTAATCATTGATAACTTTCTTACTTTCTGATATGGCAAGATGTTTTGTGTTCCTCTTGTTCATTTTGTGCCCCAGACTGAAATCTTGTACTTCTCTAAGGAGCCATGGTTTCTTTTAGTGGAAAATGGCATTTATAGACTATAATATAGGTGCAAGGCTTTTGGGTTGGTGCCCTAGATTTTATGGCTCTTGAATTGCTTGTTGGTTTGGGCTTCTTCAGTGGACAGAGCTGGAAATGCATTTTTAAAAAATAAAAAGAACGATAGATTCATACAAATACAAATACTTCCCATTCAAATTGAGATTTATGTTTTTGCTTTTTACCTCATCTTAATCATGCTGAAACTCTTGGTTGTCAGCAGAATCATCATCATCATCATCATCTCTTTTTTTATTTATTCCACAGTATAGATAGAGTCATCTCAAAATAATAAAAATGACACCACCACCAGTAGTTTGATTACTGATAATAGTTTCATATGAATGGTGCATTCCATTTGGGATGGGACATCTAATTATTCTGCTTTCAAGTCACTTGAAGTGGTTCATTTCTTTGTGTTTATACCTCAGTTGGACATGCAGTTAAACTCATTTGTTTAATTTTACTTTTCCTTTTGTGTGTGTGTGTGTATGACTGCCTTTAAAAAATCATTTTATAATTATTTAAACCATTTAAATGGCTTCATGGTCAAATCAAATCTCAAACAAAATTAGTCAAAGAAGTGTCTTTCCTGGCATCTTTTCAACTCTAGTCCCTTTCTCCCTTTCACACAGGTAATGTGTCTGAGTTAAGTGTTCTTGTATGTATGTGGAATGACTGATGTAGTTAAAATCTAATAAATTTTGATGATATTTTTCCACTAGTTTTGATCCCTTTAGTTTATTCCTCGTCTCTAGTAAAAAATTAAGAACTTGGTAGCAGAGAAAGGTTTCATTCCTAAGAACATTAATTCCTATTCTTTGTGGTTTTTTGTGAGTGTGGGTAGGATGGGGGTTGTTCCTTGCAAACATCTAATTTTTACTTGCAAGCAAATTTATTCATTAAATGCTTGTAATTCATTTATGGACTGTTTATTTAGAGTAATGATTACTGTGGCTCTTTTAAAATTCTAAACCACCTATACTGACAGTCTGCATTAAAATATTCCTAATTTTTCCTTGAGTTTAGTGCTGTCCATATTATAGGACATGATAGCTTACACTAACATTTTTTAAGAAACTGTATCTCTCGGGACGCCTGGGTGGCTCAGTGGGTTAAAGCCTCTGCCTTTGGCTCAGGTCATGATTCCAGGGTCCTGGGATCGAGCCCCACATTGGGCTCTCTGTTCAGCAGGGAGCCTGCCTCCCCCTCTCTCTCTGCCTGCCTCTCTGCCTACTTGTGATCTCTGTCTGTCAAATAGATAAATAAAATCTTAAAAACAACAACAACAAAAAAAAAACTATCTCTCCAGAGCTCTAGTTTTAGTTTTCAGATTTTTCTTTTATACAAATGCTTTAATTTTTTAATGATTCCTATTTCTTGATAAGCTTAAAAAGGCTATCAGCCAGGGTTGCCTGGGTGGCTCAGTCTGTTAAGCATCTGCCTTCAGCTCAGGTCATGATCCCAGGGTCCTGGGATCAAGCCCCATGTTGGGTTCCCTGCTTAGTGGGACTCAGTGAGGAGTCTTCTTCCTCGTCCTTCTCCCTTTGCTCTTCTTCTCCTGCTGGTGTTCTCTCTCTCTCAAATAAAATCTTAAAAAGAAAAAAAAGGGCTGTCATCCAAATTTTAATCGAAAGCTTGAACTTCAGTGCATTTTCTTCCTTTATTTTTCAGGTTTACAATCCAGTAATCACATTAACAGAGTAGTAAGTCATCCCACACTTCCTGTTACAATAACTGCTCATGAAGATAGACACATCAAATTTTTTGACAATAAAACGGGTAAGTAGGTTGTCGTATATTCTTCTTAGTCTTAGTAAATTTGAGATGATCAAAAATGGTATTCTTTTTATGTTAGACATGCTGACTTTTTGCCTTAAAAATTGCCAAGTTGAACTATTTCAACTCATATTTTTGCTTTACTTAATGTAGTACACTTACATGGTAAGTTCTGTCCTTAAGTCTATATAATACTTTGCCTACCAGTTATGTTTTTCTCCATTTCATGTTAAATATAAATCCATCCATTTGAAATTTCTTCTTCATATTCTGTTGTGAAAGGTCTCTTTCTGGGGTTTAATATTTCAGATATGCTCTTAGAATTATTCCTCAGGAGATGAAATGATGAAATAGTGGAAATTGTTAATTGTTATTTTCCCTCAATTTCTTATTGTGAGGAAACTTACCAGTTATATAGAAGTCCAATTAAATTTTAATTTGGCCTTAGGGTTGTTTTTTCTTAATGACCTCTGTTTCATCTTTCCTTAGAATACCACATAAAATACTATTGGTGCTCAGTTAGGCTCTTTTGAGAAGCTAAAACCAGGGGTATTGAAGGATTTCCAAGTAAGAAACCTAAAAGTTAATTGCAGCATTATTGCAGGGCAACAGATTGTCAAGCAAGACAACTAAGCAGAACTACAGATTTCTCTTTGATATCTCATTCATTCAAGAAGGCTCCACGCCAAACGTGAGCTTTAAACTCATGACCCTAAGATCAAGAGTCAGATGCTCTGTTAACTGAGCCAGCCAGGTGCCCCTCTACAGATTTCTCTCTGAAGGTTATGTAGGATGTGGTTATAATTATTAATCTTTAGAGTCTTAAACTAAGTCCCCATGTTCAGGTAACACACTAATGGACAGATTCCTTTTAACTCAGTAGAAGTTGAGAAGAGAGTGGATATTTACAGTCTGTATCTCAAAGGAAAGAAGATTCATATTTGTATGAAAATTCTCATTTTAGCACCTTCTCAAAACAATTCTATGAACATTTTTATGAAGCCTCATTGTCTTCCTTTGCTGCAAGCACAGAGATAATTTCCTTTGTATTTCTGAAAAGATTTTTTAGATTAACTATTGGAGATTTACATTTAGGTTTGTAAGGGGAGGGTCAGGAATTTTAGTAGTTGTATTAACAGCAAAGTGTGAGTCTCTAGAGCTGTTTTATTGGCAGAAATCAAGAAAATGGTAATAACATTTTATTTAATAACAAGTAGCATATATATGTATAACTTATATGTGATATATGTAAGTAGAACAGTCTTACAGATTGTTTAAAAATTCTACCAATTTATTCTTTCTGTTAATTAGCCTAGTTACCTTCTCTGTA
This sequence comes from Mustela erminea, assembly GCF_009829155.1. Lineage (NCBI taxonomy): Eukaryota > Metazoa > Chordata > Mammalia > Carnivora > Mustelidae > Mustela > Mustela erminea. Next base: position 81,812,427 of record NC_045618.1, on the reverse strand, counting down.
ATGTAAAGACAAAGCAATAGGCTCTTAACAATTGAAACAGTCTTTCTAAATCCATCTCACTTCCTACATAGGTACATACACATAACAACATTGAGTTAAACTGTAAATTGTAGTCAGGTATACTGTTTCTAAAGAAACTTATCCCTGAAAATTGGTAATTCATTTAAATGTGATAAACTAGAATATTTTCATAGCTGGTCTAGTGTTGACAGCTAAGTTTTTAATAGAGTATTATTTTGTCAAGTGACTGTTGTATTTATTGAATTTTTTAATCTGAAAAATAGAAATTGATACTGTAGATGAATTCAATGAATTCTAAGATTTTAACAAAAAGATTATATTTAGCTTTTGTATTCTGCATGGCACTGGCTGCTGTCATGTATAAGATGTGGTTTCTCTTCTCTGCGAGCTTATCATTGTTTCGGGAAAATAGGACACGTGTCTCTGTGTGTGTGCATGTGCACTCATATTGCAGTAAGATGAGTCATGCTAGATAAAGGAGTCTTCATAGTGAGGGTTTGATCTTTTCCTTGAAGAAATGGTAAGTTTTATTGTTTGTGTGTGTGTGTGCTTGTTTTTAAGTGAAGAAGGTAGTGGGAAACTCCAGTGGGCCTATTTTGAGTAGAGGCAGCATGGTGGTAGGAACGTGGGCTGGAACAAAAGTATCTTATAGATAAAGCTAAAGAGGTAAGTTTGAAGAAGGGAAATAGAAACCGTTGAGGAGAACTTCTCAGCACCAGGCTAAGAATAATGGATTTTTGTTTATGCTGTATACTGTGAAAACCACTTAAGATATTTGAGCAGGGGTTTATAAAATTGGTTTAAAAAGATTATTTAAATTGTATTACCTGGTAGATCTTTGACTTTAAAGAATTTGTAATTTCAGTTTCTACTGTTCTGGAGAGATATTAAGGGCTCATGATTTTTTTAAATTTTGGTAGAGGTACAAATTTGAGTTGCATGTACCGTGCCTGAGAAACTTAGCTAGTGATGGTGAGTTTAGAAAAAGGTATACAAGTGAGGGATATGGAAGAGTTGGAGATGGAAGATCCTGAATTTGTTGTGGACTCATTCATTTGGCACACTTTATTGTCCACCATATCCCTGACATAGTTTTCAGCTGTTACATTCAGTTTCCTGAATAGAACAGACAAAATGTCTGGTCCTCTTATGTCTGGTCTGCATTTTTAAAAAAATATCTATTTTGTCTCCCATTTCATAGAGTCTCACAATATTGATTACCCAAGTCAGAGGGCTTAAGGTGTCAGAGAGGCAAGCACAGACTGCGTGTATTCTCTGTTTCCCCCCGTTATAGGAAGCGTTAACTTTGGTCAGTGAAGAGAGGTAGTAACAGAAACATGGGGCAAAAGTGAAATTGGCTAAATGGGAGAAGCCACAAGTATATGTTGCTAAAGACAGAGTCCTAACTCTCAGGAAGTGTCAGAAGTTTTGTGACTTCTGTGGTCACCAGTGGAAGCCCAACGTCCAACTTAGTTCAGCATTCTACTTCTTTATTCCTGTGTAATCTGAAGGAGTCATTTAAATTTTAAAGTGACCTTCTGACTGTGTGGAGAGGAAGGGTTGACTCTCAATTGACTTAGCATGTCATAGGGTTAATTTAGTGCCCAGACAGGAGAACTGGAGGCAAACTGGGCAAACTATAGTAAGTACCCTTGAAGAAGTGAGTAAATCTGCTTTTTGGATGAAAGAATTCTTTGGTTTAAGACATGTTACATGCATCCTGCATCTCATTCTCAGGAGAGAAGTTGGAACTAGATTTGTGAATTAAGAGTTACCATCATAGATAATGACATTTTAAAGGAAGCTAATGATGCTTGGTATTTTTTTTTTTTAAGATTTTATTTATTTATTTGACAGAGAGACATCACAAGTAGGCAGAGAGGCAGGCAGAGAGAGAGAGGAGGAAGCAGGCTCCTGCTGAGCAGAGAGCCCGATGTGGGACTCGATCCCAGGACCCTGAGATCATGACCTGAGCCAAAGGCAGCGGCTTAACCCACTGAGCCACCCAGGCACCCTGATGCTTGGTATTTAACCTCTGATGATTTGAGATTATTGTCCTGGAGACCAACTATTCATGCTTGGATTTTTTATAGGAATGTTGGGAGGAATGGATTCTAAATTTTTTTTTTTAAAGATTTTATTTATTTATTTGACAGAGATCACAAGTAGGCAGAGAGAGAGGGAAGCAGGCTCCCTGCTGAGCAGAGAACCCAATGTGGGGCTCCATCCCAGGACCCTGGGACCATGACCTGAGCTGAAGGCAGAGGCTTTAACCCACTGAGCCACCCAGGCGCCCCAGATTCTAGATTTCTGATGAGTTATGTTAGACTACGCATTTAAAGATAGTATGTTGAATGATTCTTTTGTTCTTCAAGGTAGCAAAGAAGAATCTCAAATTATTCTGTTAGTATTAGTGAGAAACAGACAAATGTGGTTTGAAATGATGAGAGACTAATTCTGTACTTAACTGATGACATTAGTATTGCCAGAAAGTGATAGGACCTTTTATGTTTACAGAGTAACTTTTGCACATTTGATTATGTTGTGGTTTTATAAGCAGGCTAGGAGCTGTAGCAAACAATGAAAGTAGATCTAGTTCATGTCCCATTGTGGAATGTCATCAGGGGACCAAAAACGTGGCACATGATTCTAACTAGAATTCTGAAGAAGGCCTCTCATTAGGAGCAACACAGACATTTGAGTAGTAAAGACTCATTGCTGAATGAAAGGGGAGGTAATTTTAGAAATACCAGTATTCGCTATTTTATTCCCTTCTTGGATGAATCAGTTTATGATACTGCTTTTCATCCACCAAAGGCATATATTGCCAGTGCAGAGGCCGATCCTCTTGTCCCCGAGGTATTTATGCAACATAACTTTGTACTTATAACTTTTTTAACTTGCCATTAAATCCCATTTTCCAGAATATTGTTTTTGCTACTGTCTGGGGAAATCTAGAATACTTTCTCTAATTTACTCTCACCCCTCCTCCCTTTCTTATTTCTGATTTATAAAATGATTGACATTTCAAAGGATAAATGAATCTGATAATAGAATCTTTAGTTAGGAATATATCTAGTGATTTATTTATTAGTAACCCTATATATGAAATAACCTCTACATCTCTTAATGAGAGAGATTTTTTTCTATATTTAGTTTAATTCCACTTTATATGATCTTGAGCCTTTGATGCAACCATGTAGTCATTATGTTTTCCACTGCCTGCCAGGTACTGTCAGATGCGTGTCACACAGATGTCTTTAGGAATAACTGGGAAAGTTCTGCATTAGATTTCAAATTCTCTTTTAAAAAGTTATTACAGGCATATCTCTGTGGTTCAGTTTCATACCACTTCAGTAAAGCTCATTTGTCACTAAAGTATGTCAAATGAATTTTGGTTTCCCAGTGTATATAAAAGTTGTGTTTGTACCATACTGTTGTCTACTAAGGGTGCAATAGCATTGTGTCTAAAAAACCCAAATGTATGTACCTTAATTAACGAATGTTTATTGCAAAAAAATTGCTAACTGTTGCTTAGCTTTCACCAATTTGGAGGCACTCATCACAGATCACCATGACAAATAAAATAATAATGAAAAGGTTTTCAATATTGAAGAATTACCAAAATGTGATGGAGACACAAAGTGAGCAAATGCTGTTGGAAAATGGTGCCAGTAGATTGTTCAACACAAGGTTGCTACAGATCTTCATTTTGTAAAAAAAAAAAACAAAAAAAAAAAAACCCAAAAACCTTTAGTATCTTTGAAGCACAATAAAGTGTAAGGTATACCTGTGGGTACTGGGTGAACCTTGAAAACTGTGACCCAAAAAAAAAAAAAAAAAAGTGACAGAAGGCAGACACAAAAAGCCACATGATATTGTATGATTTCAGCTGTATGAAGCATCCAGAATAGGCCAAATCATAGTGAGAGAAAGCAGATTAGTGGTAACCAGGGACTTGGGGGAAGGGAGCTATAGGGAGTGACTGCTTAATGGGTACGGGTTTCCTTTTGCAGTGATGAAAATGTTCTGAACTGGATAATGGTGATGGTTGCATATCATTGCGAATGTTCTAAAAGCCACTGAATGATACCTTCCCAAATGGTTAAAATGGTAAATTTTATGTTACATGTATTTTACCACAGTAAAAAATATATTGCTATAATGATTGTCTCTTTTATGTTGATGCTATATTATGGTTTCTGATCTCACAAGTTAGTAACTCTTTGTGAAAATTTTATCTTCTGTGTTATGTTTTATTTAGGTAAAATGATCCATTCTATGGTAGCTCATTTGGATGCTGTTACAAGTCTAGCAGTAGATCCTAATGGAATCTACCTGATGTCTGGAAGTAAGTCTGAACTTACTGTACTGCCACAAGCTTTATAAAAGAATTGTTACTCAATAATGTACTTTATTTGTTCTTTTATTACAGGCCATGACTGTTCTATTAGATTGTGGAATTTGGACAGCAAGACATGTGTGCAAGAAATAACAGCACATAGGAAGAAATTAGATGAATCGATTTATGATGTTGCTTTCCATCCATCAAAAGCATATATTGCCAGTGCAGGAGCTGATGCCCTTGCTAAAGTATTTGTGTGAATCAACAAAAACTCACATCTTAGCAAATTTGCTTGGACAAAAAGAGGGTCTGCATCACTGCCATCTGAAAGGTTACTGATATGACACTACATGTGATCTGCTTGGTTGAAAGCTATTCAAGGCAGGCATAAATTGATGGAAATCACATCTTAATGTCAGGCTCATTAATTTAATTGTAATTACTGTATCTTGTGGGACAAATAAAAAGGACTCCATTATTTGTGGCCTGTACTGGATATGAACTGAGCGTATGTCTGTTTTTTAGGTATCTTTAAGCCAATGTGGAGTCTGATCTTACAAAAGACTTTTATTTTGGACTCTGTGTGCTGCCTTAGGGTTAGGAATGTGGTGCTCTTGTTGGGGGGGAAGTGAGCTCCAAGAGTAGCTTTTTTTCATCTCTTAGTGATTTTTCTGTTTATCAGTTGAATGCCACAGATTCCCTTTTAAACTTATTTTGCTTTAAAAAAAAAAAAAAAGAAAATTTAACTTAAAATATTTTAGCATTAGTTGCACAAAATGTTTGGATAAAATTCTAGTTTTTATAAGTCTTTTTATATATTTAGCCTGTCACAACAGTGCTCAAGATTGTATTGAAGTTTTTCTGCATTATACAACCCTAAAACACAGAGATCTCACTGACCCGCTGCCGTGTAACCACACTTTTTCCTTCTTTTGCCTAATACAGCTCAGCTAAGTCCTTCCATAAAGATGCTAAATCACCTTCATCATCACATAATTGTCTTCATATACCAAGGACTATTAAGTGTATTAAAATGAAACAGTGGGGTTTAATACTCCAAATGAACTCTTTAAAAAGAAAAAAAAAACTAATCTTGGCATCCTATCACTATGTGATATTTTGTACATCTTACTGTATTTACAAGTTTATTTATCAAGGATTATCCATCTTGCTAATAGCCTATTATTTATTTCACTTTTTGTTGATCTTTATATCCTTTTATTAATGTGCTAAAGGAACCTGTATATCTATTTTGGAACTCTTTGAATAGTCTAAAATAGACTAAAAATTGAATATTTTATAGTTTAAGTTACAAACCAATGTGATTTCCCCCATATGCATATCTTGGTTTACCATGATTCCAAACAAAAACTATCTTGTTTAAAAATATTTGGAGTAAAATTTTATTTGCATTACAAATAGGATACAAAAATAGTTGAATCAGGATACAGAAATCTGCTGTGTTTGGATTAGTTATCCCTGTTTTATTTTTTCAGATGTGCTTAATTTTATGGTGTAACTAAAGATTTTGTTTGTGTAATGCATGATTAAGACAATAAAGTATTTTTTCTAGTCTTCCAAAAACTTTTCTGATCAGTTTGCGAGTTTTGATGAGTTTTGTAAGGTTTTTGTTTTACAAACTATGAATCAGCAAATTTTTAAGATTGTACCACATAGCAAACGTACAGCTGTTGAAAAATAATGTATATAAAATGCATATAATAAATATTAAATTGTGTACCTGTATGTTACTATTGGCTACATTATTTTGTGTTGATTAATAAAGTGCAATACTTTACTCTCCATCATTAAACTAGGAAATGGAGATGATTTCTCAGTGAGTCCTTCATTTTTATGCTGTTCTATTAAACTTCGTATTGCTTATTGAGACTCTAATTAAAGATTAGGACAGTTAACACTATTAAGAATGACTTTCTACGTATTTCACCCCATTTGGGAATCTTAAAAAGTCTTCTATTAAAGTAAGTTAGATAATTCACTATAACCAAAAAAAAGAAAAAGTAGAGATCCAGTATTAAATAATTTCCTTAAGTTGTTTTTTTTTTTTTTCCCCATTTGACAGAGAAAGCGAGAGGGAATACAAGCAGGGGAAGAGGGAGAGGGAGAAACAGGCTTCCCATGGAGCAAGGAGCCAGATGTAGGGCTTGATCCCATGACCTGAGCTGAAGGCAAATGCTTAATGACTTAGCCACCCAGGTGCCCCTTAAATGTTCTGTTTATGAAATCTGGATTTCAGTTAATAGTGTTGTCATTCCTATCTAGCCATACCTATTTCCACAAAAAAGCAAAGCAGAGAATAAACTGCATTACTCAATTAAAAGTTGTTCTTATAAATAATAAGTATCTTGAAACTTTTTCTTTCAACAAGGTAATATCCTTTTTTGAAGAAAATTGGAAATGGAATTAGAGGGTAACAAAACTTAAGTAGCAAAATTCTGTCTAAATTATTAGTGCAAAAAAATTACATTGTGTGTACATTGAGAAACTTTTCTACATAATACAAGTGTCAATTTTAGTCATTGCTGGTGAAATACTAAATTTTTCACAATTTTCTTGAAGTGATAGATATTTTGTTTTCTGAAGATTCAACTTAATGAACAAAGTAAAAGGCATATTTTCTCCTTTTTTATTTTTCTCCTTAGTTTTTGGAAATAGTTTTTCCAAAGGTAGTATGGTTTCCGGCAGCTATTCCAAACTGATGCGTTACTGTTTAACTGAAATGTGATTGTCATCATCGCAGAGCATAAACATTCACCTCTTGGGATGTATTAAAACTGAAATGAATAAAAATTACTATAGATGTTTATTTTTCTCTTCTCTACTTTGGTTGTATTCTTCTCTCCAGTGTTAAATGTTTGGAAGAGACTAAAGGATGCAAAAAGAGAAAGTCTTTCTTTGTGTGCTCCCTTTTGTGACTTATAGGAAATTATGTAGACTGATTTGACTATGAAATGGTGCTTTTTAAAGTTTAAGAATATATATATTTTTAAAGATTTTATTTATTTATTTGACAGAGAGAAATCACAAGTAGATGGAGAGGCAGGCAGAGAAAGAGAGGGAAGCAGGCTCCCCGCTGAGCAGAGAGCCCGATGCGGGACTCCATCCCAGGACCCTGAGATCATGACCTGAGCCGAAGCTAGCGGCTTAACCCACTGAGCCACCCAGGCGTCCCTAAGAATATTTTTGTATACAAATGTTAATCTGTTGACTTTCTCAGTATTTAATCATAATCTGCCCTTTTCATACTTTATTTTTGTGTAATTTTCTCATATTTCAATGTTTGTTATCCACTAACAACCAGTACCTCATTTAACACCTTAAATGTTATAAAAAGCCTAGCATATTTGAAATTTAGGCATGCCTGCTAAAGTTGGATTGTAATACATCTTTTTAAAAATCCTTTTACTTAACTTTTTTTTTTAATATTTTATTTATTTATTTGACAGACAGAGATCACAAGTAGGCAGAGAGGCAGACAGAGAGAGAGAGGAGGAAGCAGGCTCCCTATGGAGCAGAGAGCCCGATGCGGGGCTCAATCCCAGGACCCTGGGATCATGAGCTGAGCTGAAGGCAGAGGCTTTAACCCACTGAGCCACCCAGGCACCCTTAGTTAATGCTTTATCTTGTTTACTGACACAAAATAATTGATAGTAACTTGACAGAGTGGTCATTTCTGCTCTTAGTGTTTAAATCAATCAGAGTGTTAGTTTCCCTGGTTACATCAGATGCCTCAGAACTTTGTCCTTTATAAAATTACCTTCTTTAAAAATGCTTGTAATGTTTGTAAGCTGGATTTTCACTTAATTTTTCAAGGAGTGGTACTCTCAGCTAATATTTGTTTTCTCTTTATGGAGGAAAAGGGTTAAACCCATTTTTGCTTAATTATTTTTTTTTTAAGATTGTATTCATCTATTTGACAGAGATCACACGTAGGCAGAGGCAGGCAGAGAGAGAAAGGAGGAAGCAGACTCCGCAGAGCAGAAAGCCCAATGCAAGGCAGAGAGCCTCATGCGGGGCTTGATCCCAGGACCATAGGATCATCACCTGAGCTGAAGGCAGAGGCTTTAACCCACTGAACCACCCAGGCACCCCATTTTTGCTTAATTAAATAAAAATTCTTGTTTACATGAGTCAATTCATCCTTGAGGCATTTTGTTAAGGGGCGGGCACAGTTTGTCTTCCCATACCCCATTTTGCCAAAATTTTAAGTAGTGTTAAAGGCAGTTTCATTTCTGCCTTTCTGAATACGTGGTCCTTTCATCCCTTTTATATAATCTATGAAATTGTTAGACTCCAAAGATTCAGAATTAATACATGTATTCCAGTAAATCAGTTAACACCTTTTTCAGCTCAACGTGTTGTTTCAGATAGAATCAATGTATGTGTGAAGGGATATAGGGTGCATAGGTTGGATGGGGGAGAGGGCAGGTCCTCTCTGTAGAAAAGATAAGGCAGACTGGATGACACCTCTGAAGGGAGAACTCTTGGTGAGGTAATGATCCTTAAGGTAATTCTGATCACTTTTCAAAAGCCAACTTTATAAGCATATGTAATGAAAAATAATTTTAATTACAAAACATACTTGTTGAACTAAGTAATCAAAAACATCTCATGCGGGACGCCTGGGTGGCTCAGTTGGTTGGACGGCTGCCTTCCGCTCAGGTCATGATCCTGGAGTCCTGGGATTGAGTCCTGCATCAGGCTCCCAGCTCCACAGGGAGTCTGCTTCTCCCTCTGACCTTCGCCTCGCTCATGCTCTCTCTTACTGTCTCTCTCTCAAATAAATAAATAGTCTTTAAAAAAAAAAAATCTCATGCTGTTTAACTTGGTAGTGGCTGTGTATAATGCCTAGAACAGGAGACATTCAATAAACTGAATAAATATAACAGTTTTAAGAAAAAAATTCAGAATTGGTCTTTCTGCATAAAATAGTGAATGTAGGATTTTTTACCATGTCCCAGGGATAGATACCTTGGAATAATAAAAGCAGCTTAGAATAATAGTCACTAACAGTTTTATTGCTTAAATGGTTAAACTACAATAGTTTTTCCTGCAGTCCTTTTTTTAATATGTGCTTTCCCTCAATGCCAAATGTTTATAAGTATAAATAGTAAATAAAAATTTACCAACTTGGCTTTTTTTAAAGTACATGGATGACTTTCAGCGTATAAGCCAAATATATCAATACACATATAAAATCAAGGATATAAGTAGAAAAATACCAGGCAATCCTCCTATCTCATTCAGTGTGATATTTCCATTATATTATTAGGAAAATACACTACATAAGAAACTTCAGACCTAATTCCCTTCCATTTCATTCATAATTACAACCTTTTAGAATGTAAGTAACAAATATGGTTGATTAGTTTTAAGACAACATCTATGGGGCAAAATAACATTTGAACTGAGTTAATTCAAAGTTTCGTTTTCCTTATATATTTAATGCAGAATGATTAAAGAAGGAATGTTGCTTTTGTTCTATCATTCTTTTATTGAGCTATGGAATTTGCATTTCTATACATTTAATATGCCTTTTGGGATTCTTAAGATTTGGATGCACAGTATCTCCTCTTTCCTGAGTTTCTAAGGGTCATGATTATGAAGCCTAGGCAGAGTGTTTAACAATTCTAAATTGTCGTTAAAAGGTAGTAGCTTTAAATGAATGCTTATGTGCTTAAAACAGCTGTTGGCATTTTTAATATAGTAGTTTTGTATCTGATCCTATTATGCTATATAGTATTTTGGTATTATGAGAAAATGACTTATACATTCTGTCCTCTTACACTTTTTCTTTCAGTTGTCAAAATGTCACCATTATTGCTGGGATTCCAAGAAATCTCTACAAATGCCTCTGATAACATCAGAAACAATTGGTTCTAATCCTGTGAACTCTCTTGTGAAGAAAGCATGTGACTCCTTTGGTTTAGAGGCCATATCTTTCAGGTCATCCAAAGGTGCCCAAGCCACACCAACAGAGAAGATGGTGATACCTACAATGAAAATATTTTTAAGTGAATTAAAGCCAAGTTCCAGCTTATATATAAAATCAGATGTAAATATTTTTTCGTGAGTTAGTAAATAGTTGTAGTGAAAACTCTCCAGTAATGTCTGAAGAACTAAATCTCCTTCAAATGGTTAGGTAGGTTTTAATGTCATTATAATGAGAATGACTAAACAGCTGAATCAAAACAAGAAGCTCTGCTATCAGTATAAATTAGCACATGAACAGATAAATCACATCATCACTGACAAATATTTGGTAAGCTGATATCTTAAAAAAAAACAACACTAAGACACTTAGTGAAATGAAAAACTTCCTGAGATTAGCATGAGAATGGGCTGCTTGCCATCATCTCTCCAATTAATAATTTTACTGGAGTCCAAGCCAATGTGACAGCATGAATGACACAAAATTTGGGACATATAAATGGAAGTTTTCTAAGGTTTTCTAAGGCTGTTGCATTGCCAGGGATGGCGACTCTGTGAATATGAATATTGAAAATTTTCTTGCATTTTGATGTGTATGTTACATTGGCAAACTGACCAGTAGTCAGAAATTTGACCAAAGCACAGATCTGGTGATAAAAACAGCCAAAAGAGCAAGGTCTGGGAACTGGAATAATTTCTTCTAGTTAGGCATTGAGGCATAACCTCTGCATTCCCTTGTACTACTAGAAGGCTTTTACTCTGACCACATTTTGCTAGGGTGATTACTACATTAGTTTGATTCACCTGAATCCCAAGTACAGTATTTGTTCACCATCTTTCTTCTGGGTGAAATTCCCTATAATGTTCTGAGAGTTTTTGAAAAATTTGCTCTTCTAAGACTTATCCCCCTTCTAGTATTCAGTACCAAGAGTTGTCAATACTTAACATACAAATAGATCAGGTTTAGTATATGTAAAAGCTCCTTGAAACTATTTATTACCCCTGGTTAATACTCCTCTGGCAAAGAAAAAAAGTAAAACAAAATTCTCCCCTCAGGTTTCCTCACTTGTAGATTAAATTCAAGCTCAAATTGGTTAGTTTGGACACAATGTATAATTACAGCTTGAAAAAAAATGTTAATGACCTAGCCCTGAAGGTCTACCCTGCATTCCGGGTTTTGTTAACTTTGTAACGTTGACTTCACTATCCCTAAAGAATAATTTTCATGAAAATGGTTTGGCCCAACCTCCTGACGTTCAACTAATTACATAGGGAAAATATATTTCAATTAATCCAGCTCACTTAATTTAGCCTGAATCCAAGCCTATTAACCATAAGTTATTTCAGTAAGCTACATTTTTAAACATTTATGAGAGAGAGTGCACGCGCGCACATGCGCAAGTCGGGAGAAGGACAGAGGGAGAGAAACCTTCAAGCAGACTCCCCATGGAGTGCCAAGCCCCATGTGGGGCTTGATCTCACAACGTGAGATCATGACCTGACACGAAAGCAGGAGTTGCAGACTCAGTAGACTGAGCCACCCAGGTGCCCCTGTAAGCTACGTTTTTAAAGAGTATGATAGCAAACATGACTTTTGATCTGGGTTAGATGTATAATGTACATGATGTATAAAATAAACCAGATATATAAAAATAAACCAATGTATTGGTTAAATTCCATGGATCAGTTCTCTACCCACTAAAAAACAGTATTCTATCAATAAGTACATTAACGTGCTAATATATCAAAGGAAAAAGATTAATTTATTAGAAGTTAAATAGGGAAAAAGATGTATGTAAGACTATAGAAAAATGCAAGGCTGCTAATTCCCCTCTCTCAAGTTAGCGTTTTTGTTTTTTAAGTATTATTGGACTGCAATCACTCAGTTTTATCCCAGGAAAGGAGATGCCAGCGTTTTGTTGCCCTATTTGATCTCAGCAACACATTATGCTAATGTTTTCAGGAATGAGGGGCCTTTGCCAAGTAATATTAAGGTTGGGGTTAAGGGAGAAAGAAGGCCTTTTCATACCCTTTTACAACATCAGAGTGTGTTTTTATTATCTCAAGAAGAAAAAGACACTAAAAAGGAAGTTTAGATGGAATAGAATTAAAGTCTACTGCTGACCTTATCTTAGAAAACTCAGGCCAGACTCAAAACTATAAAAAAAAAAAGATAAAACATCAAATGGATTCATGGTAAATTATAAACGGTGATTTTGCAGGCATATATTCCAAGTTTGAGCCAAACAGCCCCTGTAACATGTTTCCTTGACATGGTTCTCCTGGGCATTCTCCCAAACAATACAGAGCTTAGGAGTATGGACTCAGCCCACTGCCTGGGTTTGAATACTGGCCTCACCACTTGCTAGCTGTGTGGTTTCCAGGGAATTTGTTTCCTTATCCGTAGAATGAGATTCATCTGGCTGGTTTGACAGTTAAATCAGTTAATACTGGGTAAAGCTCTTAGAACAGTGACTGCCATAATGTAGGTGTTTGTTCTATAAAATAAATGGTTAAGTTTATATTTACAAAATTCACTGAATGCCTCAGGTCGCCACCCAGAAGAAGGGCAAGAACCTTACCTGCATCGTGTGCAGCAGCAGCAGGGCCTCGAACATCATCATAGGATTGGCCGTCTGTGACAATTACCAGGAAGTTCTTGTTGGGGCTGTCCCTCACAGGACCAAACACATTCCTAACAGTGAAGGAGATGGCTTCACCTGTAGCTGTCCCACCACTCATGTAGCGAATGTTTCTGATAACAGCTAGGATATTCTCTTTGGTGCTATAATCAGTGAAACTGAACTCTGTGCGCTGATCGTATGTGAACTGTACAGCAGCTATTTTGGCACCAATGTCTGAGATTTCAAAAGTCTTGGCTATGTTGGAAACAAACTCAAGCATGAGGCGAAAATTACTGTCTCCAACACTGCTGGAGCCATCAATTAGAAAGGCAATGTTCACCGAGTTGTAACAGGTCTTGCTGCACATCATTTGCTCATGAGTGCAGAGCTTCTGTACCAGAGGCTTTACATATTTCGTGGTGCCAAACCAGTTAGGCATGTGGTAAGAGAAGAAGCCATTATTCCGACAGACAGCCTAAACGAGGGAGACATAAAAGGGATCCAAAGTTGTTTCTTAAAAATTATGGAAACATTAAAACAGTTGTAAAAAACATTGTCTTGACCATTCAAAGTGAATTCAGATAAGGGCCAGTTGGCACTGTGGCTCGAGGCCCAAAATTAAATCATGACCATAACAGAAGACACCCTCACCTCCGTACCTTGTCAACAAATGCCACATCCTGAACCATGCCCAGTTCTTCAGGGATAGGCTTGGCCACAGAAACTATAAATACATTGACACCAAACTCTCTGGCCACGATGCCTGCTTCCTCAATGTCATCAGAAGGCCAACCATCGATAAATACCACCACCACTTTGGGGATCCCTTTTCTTACTCCAGTGTCTGCTGTGAAGAATTTCTGGGCGGTATGCTTCAGGGCTTTTCCTAGGTTTGAAAAAGAAGCAGACTGGAGCAGCACCACTGCTCAAATGACATTTCTGTTTCCCTGTACCAACTTGATGCCACCAAAGCTCAAGATTTTAACTTACATACAACTTGTCTATAATCTATAATAGATGGGAAAGTTTAATCATCCATGGGGCTTATTTACTTTGTCTTCACAACCCACGTTACTTCCCCCATCACCTCCCAAAGCCTCATGTTTCCTTACTGTACACCGGTCAGAAACAAAACTGACTCACTCCTATAATTCTGCTCTCTAGCCCCTTACTGACTAGTACCACTAAAGACTGAGAACAAGAAATATTCCTTCAAAGTGTCTCTAGTGCTACTCCAGTTCTTTCTGCCCCATCTCCACTTGTTAAATCATCTGCTGATCTTTGCTTCTTTTTAACACACTGAAACAGTGGCTAGCTGTCCTATCCAATATAAGAATAATAAAGCACAAAAGTTTTGTGTTTTATTTACTTATTTTTAAAATTCATTTGACAGAGAGAGAGAGATCACAAGTAGGTAGTGAGGCAGGCAGAGAGAGAGGGGGAAGCAGGGTCCCCACGGAGCAGAGAGCCCGATGCGGGGCTCGATCCCAGGACCCTGGGATCATGACCTGAGCTGAAGGCAGAGGCTTTAACCCACTGAGCCACCCAGGTGCCCCTCTCTTTTGCGTTTTAAACAAGCAATATTACTTAGTCCTTTGGCATATTTTCCACTACAAATTGAGTATCTTAGATGATCAAGTACAAACCTAGCCAAGATTTCAGTGTCAGGAGGAAAAGTCTCATATCTGCTTCTATAAAACAGCCTAAAACTGTTTTAATGTCCAACCACTCATAACCCTCTCTTGTGTTGCATCCCAGGTGCCAAAGTCTACTTACCTGTATTGGAATTACCCCCTCTGAAACCTACTTCCTTTATGGCAAACAAAACATCTTTGGCTGATGTAAAGTTTTTCAAGTAAAATTCTATTTTGGGATGTTCACTAAGGGGAAAAAATGAAAAAAAAAAAAAAAGTTACCTAGGGAGAACTGGGAAGGTAAAACAAGCAATATTATATACCTTAAAAAATGTCTTTAAATTGGACAATGCCTAAGTTTCTTGCTCAATCCCATAGTACATAGTCAGTTAAGGAATTGCATCCTTACTTGACTTTTAAGGCATCTTGCAGAATAGTAACAAAAACCATTGCTACCTTGAGGGTTTATTTTATTCTGGGTAATATGCTATATACATGTAACATGTATCAGCTCATTTCATCATAACTCTACAATGTAGAAACGATTATCCCTATTATATAAATGATGAAACCGAGGCTCAGAGCATTTAGGTAACTTGCCCAACAAAACACAGCTGCACTTGAAATTCAGGTTTGTCTGGCACCAGAGTTCATGCCTAACCTATATAGTGCCCCTGAAACCAGGCCTGGCTCAGAGCACTGGACTTAATGGAAATCTGCAGAGTTGGGCAGCACAGAGTTGGAAGGTGGCTGGGTGTGAGGTTAGGTCTGTTCCAGTGGGAGACCCTGGAAGCACTTAACAGAGTGGGTCTATTAAATACTCCAGTTTTTGGTCAGAAGAGGCAATTTCAAGGACACTGGGGCCAACATTTTAAAAATGAGAAGGTATAAGAAAAAAAATGTGAAGGATTACAATATGGAATTTTTGTTATAATAAATGATATTTACATTACCAATCTTAATGTATATTATAGGATTTGGGATTTTCCATATTTAATAGTAGATGGATTTCAGCTCACTTTTTTTTTTTTAAGATTTTATTTATTTATTTGACAGAGAGAGGTCACAAGTAGGCAGAGAGGCAGGCAGAGAGAGAGAGGAGGAAGCAGGCTCCCTGCCAAGCAGAGAGCCTGATGTGGGACTTCATCCCACGACCCTGAGATCATGACCTGAGCCACGCCCCAGCTCACTTTTTTCTGCTTTTTTTTTTTCAGCTCACTTTTTACCACTACTCTGTGTTCATTAGAGACCATGGTGAATAAAAACAGTTAAAAGCACCATTTTTTGTGTTTAGTTTTTGGGTAACTCAGTATTTAAGTATAAAATTTTAAGATCTTAGTATTATCAATCGTCATTAAGTCAAGAGTTTTGAGACATAAATATAGCACTGGTCGTATTTCTGTATATCTGGTGAAATGCTGGGTCACAAAATCAGATATTATGGGTTGATAACATTTTCATTTTAATGGTCACTTTTCAAATATCCAAATTGTGATTTGTGAGATTTAGTCTTGTTTTTGCATCCTTAATGATATATTCTGTTATTTTGCTTAAATATAAACTCTTGACATGGTTTATTCTGATGTTCTTCCTAAAGTAGAAGAACTATAGCCAAGGAATTTACAGAGAAGCTAATTCTTTGTTTGAGTCTAAAGACAGTGTAGCTTTCATCTTGAAGAAGATTTGGATAGAAATCGCAAAAAAAAAAAAAAAAAAAATTAAGAAGAAAAGTACTGAGGGGAATTTGCCCCCTGCGATGTTAAAGGGTACAGTAAAGCTATAGTAATCAAAGCATTGTGGAAAAGATGTGGAATTAGCTTATAGATCAAAGAAACTGACTTGCCTACATTTGTATATAAAATTGATATTTCAAATCAATGGAATAAGAAGCTCATTTGCTTAAAGGCGTGGGACAAATGGTTAAATTATGTAGAAAACAAAGTTAAATTCTCATACCAAAAAAAAAAAAAAAAAACACCTATCTAAATTAAGAACCAGTTGTGAAAAAAAAAAATAACGTAAGAATGAAATAGAATATATTATTTGTAGTATTGGTGCTACCTTCTTACCCACTACTGATAATGGTTTAAACTGGATCAACTTTCTAGAAAGCAACTGAACTTTGTATCAGAAGCCATAAAAATGTCAGTACTCTTTAACCCAATTTCACTTTCAGGAATCTAGTCTACTGAAGTAATCAAGGATGGCACAGGATGACATAAGGATGTTAATGATAATGTAATGTGTAACAGTGAAAATGGTTAAACAAATAATTATGCAAAGGAACACTACAGAACTTCTTTTTCCTTTTGAGAGTGAGTGTGTAAGTGGGGGTAGGTGAATGGAGGAGGGGGTAGAGGGAGAGATCTTAACCAGACTCCACAGCCAGCATAGAGCCCACAAAGGGCTAGATCTCACAATCCTGAGATCATGACCTGAGCCAAAATTGAGTATCAGATGGTTAACCAACTGAGCCACCCAGGCATCCCAAAACATTTTTTGAAGAGTAATTGTGATCTGGTAAAATGCTTAAAATATTAAGGGATGAAAAAACAGGACATAAGACATTTTTATAGTTGGAGCTTTTGAAAAAGCAACATGCACATGTAGGAGGGGTGGGGGGGGGTAGGCAAAATGGGTGAAGAAGAGTGGGAGTTGCAGGCTTCCAGTTATGAAATGAGTAAGTCAGGAGAATAAAAGCTACAGCACAAGGAATGTAGTCAGTGGCATTTTAATAGCATCCTACAGAGACAGATGGTAGCTACACTTACAGTAAGCACAGTGTAACATAAAAGATGTTGAATCACTATGTTGCACACCTGAAACTAATGTTAACATTGTGTGTCAACTATACTTCAGTTATACACACATGCGCATGCGTGTATAAACAAATTTTCTTAAAATACTGAAAGATGGGTGCCTGGGTGGCTCACTCAGTTCAACGTTTGCCTTTGGCTTAGGTCATGGTTCCTGGGATGGATCTTTGCTCAGTGGGGAATCTGCTTCTCCTCCCTCTGCCATCCCCTCAGCTCACGTTCTTTCTAATAAATAAAATCTTAAAAAAAAAAAAAATAAAGGATACAAAACATTTTATGGTGATTATCCCTGAGGGGCATACTTGGGAAACTGGTTTTCTTGGTACTTTATATGTTTTTGAAGCTTTCTATAGTGACCATATTATAATCCTAAAAGCCATAGATCTTATTTTTAAATGAGCAAAACTAAAAAGATGGAGTTCAGATCTCCAAGGAACTATGGAAAGTGTTTAAAAGAATGACAGAGTAGGGAGGAAGAATAAACCTTTCACTTTTTCCTTCAGCAAAGAGGAACTGGGAATTGAGCAGAGCATACGTGCAGACGTAATTTGTATGAGCAACAAAACCCTTTAGTTTACCTTCTGGTCCTCAAATAGAATATTATTCTCAATCATTTTATTCCAAAATGGAAGCACTTAGACCTACCTAGTCTGCTTAGCAGTCCTAAATCCTGTATTTACAGTTTGGAAATCAGATTGTCTACAACTCAATATGTTTACATTGAACCAAAATGCACGTATCCATTAGAAGGATTCATCTTTTATCATCAAATCTCCACATTTTAACAAGATTGGTACCTGGCTTGAACAAGGCCCACGTGTGGTCCCTCTGTTCCAATTCCCAACATTAGAGCCACTTTGCCAACAAAATTCTTCTGTAGATTGAATCGGCGCTGCCCAATATTAAAACTTCCATCAATCAGAAATGCAATGTCTGCTTTACAGTCTGTGAATACCCAAACAAGTCTTTCTGTTAGCAGTTTCAAGAGGAGGGATGGAGGGAGGCAGGGAAAGTGAATGTGACTTTCCCAAACGAATATCTGGACTCTTACCTTTATTGCCAGTTTTCTTCTCAGGTGTTTTTTTCAGTCGTTTCCCTGAAACAAAGGAAGCACTTGGCATTAGTAAAAGGAAGACATTTTCATAGCAAGAAGCCCACATGGGGAAAAGCTCCTAACAAGAAGTGTCCATATTAAAAATACTTGTTTTTAAAAAATAAATTTCCTTAAAAAATTAATCTTCTCATGGTTTTCTGGACTGGGAAAACAATGCCACGGCAAAGAAACAAGTCAGAACTGTTGTAGGCCTATATATTTAATATGCCGCCAATTCAGGAATTGGTCTCTCAAACCTACAGTGGAGGCAGGACTGGAAACTCAAGAGCTAGATTCTAATGTTCTTAATTTCTTCGATTTTAGAACTGCCACAGTCTTGGGGTGCCTGGGTTGCTCAGTCAGTTAAGCATCTGCCTTTGGCTCGGGTCATGATCTTGGGGTCCTGGGATCGAGTCCCACTTCAGGTTCCCTGCTAAGTGGGGAACCTACTTCTCCCTCTGCCTCTCCCCCAACTGTGCACTCTCTCTCTTTCTCTCTCTCTCTTTCTCAAATAAATAAAACTTTCCAAAAAAAAAAAACCAAAAAACAAAAAACTGCCAAAGTCTGAAGAAATGATATCCCTGGCTGTTTGTTAAAAACTGGACCTACACTAATTCCTTTTTGCATGTGCCAAATGAAACTAGGAAGTTCATAGTACTTTTACTTTGTCTGGTTTCTAGGCATGGGTTTATCAAATCAGAAATAGTAGGACTTTAAGAGAACATTTGGTAGCAGACTTTGTAATTGAAAATAGAAGGATAGGAATTTAAAATATCAAATTAAATGTTTCTTTATGTAACATACCAGTAAACACATTTTTTAAAAAATTTTTTAAAGGTTTATCGATTTGAGGGCACCTGGGTGGATCTGTCAGTTATACATCTGCCTTTGGCTCAGGTCATGATCTCGGGGTTCTGGGAATGAGCCCTGTGCTGAGCTCTCTGCTCAGCAGGGGGAAACTCTGCTACTATCCCTGCTCATGCCCTCTCTCTTTCAAATAAATAATTTTTTGTTTTTAAATTTTAAGGTTTGAGAAAGAGAGTGATCATGAGCAAGGGGAGAGGGAGAGGGAGAAGCAGATTCCCTGCTGAGCACAAAGCCCACTGTGGGGCTCAGTCCCAGGACCCTGAGCTTATAACCAGAGCCGAGGTCAGAAGCTTAACCGACTGAGCTAAGCAGGCGCCCCTGTTTTGTGTTTAGTATCATTTTCCTTTAAAAGGAAAGCTACACATTTATTTTGAATTTCCAAATGCTGTGTCAGGCGACTAGGAGATAGCTTCGTATTTCATACCTGTAGGTGGACGTGCTGTGGACACTGCTTGTCCTGTAGCTTCCTGGGTACCACTTTTTCCTTCTGTTAAAATAAAGAGAAGACTATTTTTTCCCCTTCCTTCTTTACCACCAAAGCATAATGGATCTAATTTAGGGGCCTACAGGGTGATATATGTAATTGAGTGATGGCAATTGTATGAGTACTTGTTTCATGCTAGTTTGACCAAAATGGGTTTTTAGCTATTAAATCATATTTTAAAAGAATCACCAAAAATGAATTCATATTCATTTTCACTCACTAGTGTTTTTATCTAGTGTTACTTGGTAAATGTCAGGGCATTCTGATTGCAGACGATGCAGGTTTCTTTTTCTTCTTTCCCTCTCTCTCTCTCTCTTTTTTCAAAAATAGGGTCTATACCCAGTATGGAGCCCAACATGAGGCTTGAACTTAAGACCCTAAGGTAAGGACCCTGAGGTCAGGACCCAAGCTGAAGTCAAGAGTCAGATGCTTAACTGACTGAGCCACCCAGACACTACAGACAATGCAAGCTTCTAACTGCAGTCTTCTAACAGCAAGATTATTCTTCCCTCATTCAGCCAGGTTTAGCTTGAGTGGGTCTTTGCGTGTCCAGTCCCCTGACTCTAACCCTTGCTGACTCCTCCAAGTCTTGATTGCAGGTTTTTCCATCAGAGTCAAAGAGATTGGATAAAGAAAAGCAGAAAACTTTTTTTGGGGGGGGGCTGTGAAGCAATATTTGTACAAAAGTAAGAATAATGTAATTGTACCTACTTGTCACTGTGAAAGAAGCAGACCATCTGGAAAGTGTTTGAGACTGAATGCCATTGGCAGCTACTGAGGAATAGTTTTCTCGACCTGGTAGGCTATATATTCGCACAGGTCCCCCTGAGTTGCTGATGACTCCCCTGTAACACAGAAAAGCAGCTGATATTCTACCCACACTTTTTTAGGGGTATCTGGCTGACTTCTAGTGCCATGTTACATCTATTGTTCTGATTAAACAAGAAAACAGTTCATGGGGAAGATACATAAGGATGCTGCCAGTCTTTTGAAAAACTTGCTGACACAGGTATAAAATAGGCCTGGGAGAAATAGTTTTGTGCTGTCATACTTCTTAAATGTTGACAGGAACATACCTGTGGGATCCCGTTCCCTACAGCTCAGAGATTCAGAGTTAACAGAACCAAACAATTTTCTTAGTTTTCTAAGGTACTTTATATGTCCTTGGACTTCATTAAAAAAAAATAAATAAATAAAAAAGTCTTGCAGGATAGCAGAGTGGGTGGTGATTATGGGCTCTGGAGGCAGCCTGGGCTTTCAGTTCTAGCTTGGGCACTTTCTAACAGTGGCAAGATGGTTGGAAACTCTGCATTCAGTTTCCTCATCTATAAATGGAATGAAATTGTATCTACTCCTACTGTTGTAGATGTCATGGAAATTAAAACAATGTCTAGCACATAGCAAAAATTCACTAATATATTACATGATTAGGCATGCTCTAAAATCATAGGGATCTAGCTATCAAGAAATAATACAATTTGCCTTTAGTCAGAAAGCTTCCTTTGTGTAGCTGGTGCTTCAAGGATATTCATGAAAACCTTCAAAATGTACCCATCTTCTGTGGTCAATATTGACACCAAAAGAAAGAAGGTGGGGGTGTCCATTTGGCTAAAGAAGGAAAGGATGTTATCACACTTGGATTCCTCTTCCCTTGCATGTGTCAGCTTACCTGTGGACAGCTGCACCACATATGCTTGATACAGATGCATACACTATGTTCCCAAACACGGAGAATTCCTCAGGAGCGCAGCCCCCTGGGCAAAGGACATCTGCTTTCTCTTTCCTGATGTCCAGGCCTCGGGTAAAGCATGTGATAGCAATGGGAACTGAAAAAAAAAGGAGGGAATATGATATTATTAATTCATTCTAGAAAAAAAAATCTCAATTACAATGATAACTATGGACACAGTTACCTGAGGTAAAGATATTAAATCTGGGCTGAGCCTTGAGGAACATTTTCTTTCTTTCTTTCTTTCTTTTAAGTAGCCTCCACACCTAGCGTGCGGCCCAGTGTAGGGCCTGAACTCACAATCCTGAGGTAAAGCCCTGAGCTGAGATCAAGAGTCTCACCCTTAACAAGCTAAACCACCCAGGCACCCCAATGAGAAGCATTTTCATAGACACATGCACAAACCTCTCTAGGTCCCATCCTTTGCTTCAAGGATCAGTCATACCAGTTTTTCTCCAAATGCAGTGCCTTAAAATTGTATCTTAATTTAAGGAAGCCAGTAAATAGATGTTTCCCTTCACAGAATGTCATTTAGCTTAGTCACTCATATTACAGATGCAGAAATTAAAGTGATGGGGTTAATTTGCCCTAGGTCACACTGCCCAACTCTTGCAGGACAGGAAACAGGGAATTTAGTCTCTATGAAATGAAGCATTTTTATCTGAATGGAACCTGCTTATTCCTGCTCCAAATCAGTCCCAAGAGATTTATCAGGCAGTGAATGCATTTTTGGAAAACAGCATTAATACTCTCAATTTTTACATACCAACCTAAACTAATAAGGAATTGAAATTCTTACTACAAAAGACATTAGGTAGACAGTTCTTACTACAAAAGACATTAGGTAGACATTGGCAGCATGTAACAATGTAAGATAGTATGTTAACTCATCAATTTACAACAAATATTGAGACTAATGTTATTAAATTCTGTTCTTCAAACATAAGAAAGTGTGGTTATCCAAAACTTTTTGAAACAGATGTTAATTTAAAAAACAAAAAAGCACATTCTTTTTTCAAGACAGGGGGTAATACTGTCCATTTGAGTAGCCTGCCTCTACCAACGACCCTTTTCTACAAGCTGTGTTGAGCTGCACCCTCAACTGCACTTGTCTTTGGAAGGGAAGGCAGAATGCCAGGTACAGTGCTGATTCCTCAGCTCTGAAACACTCTAGATTGCTGGGGAAGTTAAAATCTTTACCAAAACAGTAGAATCATACCCGTGAGCCTTATACATGTGATCAAACAGCCTTAACCCTTCCTCTCACTTTCCATGTCATCAGAGGCTCTGCCTTTACCTGCTTGAAAGAGGGAGGGTGGGGATGGGGGTGGGGGGCGGGAGGGGGTGCTGAAAACAACCCAGTGCAATGCTTACTCTCATTTCTCCTTTCAAGGAGAACAGGATAGATTTAGTAAAAGAGTTTGCCTTTTATATTATAGAAAACACACACGCCCATACTCAGACTTTTACATGTGGACCAAACTGTTTTTAGACCTCTCCAGTATGAAACGGGCCTACAAATAGGGGTTACTCCTAGAAACCAGGGGTTCCAGCAAGGTGGGACAAGGATGTAAGCATCTCTCTCTGTCTCTGTCAACTCTGACAGTGTGAAGTTGGGTCTGGGAGCCTTCTCCCTGTCCTCAAACGCCGAGGACAACCTGAAACTAGGTGCCCCTCGGTGGGACTCAACGAATACTCCCCTGCCTTGACCTTTCCATGCCGACGCTCGGCTTGCCAGGTGCCTCCCGCGGTGTGAGTGTGGGTTCGGGGACGCTTGCTTCTCCGCGCCTTGGGAAGAGCGTCCCCATCGACACCAGGGGCCCCCCTCGCGTGGGAGAAATGGGTAAGCCGGGGCAGATCCGCTATGGGTAGGTATGTGTGTGCGCCAGGCAGCCGCTGCAACCTTGGCGCCCTCCAGCTTTGGTCCCTGGGGCCAAGGTCTAGGGGCTCGGTCTGAGCGCGCTTTTACCTGCCGTCCCCCAACCCCTCCCACCGCCTGGACCGAGCCCTGCTTCCCCGACAGGGGAACCCGCAACTCACCCGCTCCCTCGCTGCCCGCAGGCTCCGGCAGCAGCAGCAGACAGACACCTGCGAAGAAAGGACAGCGCGAGGGCTGGCTCCAGCCTCCACCCGGCTTGGTGCGACGGGAAGGAGGTGGGGAGGGGCGCGTACCCACCGAGGCAGAGAACGGGGATCCAGGCTGCAGACATGGTAGTCGAGGGGCTGCTCGGACCTGGGAGACAGGGAGAATGCGAGGGAGGCTCCCGGGAACGGAGGCCCCCCACTTCCCCACCACGCTACGCCCGCCACCCCTTTGGAGATCTCGCACCCCTCGGAAACCCAGGGGCGGTGGAGGGGAGGGAGGTGACCTAAGAGGCCGCTGTCCCGGAGCTAGCGCCTCTCTATCTGGAGGCGACGCTCTGGCTGCAAATCGAGCCAAACCCTGCATCGATGTGCAATCCCGGCCGGGCAGAGGGGGTGCGATATCAAGACAGAAAGAAGCTGGGAACGACAAAGGAGAGACTCGGACAGGCGGGGGTCAGGGACCCGCACGCCCGCCGCCCGACGCCCAGGGCTCCGCACCTGAGTCGGAACCGCCCGGCTGCGCCTGAGTGCGGAAAGCGCGGCTCGCTTCGCCGCTATAAAGGCCGGGCCGCGCGCATGAGCACTGTGCGGGGGGCGCGCGAGGAGGGGGCTGGGAGCCTGTCCCGCGGGGCTGGGCGGTGGCCGTCCAGCTCCGCCCTCGCCCGCTCGCGGTCTCGGGTTGAGTCCAGCGCCGAGGCGCCTCCCCCCCGCAGCGCGGACCTCGGCCACCTGGACGCCGCGTCCGTCCCTGGGGGAGGCGCGAAGGCCCGGGTCAGAGTGTCGAGGCCCCCCGGGGGCCCGGCGTCAGGGGTGTCGGAGCGACTGTAGAACGGCGGCGGGACCCGTACCTGGGGACTAGCGGGGTGAGCCCGGGGTGCACGGCGCCGGCCGCGCAGGCTTCGCTGCGCTCCGGGCCGGGCGGCTGCCCGACGTGCGCGGCCAGCCTCGCTCGGGCTGGGGAAGGGCGGTCCCCGCGCACAGTTCCCGACGGCGGAGCTGCGGCCCTCGCGGGGAACGGGGCGCTGCTTCGGCCGAGGGGGCGCAGGGCCGCTTGTCCGCCCAGAGGCCTGGCGCCCCCGGAGAGCTACCAGCTCCACGCGGCCTCAGAACCAAACTTTACAACTTCGTGCTCTCGTGGAAATGGAGTTCTTACTTGTAAATTAAAAGCAACCTGGGGTTTGCAAACGCGGTCCTGGTATTTTTTTAGAAACTCTGTCAACTGGTTATTCTTTCGACCTTAGGATCCAGCCTTACGACTTGGTTTCTGCAGGAATCGGATTTTCCCCAGCGGGCTCCATTTACTCTGGTGGGTAAGGCTACGCTTCTGAGGTAGCCCGGGCCCCTCACTGAATCTGCCTTTTCTTCCTTTCTAGATCAGGAGGGATTTATGCTTGATTGCTTTTCCAAATTCCCAGACCTGTGGTGATTACACAGAATCGCCGATTTGGTAATGTGTCCTCCGTCATCCCGGTAACTTTTGACAGGTGGAAATGGGACTAAGCGGAATTCACAGGGAGTGTGACAGACAAGTGACCTCCATGCCAGCCTAGGAACCACCTCCAGACCCGGGAGAGGTGGCAGGATGCTCTCCCCCACCCCGCCCAAAGAGTTTTATTTAGTCCAAAGAACAGCATTTTATTTTGGTCCAGAGAATAACCAATAATTTATATGCCATAAAATCCATCCCTTTAAGTGTAAAACGCATAATTTTTAATGAGTTTACAGAGTTGTGCAACCATCTCCATAATCCAGTTTTAAAATATTTCCATTACTCCCAAAAGGATCCGTTCTAATTATTGTCAGTTCCCTTTCCCACCCTCCACTCTGATTTGCTTCCTGTATATACATTTGCCTTTTATGGGCATTTTATATAAATGGAGTGATACACCTGCTTTTACTGAGCATAATGTTTTTGAGGCTTATCCAGGTTGTGGCATGTATGTGTTTTTCCTTTTTATCGCTTAGTAGTATTCTCACCCATTTTGTATTAGGAAAGAAACCTACCACCATCACCTGGAAGCCAAATTTTGTAGTGGTTTTACAACTATTCTCCATCTGGAATGAGTCAATATTTGTACCAGGCAAATGGGGAGTGCTGATTTCATTCCCTTTACTATTTGAATGTCTTCTGAAGAGAAAGAGACTCATTAAATAACATTTGTTGTCTGGGAGGCTTTTTATTCTTATTTTCATGGCTGCTTTAAAGATTTAATCTCGTCCATGGTAGACAGTTAACCCTTTTCTTAGAAACCCAGTAATCTGGCCACCACTCCTGATATTTTTCTTGGGAGAAATTTCAAGCCTTCAGGACTATGAAAGCTGTCTTTTCATTATTGCTTATTGAATGTCTTCAATCAGCGTTGGATAATCTCCTCCCAATTGGGCTGTGCAAATTGTCATGATGCTACATCATGAGGGAGAGTTCACATCCTGGAAAAAAGCTACCATTCCACAGCTCAGCAGGCAGGTGCCCAAATGGCCAAAGGGGTGACTGCTATTCAGGACTCCTATGGGGCACACCCCTCCTGTGATGTAATTTCACTGAACCGTTTGGCAGAGTCCAAACTATGCAGCTATTTCCATGATTGACCCTGAGTCTGTGACTATTGAAAAATAAAGGAAATACCTCATTGAGTTTCATAGTTGTTTACCCAAATATAACAATTTTAATTATTTTGTTTTGAAACATTTAAGAGAAGTTGTTCTTCAGTTATTTTTCTGGTTTGAAAGGCCAACCAAGGAGGGTGGGGGAGTGGGTATGAGGTTTCTCATTCTCACTTACTTTGTACCTCATGCTCGCCATAAGTAAAATGGGGAAAAAATATCTGTACTTAAGAGGTAGTTTTCTCTACCGTGGGACTATCCGGAGAGGGAAAGCCAAAGAAATCTGGGTCTGTTTGACTTAAAAAGACAAATTGATAAAATTATAGTTTTGTATTCAGTTGGGAGACATTTCCGGATATTGTTCTCCTGAAATGCCTAGTCAGTTTACCCTGCTTTAATTCAGACTATTTGATATTCAATATTTAGACTAAGTCCCTGCAGAGCAGTGGATTCCTAAGTGGGCTCTACAATGGAATCACCTGGGGAGCTTTAACAATTACAGAAGCCTGAGTCTCACTCAGGAGAGTCTGTGTAATTGGGCTGGGATGGGACCTGGGTATTAGAATTTTTTAAAGCTCCCAGGTGATTCTAATGGGCTGCCCAGGGTACTTAATACTTAGCTTAGGGTTAGAGGTTAAGCTAATAATTCTAGTTTTTCTTTCTTTCTTTTTTTTTTTTTTTTCATTAGCCTTTCATTAAAGTTCCATCAAAAATATGCCTCCTGTGTTTCCCGGATAAAACTTGGAAGCATCTTCTGGCCTGATTGTTGTTTAAAGACAGTTCTTAATAGAAGAGTTAAAAACTCAATTTCAAAAGTAATTTTCCCTAAATGTGCTGTCTGGTCACATTTCTAACTGTGTGTGGAATGGGCTGGCCTTGTTAAGGGAGTGAAATACCTCTAAAGCTAATACCCTAGGTGGCATCTTTACACTTCAGGATGCTGCTGAAGGCTCAAAAGAGTTTCTCAGGAATGGTATGGTTATCGGATTAGATTTGGCTCATTACCTTTATGGATAAGCTCTAGGTTGATAGGTCCCCTCTCTGTTCTGTTTTTACCTAAGTATGAATCTAGTGTTACCTGGAAATTTTTGTGTTTTTGTTGTTGGTCTCTCATTCTTATCTTTAAAAGAAGTATCAGTCCTGTCCCACCACCTAGGCTAGTTTAGCTCCCTTGTAAGTTTACTTAGCTAATACAATACATAGCAACCTGGTTTTATTTCCGTTACAGTGACCTTAAAGTGAATTTGTTCTCTTTCGACAAGTGTACATTTATTCTGCAGTATCCCATAGGCTCCTATGCTTGGTTATAGACCATAATCAGTTTGAAAACTCCCATCACCTATGTTATTTTACCACATTGATGTTTTTAATGGATCTAGTTTTCCTGATTGTTTTTGTTCACGTCTAATACTAAGCAAGTATGTACATCTAGCCTTTTGGTTTTCAGTGATTTCTAGCAATGTAATAAATGTCTACAGCTTCTGAGGAGTATAAATCAAAGAGTTGATTCACACTAAATTCTACACCTGAAACTAATATTACATCATATGTTAACTAACTGGAATTTAAGTAAAAACTTGGAGAAGAAAAAAGTTGATTCTGAGATAGCCTTATGACCACTAAGAGTCACCTTCTTTTTCTGGAATTCAGTTCCCTTTCCTGATTAGACCAAGTGGCCATTTTCTGTGTTTGGGTGAATGCTCCCCTGGCGTGTATTGGCTTTGAGGGTTATGCTGTTTTTCTGGAGTTTGGGAGGCCTTAGGAAACACTGACTGTGCCAGCTTTCCCTCAGTTGTCCCCTAGCTGTCCCAGGACCCATCCTGTCTTACACAAGTTCTCTTTCTATTCACCTCTTACTCCTAAACTATGGACTGGATCACATTTGCCCCTATTTAACAAGAAATAATAGAGATCACATTGGCCACTAAAGTGCCACCGAGACTTCCCTCCTGGGCTAGGAAAGCTGTGACAGATTACTAAATTTGTGTTATAAGGCCCAGCATACATCCCACATAAGCTTCTCAAGATCAAGCATCATCCTCTTTTTGATCGCTCTTTGATGTCTGTACCCTTAGTTCCCAGTGCAGTATCTAGCACATACTCAAGAATTATTTGTTGAATAAATGAACCAATCACATTCTATCTTATCACTTGCTCCCTTATAGTGACATTTATTTATTATTTTATATTGTTAATAAAATTATGTATTAATATTAACATTATTTATATTTATTATTATTTTTTAAGTAGGCTCCATGTGCAAGGTGGGGCTTGAACTCACGACCCTGAGATCAAGAGTTGTATGTTCTATGTATGTCCTGTGTTCTAAGAGTTGTATGTCCCCCTCTTGTACTGATTTTTAAAAATCTTTTTATTTTAGAGCAGTTTTAGGTTTACAGAAAAATCAGTAATACAGATGACTTCCTATTATTCCACACCCAATTTTTCCTATGAGTAACATCTTGTATGAGTATGGCATGGTTGTCACAGTTAATGAACTAATAATGACACATTAAGATTAACTAAAGCCTGTACGTTATTCAGATTTCCTTAGTTTTTACCTAATGTCCATTTTCTGTTCCAAGATCCTATCCAGGGTACCACATTACATCTAATAGGCATGTATTTACTTAGACTTCTCTTGGTTGTGAAGCTTTCCCAGATTTTCCTTATTTTGATGACCTTGACAATTTTGAAGAGTACTGGTCAGATACTTTGTACAATGTCCTTCAATAGACATTTGTCTGATGTTTTTCTCACTATGGGGTTGGGGTTATGGTTTTTGGAGGAGGGCCACAGAGGTGAAGTAACACTCTCATCACATCATATCAAGGGTATGTAGATCCTATCAACATGAATTATTACTATGGACATTGACCTTGGTCATGTGGCTGAGGGGGTGTTTGTCACATTTCTCTACTCTAAAGTTACTCTTTTGTACCCCATTTCCGTGCTGTCCTCTTTGGAAGGAAGTCATGATGTGCAACCCATACTTAAGGAGTGGGGAGTTATGTTCAATCTCTTTGAGGGCAGAACAGTGATGTAAATTATTGGGAGCACGGCTGCAAGTGACATTTTGCCTCTTCTCCTCTATTTATTACTGCTTGGTTTTTTATATGTGGTAATTCTCCTCTTAAAGGCTATAAGCTTCTTCAAGGCTGACCATTCTATATGCTCCCCTATAGTCCCAGTGTCTTACACAATGCTTTGGGGTAAGATGGAAGCTCAGTTCCCAATATAAAGGATGGTTCATAGCTTCCAGTTCCAGCAGATCTCTGCTGATGACTTACTTTTCTTTTTTACTGCAAGACTTGGGCCAGAAAGTTGCCCAATTTGTCTTGGCAAAGGTGTAATAAAAATACTACTAATAATAGTGGTCCTGGCACTGTGTTAAGCTCTTTATACATGTCTCCATAAGAATTTTTGCAACATACCTGCAAAGTGGATGTCATCCTAATTTTATGAATGAAGATACTTATGTCCAGACTGATTATAAGATGTGTCCCAAATCACACAGCTAGAGTGCAGAGCCAGGACTCAAATCTAGCTCTCTAAAGCCCGTACCCTTAACCACCAGGTTATACTATGTTTCCCCTCATAATAGCCAAGTAAATCCACAAGGAAAGCCAGAAGGTCATGGATGCAACAAAAGCTGGAAGAAAATAGAAGAAGAAGAAATGAATCTCTGAGTGGGAGTGACTGGTGTGTGACTCTGAGGTCTGCTATGAAATTGGTACATCTAAGAGAAGCACATAACCCATAGATTAGCATAATAAGATAATTATAAAATATTATTATGTATTCCAAACACAAAGATAGCAGATTTTGCTCATATTCTTAACATTCAGGTCAAACAGTAATTTCTAAAATATATCCATATGGAGCAAAAGCCTAATGAGATCAGATACCTTTTAAGATAGATGGGCATTAGTGACGATCCCAAACCTTGTCTTCCGAGGTCCATTTTATCATATACATACCGTGGGATTATTCATTCTTCTGTATCCTAGGAGATGTGGTTGATTTTCAGTGGGATCGTCAAATGATAGTGACAGTAATGGTTATTTGAAATAATTGATCCAATGGCTTGCTTAATCTTTAGATCTGAAATAAAATATCTCTACATGTGGTTCTGGGGAATTACTCACACTGTTGCTAAAACATTTTCTTCTGGAAGAAAGAGTGTAAACTAAAGCAAAATATTTCCAAATAATTATGTATGGGGAAAGCCAGTTCCTTCATTACACATTAATCTTTATTCAATTTTTTTAGCTTGATAAAAATTTTTTTTAAATCTTTGGTAAGATTATATACTTTTTTTTTTTTTAAAGATTTTTATTTACAGGTGTTTGCAAGGGGAACCCTCCTACACTGTTGGTGGGAATGCAAGCTGGTGCAACCACTCTGGAAAACAGCATGGAGGTTCCTCAAAATGTTGAAAATAGAACTGCCCTATGACCCAGCAATTGCACTACTGGGTATTTACCCTAAAGATACAAACGTAGTGATCCAAAGGGGCACGTGCACCCGAATGTTTATAGCAGCAATGTCCACAATAGCCAAACTACGGAAAGAACCTAGATGTCCATCAACAGATGAATGGATCAAGAAGATGTGGTATATATACACAATGGAATACTATGCAGCCATCAAAAGAAATGAAATCTTGCCATTTGCGACAACATGGATGGAACTAGAGCGTATCATGCTTAGCGAAATAAGTCAAGCAGAGAAAGACAACTATCATATGATCTCCCTGATATGAGGAAGTGGTGATGCAACATGGGGGCTTAAGTGGGTAGGAGAAGAATCAATGAAACAAGATGGGATTGGGAGGGAGCCAAACCATAAGTGACTCTTAATCTCACAAAACAAACTGAGGGTTGCTGGGGGGAGGGAGGTTGGGAAAAGGGGGGTGGGGTTATGGACATTGGGGAGGGTATGTGCTTTGGTGAGTGCTGTGAAGTGTGTAAACCTGGCGATTCACAGACCTGTACCCCTGGGGATAAAAATATATGTTTATAAAAAATAAAATATTAAAAAAAAAAGATTTTTATTTATTTATTTGACAGAGATCACAAGTAGGCAGAGGCAGGCGGAGCTGGGTGGGGGCAGGGGCGGGAAGCAGGCTCCCTGCTGAGTAGAGAGCCCCGATGTGGGCCTCAATCCCAGGACCCTGGGATCATGACCTGAGATCCTTAGAAGGCAGAGGCTTTAACCCACTGAGCCTCTCAGGCGCCCAGGATTATATACTTAAAAAAAAAAGTTTTTATTTAATCAACTGGTGCTTATCACAAGTGTACTTCTTAGTCCCTATTACCTATTTCATCCATCTCCCCACCATTAATTCGTTCTCTAGAGTTAAGAGTCTATTTCTTGGTTTGTTCTTCTCTCTTTTTCCCTTTGCTCCTTTGTTTTATTTCTTAAATTCCACATATGAGTAAAATCATAGGGTATTTGTCTTTCTCTGACTTCTTTTGCTAAGCATTATACTCTCTAGCTCCATTCACATAATTGCAAATTACAAGATTCCATTCCTATTAATGGTTAAGTAATATTGCAGTGTGTGTGTGCCAATTTTCTTTATCTATACATCAGTTGATGGACATTTGGGCTCTTTCTATGTTTTGGCTATTTTAAACGATGCTGCTATAAACATCAGGGTGCATATATCCCTTCAGATTAGTGCTTTTGTATCCTTTGTGCAAATACTTAGTACTATAATTGTTGGATCATAGTATAGTTCTATTTTAACTTTTTGAAGAACCTCCATACTGTTTTCCACAATGGCTGCATCAGTTAGATTCCTACCAACAGTGTGTGACTGTTCCCCTTCCTTCACATCCTCACCAACACTTATTTCTTGTGTTGTTAATTTGAGCCATTGTAACAGGTGTGAAGTGGTGTCTCATTGTAGTTTTAATTTGCATTTCCCTGATGATGAGTGATGTTGAGCATCTTTCCATGTGTCTGTTGGCCATCTGTATGTCTTCTTTGGAGAAATGTCTGTTCATATCTTCTGCCCATTTTTTAATTGGATTATTTGTAGGGTTTTTGTGTGTGTGTGTGTGTGTGTGTATTGAGTTGTATGTTTTTTATATATTTTGGATACTAGCCGCATACTAGATATATCATTCGCAAATATCTTCTCCCATTCCATTGATTGCCTTTTAGTTTTGCTAATTGTTTCTTTCACTGTGCATAAACTTTTTATTTTTATTTAATCCCAATAGTTTATTTTTGTTTTTGTTTCCCTTGCCTCAGAGGACCCATCTAGAAAAAGTTGCTACGGCTGATGTCAAGGAGGTTACTGCCTATGTTCTCTTCTAGGATTTTTATGGTTTCAGGTCTCATACTTAGGTCTTTTATCCATTTTGCATTTGTTTTTGTGTGTGATAAAAGAAAGTAGTCTAGTTTTATTCTTTTGCATGTTGCTGTCCAGTTTTCCTAACACCATTTGTTGAAGAGACTTTTTTTTCCCCATTGGATATTCTTCCTGCTTTGTCAAAGGATAGTTAACCATAAAGTTGTGGGTTTATTTCTGGAATTTATATGCTGTTCCCTAGACCTATGTTTCTGTTTTTATGCTAGTACTATATTAGCACAAATGTATGATCAGCACAGCTTTGTAATATAACTTGAAGTCTGGAATTGTGATGCCTCCAGCTTTGCTTTGCTTTTTCAAGATTGCTATGGCTATTCAGGGTCTTTCGTAGTTCCATATAAATTTACAGATTGTTCTAGTTCTGTGAAAAATGCTGGTAGTAATTTGATAGGGATGGCATTAAATGTGTAGATTGCTTAGGGTAGTATGGATATTTTTACTTCCAACCCATGAGCATGGAGTTTTTCCATTTCTTTTTGTCATCTTCAGTTTCTTTCATCAGGGCTTTATAGTTTTCAGAATACAGATCTTTTACCTCTTTGGTTAGGTTTATTCCTAGGTACTTTATGATTTATGGTGTAGTTGTAAATGGGACTGATTCCTGGATTTCTCCTTCTGCTGTTTTATTATTGATATATAGAAATGCAGATTTCTGTACAGTCATTTTGTATTCTGTGACTTTACTGAAATCGTGTATTAGCTCTAGCAATTTTTTGATGGAGTCTTTTAGGTTTTTCTAAATAGAGTATCATGTCATCTGCAAATAGTGAAAGTTTGACTTCTTCCTCACTGATTGGATGCTTTTTATTTCTTTTTGTTGTCTGACTGCTGAGGCTAACACTTCTAGTACTATGTTGAATAATAGTGGTGAGAGTGGACATCCCTGTCTTGTTCCTGACTATAGAGGAAAAGCTCTGATTTTCCCAATTGAGGATGATATTAGCTGTGGTTTTTCACATATCATCTTCATTTTGCTGAGGTATGTTCCCTATGCCCTTACATTGAGGGTTTTTTTTTTTTTTATCATGAATGAATGTTTTCTTTGTTAAGTACTTTTCCCCCCCAGCTTTTGAGAGGATTATATGGTTTTTATCCTTTCTTTTATTAATGTAATATATCACATTGATTGAGTTGTGAATATTGAACCACCTTGCAGCCCAGGAATAAATCCTCCTTGATCATGGTGAATGATTCTTTTAATGTACTGTTGAATTCAATTTGCTAGTATTTTGTTGAGAATTTTTGCATCCATGTTCATCAGAGATATTGGCTTGTGGTTCTCTTTTTGGTGGAGTTTTTGTCTGGGTTTGGAATCAGTATTGCTGGCCTCATTGAATGAGTTTGGATGTTTTTCTTCGTTTTCTATTTTTTAAAATAGTTTGAGAAGAATAGGTATTAATTCTTCCTTAAATGTTTGTTAAAATTCACCTTTGAAGTTATATGACTCTAGACTTCTGTTTGTTGAGAGATTTTTGATTACTGATTCATTTTCTTTGCTGGTTATTAGTCTGTTCAAATCTTCTATTTCTTCCTGTTTCAGTATAGTTTCTTGAAATTTATCCTTTTCTTCTAGATTGTCTAATTTGTTGGCATATAATTTTAAATAATATTCTTTTATAATTTTTTGTATTTCTGTGGTGGTGGCTGTTATTCCTCCTCTCTCATTTGTAATTTTTTAAATTTAGGTCCTTTCTTTTTTTCTCTTGATGAGTTTGGCTGGGAGCTTATCAATATTATTGAGTTTTCCTAAGAACAAGTTCCTGGTTTCATTGATCTATTATATTGTTTTTTAGAATCTCTACGTCATTTATTTCTGCTCTAATATTTATTATTTCCTTCCTTTGGCTGTCTTTAGTCCGAATTTGTTGTTCTTTTTCTAGCTCCTTTAAATGTATGGTTAGGTTGTTTATTTGAGATTTTTCTTGCTTCTTGAGGTAGGCCTTTTATTACTATAAACTTTCCTCTTAGAACCTCTTTTGCATCCCAAAGGTTTTGGACCATTGTGTTTTCATTTTCATTTGTCTCAGTGTACTTCTTTATTTTTTCTGTTATATCCTGGCTGATCCATTCATTGTTTGGTAGAATGTTATTTAGTCTCAATGTATTTGTGATCTTTCTAAATTTTTTTCTTGTGGTTGACTTCTAGTTCCATAGTGTTGTGTTCAGAAAAGGCACATGGTATGACTTTGATCTTTTTAAAAATTTTTAAGACTTGTTTTGTGACCTAATAGGTGATCTATTCTGGAGAATGTTCCATGTGCACTTGAGAAGAATGTATATTCTGCTATTTTAGCATGGAATGTTCTGAATATATCTTTTAAATTCATCTGACCCAGTTTGTCATTCAAAGTCATTGCTTCCTTGCTGATTTTTTGTTTAGATTATCTGTCTATTGATGTATGTGAGGGGGTTATTAAAATACCCTACTATTACTATATTATTATTGATTAGTTCCTTTGAGTTAACTCTTTTATGTATTTGGGTGCTCCCACACCGAGTGACAAATATTAATAATTGTTATATCTTCTTGTTGGCTTTTCCCCTTTATTATGATATGGTGCCCTTCTTTGTTTCTTGTTATAGTCTTTTTGCTAAAGTCTATTTTGTCTGATATAACTATCATTATTCCTGCTTTCTTTTGACATCCATTTGCATGATAAATATTTCTCTGTCCCCTCACTTTTGATCTGCATGTGTCTTTAAGTCTGAAATGAATCTCTTGTAGGCAGCATATAGGTGTGCCTTGGTTTTTTATTTATTCTGTCACCCGCCTTTTGATTGGAGTCTTTAGTCCATTTACATTCAGTGTAATTACTGATAGATATGTATTCATTACCATTTTGTCACTTGTTTTGTGGTTGTTTTTGTAGTCCTTCTCTGTTCCTTTCGTGTCTTTTTCTCTTTCATGGTGTTCTGGTTTTCCTTAGTGATATATTTGGATTTCTTTCTCTTTATTCTTTCATCATGGCAGTTTTTGATTTGTGTATAATATCTTCTGCATATAAGAGTCTATATTAAGCTGATGATTGTTTAAGTTTAAACCCATTGTTTACCTCTCCCCATGTTTTAGGTCATATTTAAATCCTTTTATTTTGTGAGTTCCTTGATTTAATTTTTTATAGAAATAATCATTTTTACTGTTTTTGTGTTTCCTACCTTTATATTGTCATTTTTGGTCTTTCTTTTCCACTCAAAGTGTCCTGTCTAATATTTCTTGCAGGGCTGATTTAGTGATGATGAACCCTTTTTAGTGTTTATTTGTCTGGGCTCTTGATCTTTCCTTCTATTCTGAATGATAGTCTTGCTGGATAGAGTATTCTTGGTGGCAAATTTTTCTCTTCAGCCCTTCAAATGTATCATGGCATTCCTTTCTGGCTTAGAAAGTTTCTGCTGAAAAATCTGCTGATAGTCTTATGGGGTTTCCTTTGTATGTAACTGTCTTCTTTTTTTCTTGCTACTTTTAAGGTATGTATATTTTTTTGTCACCAAAATTTGCTATTTTAATTACAATATGTCTTGGTGTGGCTCTGCTTTTGTTGGTTTTCATGGGGATTTTCTCTGCCTCCTGCATTTGGATATGTGTTTCCTTCCCCAGATGAGGGAAGTTTTCAGCTATTGTCTCTTCAGATAAATTCTCTGACCTTTTTTCTCACTCTTCTTCTTCTGGGACTCCTATAATATGAAGTTATTACAGTTGGAGTGTTTATGTATGTATATAGTCACTGAGTTCCCTAAGTCTATTCTCATGTTGCGTAATTCTTTTTTCTCTCTTTCCATTACTCTGTCTTCTAGGTCATTAATTCATTCCTTTGCTCTTCCAGTCTGCAGTTCATTCCCTCAAGAGTGTTTCTCATTTCATTTATTGAGTCCTTTATCTCTGCTCTGTATTCTTTATCTCTGTGCCAATAGTCTGACTGATGTTCTCCACTCTATTCTTGAGTCTTAGGATCATTATTTAAATTCTCCATTAGCCATGTTACTTATATCTGTTTCACTTAGATCTTTGACTGTGGCCTTGCTTTTTTCTTTCATTTGGGACAAATTCCTCTGTCTTCTCATTTTGTCTAAGTCTCTGTGCCTGTTTCAGTGTTTTAGGAAAGTCAGCTACATATCTTGTTATTGAGGGTAAAGGATTTATGAAGAAGAGGTCCTGTAGCCGCCTACAGTATAGTGTCCCCTAGTCCCCAGGGCCTGATGCTTCCTGGAGTGTCTCCAATGTGTGCTGCGTGCACTCTGCTTTGTGTCTGGCTGCTTTATCCTTTAGGCCAGTCATCTGAAGAAATTCTCTTTGCCTTTTGGGGGCAGTGTTTTGTCTCTGAACGTGGTGCATTTTAAGTAGGTGTGCTCTGGTCTGCTTGTGAAATGACACTTGTCACCACTGCCAGAACTGAGACTCTGCAAAACTCCCCTATTGGGAGACATAGTGTGAGCAGGGTTTTGTGCTGGTCTTCTGGGGGAAGAGGTCTGGTGCACCGGGACTGAGGCAAACATGACTGGGAGGGAAAGTTCCAGCACAGCACAGGGGGCAGGCCTTGGTGTAAGTGAGTGTCGGTACTGAACTTTTCCCCACAGGTGGCCCTATGCTTATGCTGAGGGATAGGTGAAGGATACCTCACTGTTTCTTTCCTATACCTTTGTTCCCAGAATGGTCACTATGTGAATACTGCCTCTCTGGGACTTGACTCAAGAAGAGCAAATTACCTCTCCTCTGTGTGCCCCAGGCGCTCCTCAGATTGCTATTTTCACGCTGTATGTCTGCAAGCAGTTTGCCTCCCTTTCTCTCCAAGAGCAGCCCCAATGCCTCCGGTCTCTCCCAGAGTGGAGCCCACTGACCTTTAGAACTCCAGGCTTTAAGCTCTGTTGGTTGCAAGAAGCCCTGAAATTCAGCTTCCCTTGCTTTCTAAGCCAGTTGCTGTGGGGAGTCATCTTCCCCATGCATTCCCCTGTTTGCTACTCTGTTTCTCAACCCTCTTCGCAACCACAGCTCCCTCTCCACAGTAGCTGCCAGGATCTACTTCTCTCCCAAATCATGTTTCTGCACTTCCCACCTTCTTTGATGTGTCCTCTTCTCTACCTTTAGTTGTGGAGTTTGTTCTGCCAGTCTTCAGGTCAATTTCTGGGGTATTTAGGATTATTTAATAGTTATCTAGTTGTATTCATGGGATAAGGTGAGTCTAGGGTCCTACTTTGCTGCCATCTTCTTCTTCCTTATTACACATTAATTTTAAAAAGTCAGGCATGAGAGCTCCCTGAAATTTAGCATATATGGATTGAAGTATTTAATAAGACTTAATTCCATCCCTAGTTTTTACTGCTCTGCTGTGATAGTATTTTCATGTTACAGAATAATTGTTGAAGACATTTTAATATTTTGCAAATCTGAGCTGCAATAAAATATGATTCATCATTATTAATATCATTTTAAATAAGAAAAGAACTGGTTTATATTGATTGTAAGATGCATATTAATTTGAAAGGTGCTAAAATGTAAATGAAATATGCACCAATGACTTAAGTTATTACTAATTCTAAAGGATACAGTTTTATAATAAGTGACTCATAAATATAAAAAATATTTAAACCACATAAAAGGACAGGGGGATGCATAAAAAAGCAGAGAATACTTGAATTTAGCTTTGAGTTTCCTGGAAAGTGAGACAAAAACATTTATATATATATATATATATATATATATATATATACACACACACACACACACACACACACACACACTATTTATTAAATGGTTAAAAGGATTTATCCTATTCAGAAAATAAATTTTTTTTCTGGAACTGAGTTATAAAAAGAATGCTGATTTGGAACATATGTAAAGGCCATTATCTTCAACCACAGCAGTTGTAAAGAACATAAAGAAATGCTTTTATTTGACAATTTCTTCAATCTTTGGAAGCAGAAAGCATGATTGAAGATTTGGCCAATATCTTTAGAAATGTTAAAATAAAATTTATTTAAATTGCTTAGCCAACATTTCACACTAAAGAATATCTTCAATAGGAATGCTGCACCAAGTATGACAAACATAGCTATGAGATTTGCTGAGCTTTATATTACCCTGAAAAGCCACAATTAATTTGAAATTTAATTGGTACTGTGAATCATTTTAATGGTTGGTAGAAGAACAACACAAGTTTTAGCTGTTTTTAGATTGAACTATTTAAGATCAACAGTGTTATAATTGTAATAAAATCTGCTACATGACCAAAGCTAATTCAGATTATGCCTTGGGTCCATGAGTTGTGTTTTACATTTCTTTCCTTTTTTAAAAAGGTACTATGGAAAATTTCAAATATGTGCAAAAAGTAGACACAATATTGTAGGGAACACTTTTTTATCTATTACCTAGCTTGAACAATGATCAATTTATGGCCATTTTTGTTTCTTTTATGCCTTTACTCTTGATTCTTTTGAAGGAGTCCCAGATATTATAATGTTTAATCTTTAAAGATCTTTCTTTAAGGATTACCTTTTCAAATATAACCACATTAGGATTGTCATACCTAAAAAAGTATTAATTCCTTACAATCATAGCCACTTTGGGTGTACATTGCTTCAGTTATCTTATTAATTTTATTTAGAAATGGATTAGTCGCTGAATCAAGATCAAAATGAGGCTTACACTCAGAGAAGGGACAAGAATAGCTCCTTCTCTATCTCTGAACATCCAGGTCCTCAACAATATGGACTGAGCGCCTACAGTGGCAGGCACAGGCTGGCTGCTGGGAAAACAAAGGTGAATGCAACAGAATCCTCTGGTCAAAAGAATGCATCATCTCCTGGGGAAGGAGTAACCCCATACTTTTGTTCATAGGGATTGCTTAGCAGCCCTCATTCCCAGGAATTCCTCTCAGATTGAACCTAAATTCCTCATTTGCAGCCTATTTCCATTCTTTTGTGTGTGTGTGTGTGTGTGTGGACAAGGAACAGTATCACTGCAGACTGTTATTATCATATTTATTTTTGTTTTTTGGGGGGTGAGGTTTCTTTATTGTTTTTACTTTATTGTTATTTTTTGCTTCTGCTTTTATTTTTCTGCCTTTCTGTAATCTCTTCTGCTCTCCTGCACATCTGTCCAGTATGTATGCGGTATAACCGTGTAACTATAAAAGGCTGAACCACACAGTTATGGGAAAGACATAAGATGTGTTTCTACCTGGGGGGTTTAACGCAAAATGGCTGATTTGACGAACAATCCTTGAACTTGTATTTCCTTAGAAAGAGGGGGGTTTGAGTTAGGGTTCAAAAGAGATGCTTTATAGTGTGCAGAGTATAAATAATATTATTTTAATGTTTTAAAGTATTTCACATCAATTATTTATTATTTTCTCTATAATCCTATGAGTTATAAGGACAAGTATGAATATCTTTATTTGGCAGGTGGGGAAAATGCAGCACTAAGAAATTATGCTGTATAAAGAGTACATACAAAGATAGAATGGGGCCAACCTGAGAGATTAGTTATCTAGACTTAGTCTCTGCTCCTCTACTTGTTGCTGATGTTTTTGTGAAATCATATAACACTGACTGTACTTTACTAGAAGACAAAAGGAGTGACATGTCCCACATGTGCATATAGGTCATTTTGAGCTTTCTGCTCACTCCCCTCACTCTCAGCTGATGGATAGTACCTGTCGTGGCATGCAACAGATGTTACTAGATGACCAAGGACAGATACCTGAACCTACATGCAACTGTGGGCTCTTTCTCCCAGAAATTTGAAACTGGTTTATAGGAACTACTTAGCATTGTAGCAGTGACTCCTGAGTAAGGAACATATAAGGCCAAGCCTGAACCATATGCAAGTTAAGCCCAGTGGGTTGGTCATGGCAGAGAGAAGAGTAAAGCAAATGGGCATTTACTTCCCAGTCAAGTGAATTCATCTCCTGCCCTTTAAAAAAAATTCTTATTCTTAAACAATTTTTACACCCATCATGGGGCTCAAATCTACAACCCTGAGATCAAGAGGCACACGTTCTACCAACCGAGCCAGCCTGGGGCCCTTATTCCCTTTTGAGGCCGGTTGTACTTGCTGTCTGGGACATACTTGGTACTCATCCAATAAATTCCCTTTTTGCTTAAGTACTCTGAGTGGATTTCAGTTCCTTACAATCAAATGAGCCCAAGACCCAATCAAATGCTTTATTTAGGCAAAAGGGAAATCACAGTAAGAGGTTTGTCCTGGGGCTTTTACTCTTTTTCTAAGCAGAGGTGGCATTTGTGTTGGTCTTGTTGCCTTTCTAGGGGTAGGTGGGGGTGTTTGTGGATTTCCCGTGGAAGAGTAAGAGGAGGAACTTTCATCCTTTTAAACTTTCCCAGCAAGGGCACCTGGATGGCTTGGTTGGTTCAGTGTCTGACTCTTGGTTTCCACTTGGGTCATGATCTTGAGGCCTGGGATTGAATCCTGCATCGGGATCCACACTCAGCAAGGAGTCTGCCTGAGGATTTTCTCTCTCCCTCTGTCCTTCCCCAGCTCTCTCTCAAGTAAATAGATAAATCTTTTAAAAACCCCACAAACTTCCCCATCATTAGAAAGTTTTTTTTCCTGCTTCTCCAGTTGATTTCAGATCTGTAGGAGTTGGAGGGAAGGACAGTGCCATGATTCTTATCTCTGGGGCTTCAGAGCAGACCTGAAGCCAGTGGTGCTCAGCTCTGGGTGCCCCTAGGAGCCAGTAGACTTCCTCCGGAGCAAGTTTATACCTTGGGATTTCTGTTGTGCAGAAATCTTGCCAGATCCTACCCTACTCTTACTCCTTGCCATCTGACTCATGAGGATCCTAAGAAACCTCAGAATTCAATGTTTCTTCATAGACATTTCATTTCCTTAAAACAACAACAACTTTCGAATGTATTGTCACCCACTAAGCATTTATTGTGTTACTACAATGAACATTGTGGTTGTCTGTGTGACATTCATATCACCTTCCCTCATGTATAACACCTGTCTACTGAGTCTCCACAGTTTTACCTACCAGTGAATGACAGTCATCTGTCCACACTGGCTAGTTCAAGGTTCTCTGGAGCTGGGACTCTTGTTAGTTGTGAGACATCATGTTCTTTCTTCTTCTTCTTCTTCTTCTTTTTTTTTTTTTTTTTAAGATTTTATTTATTTATTTGACAGAGAGAGATCACAAGTAGGCAGAGAGGCAGGCAGAGAGAGAGAGGAGGAAGCAGGCTCCCCGCTGAGCAGAGCCTGATGTGGGACTCGATCCCAGGACCCTGAGATCATGACCTGAGCCGAAGGCAGCGGCTTAACCCACTGAGCCACCCAGGCGCCCCATGTTCTTTCTTCTGAGGAGGTTAAAGGGAAAGTGTGTTTTGCATCTTGCAACGGTGGGGAGACGCCAACCTGAGGGAGAGGCAACATATGGAGCCAGGCAG
The DNA here is from genome assembly GCF_009829155.1 of Mustela erminea. Classification (NCBI taxonomy): domain Eukaryota; kingdom Metazoa; phylum Chordata; class Mammalia; order Carnivora; family Mustelidae; genus Mustela; species Mustela erminea. The sequence goes on along the minus strand of NC_045618.1, from coordinate 81,770,392 downwards.
AGTCCGTAGAGCTGCAGAGAGGTCTAGCCAGATCCTACGTGCACAGAGCCTGGGGTTTACATTTCCTGTGGATTTTAAGGTCCAGGTGCCAATGAATTCCCATTGCTATTAAAGGCAGTTTGGGTTCAATTTTCCGTTATTTTCAACATAGCAGATTCTGATCCAGAACTATTACATTCATTTACTTCTCTCACATTTTGGGTTACTGATTTCACATTCAAATACAAGCACAGCAGTGTAGAGCACAGCACTGTGTACTCCCCATATCTTTTGCCCTCATGGCAATCTTATGAGATAGATAATATTATAATTGAATGTCCACTTTTTAGTCAAAGGTACTCAGGTTCTGAGAGATTGTGACTTCTCTAAAGACCCAAAACCTATAAGCAACCATAGAGTCTGAATTTGAGCCTATTGCAAATACCATTTTATTATAGGAAAGATATTAAAGATAAAAATTCAGCTTTTAGGGGTGCCTGGGTGGCTTAGTGGGTTAAAGCCTCTGCTTTCGGCTCAGGTCGTGATCTCAGGGTCCTGGGATCGAGCCCCGTGTTGGGCTCTCTGCTCAGCAGGGAGCCTGCTTCCCCCCCCACCCCGCCTGCCTCTCTGCCTACTTGTGAACTCCGTCTGTCAGATAAATAAATCAAATCTTAAAAGAAATAAACAAAATTCAACTTTTAGACAGTTGGCAGTAATCACTCATATTTGTGAAATACTTTCTGTATTTCCAAAGCATATGTGAACCCATGTTACCACCATGTTGACGAGGTATCAACTCAACTATAAGGAGCTGACTGAAATAGGCCGGACACAGAGAGTACCTAGGAAATAAGTCGAGGGGTATTTATCTCATCAGTGCAGGTAGAAGAAGGTGTTACACAGTAAAAACAATGTTCTCCAATGACAGGCACAGTGTGTAAACCTCTGGGTCTTCCAGAGAGGGCTTCAATATCATTGTACGGGTTTAAGTCCGAATGAGTGAGGAGCCTACTGGGACTTGTAGGAAGTGTCACTGAGGAGTAGGTAGAACACCCTCCCCCCCCCCCCCCCGCCCAACGCCAAGCTCAGCTGGATCTTTATGATCAGATATCTTGCTAATACACAAAATGACCATAGAGACTCATGTAAAATAAGTATCAACACACCTTTATTTTTTCTTTCCATTATTAAAAATATGAAACATCCTGCAAATTTGCATGTCGTCCTTGCACAGGGGTCATGCGAATCTCGAAAGTATTCCATTTTTAGTAGACGTGCAGCTGAAGCAAGCACCACATCTTTTAATGTATTTATTCTCTTTAGGCTAGCACAGTCTGGTCTTGGACTTTCTGGTCTCAGAGCTGCAGAATTAGGGCAAGGGTCAGTTACCCTGATGTCTCTGAGAACCTTACAAGCCCTCAGACTAGCTATAAATCTGTCAGATTGATGATTATGATTTTATAGATGGGAACGTTAAGATAATTAAGTGTGGGGGGGTAACATTATTTGGCCTCCAAGTGCATTAGGCAGTAACTGAACTGAATGAAAACTAAGGTACTTTGATTGGCTCTTCAATCCTTATTTAACTAGAATGCATTACCTTTTCATCCACGGGAGGTTTCCTAAGCCAATTTTGTTGTTAATGAAGCCCAGAATAAATATAGGAACATCAGTAGAGGGCCAGGCTGTGCTTTTAAGTATAAAACCCAAGAAGAGTAAGCCTGAATGTGTTTTCAGTAATTCATATTGAAGAGTTGGTAATGAGACTAGACGTGTAGTTTAATCACACTGCCTGGTGGTCACCCAGAACAGACACGCTATGATGCCTGTGGAAAAACCACGGGTTCTTGGTCAAGGGAGGGACTGTCAATCCCAGGACAGTGCTGATTTCTCAGTAGGGTGAGGGCCTTTAGGGCCATACGGTTTCCAAGGTTTTCCCCTGTGTATTTTGATTAGTGTGTTTTTTGTGTGTGTGTTTTTTAAAGATTTTATTTATTTATTTGACAGACAGAGATCACAAGTAGGCAGAGAGGCAGGCAGAAAGAGGAGGAAGCAGGCTCCCTGCTGAGCAGAGAGCCCGATGTGGGGCTCCATCCCAGGACCCTGGGATCATGACCTGAGCTGAAAGCAGAGGCTTTAACTCACTGAGCCACCCAGGCGCCCCGGTTAGTGCGTTTTTGATAAAGTGAGTTTATTACTTTATCCTGTTTTGGTGCACCAGTAATAGCCTAAAGAAGAAGTTTCCTACCACCATAAATGCTCTTGGCTAACTTAACGGTATTGGATAGACTAGAATTGGGGGCACCTTAGATAGGATAATTTCAGACTGTTGCCATGTTTCACTTTATCATTCACTCAGCAATATTTATGGACTACATTCTGTGTGTTGGTCACTGTTCTGGCTCCTGGGTAGAGGGTAAAGAGCAAACAGTTGCGATTGCTGTCCTGCTGAAGCCCATAGATGTGTAATTACAACACATGATGGGTGAAATGGAAAAGAGTCGAGTGCTATGAAGACATATGCCAGGGGATCACATTCCAGATCAGGTTACCATCTACTGAGGAAGTGATTCTTGATGCTGAGAACTGAAACATGAGAAAGCACCAGCAAGGTAGAGTGGGAACAAGAGTTTCCTAAGCAAAAGAAACAGCAGGTTAGTTGTTGTGGTGGAGGAAATAATTGGTCCTTTTGGAGTAATTGAAGCTGGAGTAGGGGAGTGAGGAGGGAGGGAGTGGTGGGTACATGAAGGCCATGCACTCAAAAACACCTGAGTTTTGGAATCTTTATTTATTTATTTATTTTTTTAAAGATTTTATTTATTCATTTTACAGACAAAGATCACAAGTAGGCAGAGAGGCAGGCAGAGAGAGAGGAGGAAGCAGGCTCCCTGCTGAGCAGAAAGCCCGACTCGGGGCTCGATCCCAGGGCCCTGAGACCATGACCTGAGCCGAAGGCAGAGGCTTTAACCCACTGAGCCACCCAGGTGCCCCGAGTTTTGGAATCTTTAGATATCTGGATCCAAATCTTGTCTTCTACTTTTATTTGTGGTCTTGGACAAGTCACTTAATTTCTTTGTGAGTCAGTTTCCACTGCACTGAAATTATCTCCCAGGCAAACTAATGCAGAATAAGTGAATTTAAATGTTCGGTCCCTAGTCCTGCCAGTTCCTTCTCTCCACCAACTGCTTCTTCTTCTCTTCCTGCATTTTTACTCAGAACTATTGATGGAGTTGGTTAGTTATTTAACATTGGTTTTCTTGGCCCTTTCCCATTATCTTGCAACCTGAATAATCAAATGCTGAATGATCTAGAGTTAATTATTATTTAAGAAATTTCAGTTACATCATAGACATTACCTTTATTAATTATAACATTTAGAATCAATTGTCAGAGACAACCTTTGCTCAAGTCTACCCTTGAGAGATACTCAGTTTCATGTTGGCTTAGCCTTTTATTTATATTTACAAAAATGGCTATGATTTTTTTTAACTTGGAAAAGATTATTTTGATGCATAATATGAAAGCTGACTGTGTGACTTAGCAAACCAAAAATATTTATTCAGAAAACATTTCATTGCAGCTATCCGTCATGTTGAAAAGGCAGCTTTTTGTTTCGGTGCAATGAATGCAACACAGTATGTTTTGGTTTATTAACTCTGTTGGTTGAGCGTGGTTATATGAAAACACTTGGGCCAGTATTTCCAAATATAACGAGTGCCCCAGATTCTCAAACGTTAGGAAGATGTCACAGGATAGACTCATTCTTCCAAGTAAATGAACTAGATCAAAGAGTCCTTCTGTTTCTTTCTTTCTCCACCCTTATTATAATAAGGCCTATTGTGAAGGGTTTTCTTGAAGTGGGAACTAGCACTAATATCTTTCAAAAAAGCTTCTACAGGGAGTTTATGCTTCACACCGTCTTAGTGGCTACCTCTGTGACCTAGAACTACACCTTTGGCTTCCATGGGCCTTAGTGTAAGGTAGAACACCATTGTGTTTCCTACCAACCTCACAGGATTGTCCTGGTCATTAAACTAGATGCCATTTTTTAAAAATAGTTGAGAATGGGGAGTGTTCATTCAACAAATCTGCCTGAATGGAAAGAATCAGAAGTGCTCTTTTCCAGTTGGGCCCAGATGTATTATTTGATAATAGTTAACAACCCTACAAGGTAGTCAGGGCAGTAGCTCTCACTTGCTGGGGGTGGAGTTAGGCACTATATGATGAAGATTTTTAAATTCACTTGCTATGTTTCTCCAAATAATTAAATCCTACAACTACTCCATAACATATTTTGCTGTTCACCGACCCGTGCTGCCAGTAGGTCCTTTTCTTTACAGAACCCTTTAAACTTTTCATTGTTTTCCCTTGCCTTCTTGCTTTTTGAATGAATTGTAAAATGGCTCTTAAAGACTGAAAACAGTCATCTCCTTTTTAGCCTTCTCTTTTTAAGAAGTCATAGTTGCCCTGAATCTTGTATATAGTTTCCTATTCTTTTATAGTTCTAAATTTTATAGTTTTCCTGCCAAGTCTGCTGAACTTTTCCCCTAGGTCTTTTTTCCTTCCTTGTTGTCTCTGTAGCTCCCTCTCTTTTTTGTGTAAAGGAGTGTTTCCTTCCCACCAAGTTATGCTGATATCCCTTTTAACCGCGGAATTGTAATCTGTTACTTTTCCAGCCTACTGGGTTGAATCCTTGGGCACCTTGGGAAGGCCTAATGTTGTCCGATGGAAAACTACTGGTCCCTTAAAATGCAGGACACTGGCTATCCCCGGCCCATCCCCTCTCTAGGCTGGGTGTCCCATCGCTGGGAGGCCTTCCTCTCATTAGGTCGCGGTGGAAGTGTTTCCCCTTGCAGGATGGAGCATGTCAACTGCGTTCCAGCAAAGGGGCTTTCCTCTTTCCCTGTGAACATTTTATCTGATGGTGTAATTCGGAAGGAAAGGGGAAGAGCCAAGGCGGGTTGCGCAGTTGCCTGCTTTTCCTGGCAAGGCTGTTGGGGCATGTTGTTCCCAGAGCCTATCCTCATCATCTGATCATTCTCATCCCGCCAGGGTGGCCCCGCGGTTGCCCGATAGAGCAGCGGGACAGGCTGCCCGCAAGTTGATACAGAAGAGGACACCGAGGGGACCTCTCACCCATGGTGAAGGGAGAATGCTAGTAAAAGAAAGTCCTGAATCTCACACTTTCCTTCAAGTAGAAGTCCCAGATGGAAACTCTCTGAATCACACCCTGTAAATATTTTCACCCGGGCTTATTTTCCTTAGACCTTTTGTTGTCAGGGAGAAACAGCAAGGAAAAAAAAAGTAGAGATGAAGGAAGAGGAAAGTTCAGAGAAAACTTGGAACCGGACTCTTAGAAGCAGCCGATTCAAAAATATATGTTTAGACAACGTTGAGAGCGACAGGGAGGATGTTGACTTTCCATAAAGTGATGGAAGGCAAGGGTACCCAGTTTTACAATCTATTAAGTGACTGGTATATGAACATAAAAGACATGTAAATTGGTTTATTTCAGACATCCCAAAGAATGAAGTGTTTTTATACAGGACCAAAAAAAAAAAAAAAGGAACTGCTATTCAATTTCAAGTATAAGCAGAATATAGAGTCAAAAAGTTATAATTCTTCAAACATCAGAAATTATCTATTAACTATTGACAAATATAAATTTTAATGGATTCATAATAGTAAAATCCTGGTCCTAGTTTTTTTTTTTTTTTTTTTAAAGATTTTATTTATTTATTTAACAGAGAGAGAGAAATCACAAGTAGGCAGAGAGGGAGAGCTGAGAGAGAGGGGGAAGCAGGCTTCTTGCTGAGCAGAGAGCCTGACGTGGGGCTTGATCCCAGGACCCCGAGATCATGACCTGAGCTGAAGGCAGAGGCTTAACCCACTGAGCCACCCAGGTGCCCCCCTGGTCCTAGTTTTTAAAATGAAGTGTCACTTAGTTAAATTCAGTCTTTGAGAAACAGTGCAAAACCTAAAACTTATCTCTAAAAATAAAGCTCTCTAACCTGTAATTTGAGAACTCTCCGATTTTAATATGAATTTCTTTGACAAGCTCTGTTTCCCTTGTGACAAAGTGTCTCTTTACAGTTTGAGTCATCATTGCACGTTTATGAAATCTGACAGCACTGACACAGCCTGAGATATTTGGGTCAAGGTGATGGGCGAGACATTGCGAAGGTGGAGTAATTTGACTGATTGGATGTGGGTGGGGAAGAAGGTTTACCTGGAGGTGACAGAAGGTTACAGAAGGACAGGGGGAGGCAGGACAGGGGGTTCCAAAGGTGCATTTCACTGTCTTTACCATTTTGCCTGCCATTTGAATTCACAGATGCCTGAGGCTGTAATATCCAATCCTTCATTAATCTTTGAAATTAGCTAAGAAAGGAACTTTATTTTTTTCAAGATTTTATTTATTTTTTTATTTGACAGATTGAGATCACAAGTAGGCAGAGAGGCAGGCAGAGAGACAGAGGAGGAAGCAGGCTCCTCTCTGCTGAGCAGAGAGCCTGATGCGGACCTCAATCCCAGGACCTGAGCCGAAGGCAGAGGCTTTAACCCAGAGCCACCCAGATGCCCTGAAAGGAACTTTTCTTGTAGCTAAGTCCAGGGTTCTGAAACTGGGGCCATGGATGTATTTGATTGTTAAGTTCTGTATTTCTCTACCAAACGCAACATCTATTCTCTCTTTTTTCCCCATTTTCTTTTAGTTAGTAATAATGGTTATCTTCGAGGATACAGTTTCTTATTTTGTTTATTTTTTGGTTTCCTTTAAAAATATATGTATTTATTTATTTAAAGTAATCTCTATGCCCAAAGTGGGGCTCCAGCTCACGACCCTGAGATCCAGAGTCACATGCTTCACCGACTGAGCCAGCCAGGGTCCCCTTTTTCCTATTTTGATCAACAAAATACTAAGGGACCAAATTTCATGTGCTGCCGGAGTCTGAAAGCTTATGGAAGCCACTGCATAAAGATGAACAAAAGGAGTCGCTTTTCCTTGGCACTCAACACAGAATGCATTACTGGAATTCTAACATATTCTAACATGGGGAAGGCCCCAGCTGTGAAGGCAATTAATGGCCATTGCATTTGCAAAAAAACCCTCAGATCCATAAACTGCCATGATGTCTTTTAAATGTGCGCTGTAGTGGGGGGGGGCAAAAAAATAATTTACAGGCAGGGTGGGATTATGCTTAAAGCAGATGTGTATGTTTTTAATGTGGCGTGGTATGGGGTGGAGCATGGGAATGGCCAATTCTACCATAAAATATTAAAATCTGCTGGTGTTCTGGAACTTTTTTTTCTCTTATGATTGTTTCTCTGGCCTCTCCAAACGCCCCTGCCTTCTGTCCAGATCTGGATCCAGATTCTGGCCAGCTACATAGACCAGAGTATTTAACTGGTTCCATATGTTACTGGCACCCAATTCTTAGAAAAGAAACAAACAAACAAAGAAGAGTCTAATGAATAACTTTTTCCATCAGCTTGCCGTATTCTTGGAAGTTTCAGGTGTGGTGTCTACTGGATTGTTTATCCCTAGGCTGCTTGTTCATAATATTGATAATATCTTTTTAGGGTGCCTTTGATTAGTGGTTCTTAAACTTTAATATGCATCAGAATTACCCTGAAGTCTTGTTAAATACAGATTGCTGGGCCTCGCCCCCATAATTTCTGATTCAGTGTATAGGGGACAGAACCCTATAATTTGCATTTTTAAAAAAAATTTTATTTATTTATTTGACAGAGAGAGATCACAAGTAGGCAGAGAGGCAGGCAGAGAGAGAGAGAGGAGGAAGCAGGCTCCCCGCTGAGCAGAGAGCCGGATGCGGGACTTGATCCTAGGACCCTGAGATCATGACCTGAGCCGAAGGCAGCGGCTTAACCCACTGAGCCACCCAGGTGCCCTATAATTTGCATTTTTAACAAATTCTCAGAAAATGCTGATCTGCTGGTTTGGAGATCACACTTTGAGAAACTCTGTTTCAGATATAAGCTTCTTAGGTATTAATCCCAGTCTTCTTACTGGATTTCTTGATTAGCCACTGAGATTAACACTTACTCTTTTTTTTTTTTTTTTTTTTTTTTTTAAGTAAGGTCTACACCCAGTGTGGGGCTCAAACTCATGACCCCGAGATCAAGAATCACATGCTCTACTCACTGAGCCAGTTAGATGCCCCAGTGTCTATTCTCAATAAGGGTTTCTAGGAAGTACAGTACTATAAATCAGAGGAACTCTTCATAGTTTATGAACAGACAGAACCTAGGAACATTCCACTGGAAGAATTTTAGGAATTTATGTTGGCCATGTGATATCTGCTACACCATGGGAGTTTGTCAGTGTCCTGGAAAGACCTGGAGTTGCCAGGGTCAGAGATGTTAATCTGAATATCTCATCACATGGAGACAGCTTTTGATTCGTCTTGCAAGCTGAATCCCCAAATCTCAACTACTATCGAACTTGATAAGATGGGATCTCATAGTCGGGACCTTATTTTACTTTATTTTTTATTTTTTGAGATGTAATTGACAAGTAATATTAGTTTCCAGTGTGCAATAAAATGATTTTGTATATGAATATATTGGAAAATGATCACCACACAAGTCTAGGTAACATCCATTACTACACATAGTTACAAATTCTTTTTTCTTTTGAAGATTTTATTTATTTATTTATTTATTTGAGAGAGAGACTACAAACATGAGCAGGGGGAGGGGCAAAAGGAGAAGGAGAAGCAGACTGCCCGCTGAGCAGGGAGTCCTATCCCATCACCCCAGGATCACAACCTGAGGGGAAGGCAGACGCTTAACCAACTGAGTCACCCAGGTGTCCCTAAAATTCTTTTTGTTGTGGTGATAACTTTGAAGATCTACTCTCTTAATAACTTTCAATTATACAATACAGTATTATTAACTATAATCACCATATTATAAATTATATCCCCAGGATTTATTGATTTTATAACTGGAAGTTTATACCTTTGACCCTCTTCACTCCATCACTCTCTCCTCCGCCACCTCTGGCAATCACCAATCTGTTCTCTGTGTCTGTGAGTTTGATTTTTTATTTGTTTATTTTTTAGATTCCACATTTAAGCTCATACAGTATTTATCTTCCTCTGTTTGAGTTAGCATAATGTCCTGAGCTCCATCAACGTTGTCTCAAATGGCAGGATTTCTTTTTTTTTATGACTGAATAATATCTGAGACCATATTTTATTTGATTGGCATAGTAGACCTACTGTAATAAGGTTTTTAATAATTAATGAAACAAAAGAGTCTTTGGATTTTCTTCTGTTTAAATAACAGTGATTGGAATTGTTATGTTTGTTTTCAGTAACCCCATGGTAATATTTGTTAACCATTCCCATATGCTTTAAAGAGGAACAAATAGGTCAGACACTAAGCCTGAGCCTCAAACTCTTAACATCTGGATGGAAATTAGGAGGGGGGAAATTTCTAGTATAGACTCCTGGATGCAAAAAGGAAGAGCTCCCTATTTATCTGGAAATATCTGGGGATAACTTTGATAAATAGCCATCTTCAGTGGCTTTCCTTATCATGGCTAATTTTCTTCTACAATACTTATTATGTTGGGATTTACACCATTTACTTATTTATTAAGCCACCTGTCACCATTGAACATACACAGTCTGAAGCCAGGGACTTTGCCTTGTTCACTTCTGGGTCCCTAGTGCCAAATGGCTTCTGCCATGTTTTTGTTGCTTGATAAATATTTGGCAAGTGAGTGAATGAAAGAATCTATCTTAGTCAGCAACTCATCTCATTCCAAAATTATCAAATCACCAATCGATTTAGCATTTTCCCTTAAGGAAGTAGGTCACCTAAATGTCATACTTCTGTAGGACTAGCTTCTATCAGCAGCAGGTGGGGACAACAATGGTATTGTGAAGCAGTTAGGCTAACATGTTGAGGAACTCTGGAAGAGAATGGGGAAAGGCAGCCTCTTTGAATGTGTTGTCTGAGTTATTAGAACTCCTTATAATTATTGTCAAGACCATAAAATTAGTACATCTCATCCTGGTTTAATAATACCTCTTCTTTACCTAAACAGTTTCCTGAGTTAATTCTCTTAATTTTGGGTTGAATCATCCTTAATAATTGCCTTAGTAGGCAGTTTTATTGGCTGTTAAAACTTTTAAACTGAGAACCCCTTATTCATGGATGTAGCCTGAGTTGAGAGCTACTGTGCCATGCATTTGCTCTCATCAGGGGAGAGTAGACTCTTTGAGTTATCTGTGAGAATTTAAAAATCTCTTTGTTTTTTATTTTGATGATAATCTCAATAAGTGTAATGTAAACATATTCTAGATCATCAGGCTGACTCCCTTATATACTTTAGTTCTACCATCATATTTCAGTACCCATGTATGTGTTTGTGTTTATGATGGTTGGGTTGGGTCATGTGTTTATTTTTAATATATACACACTTTAATTAATTAATTAAGTAAGTAGGCTCCATACTCAGCGTGGAGCCCAACGTGGAGCGCAACGTGGAGCCTGAACTCACAACCCTGACATCAAGACCCAAGCTGAGATTAAGAGTCAGACTGTTTGACTGAGCCACCCAGGTGCCTGGGGGTCATGCATTTATAATAGACTGTCGTGCATATAGGAGAAAAGAAACAGTGACAGCTGATGTATAATGACACGCTTGTACCAACTGAAGATCAGAACACAGTGCAGAGACACCATTCGAAGGAGCGTGTGTCTGATCTTGTAGATCCTGTGATGACAAACCATTGAAGAGACTCAGATCAGGTAGAGATAGCAAAGATGAAGAGAAGAAATGTTCATGATGTCCAGTCAGCATGAATTAGTAATTATTTGTCTCTTGTGGAAGGAAAGTTTGGATGGTAAGGGAGTAGTGAAGGGAGACTCCTGTTTCTCAAGCCTGACCAATGGAAAGATTTCCCTAAAGGAAAAAAAAATGTACAGCATATGGTGCTGAATTGAATTTATTTTATGATAATATTACTTTACTATGTCTATACAAAAAGTTAGACATAAATTTTTATAAGTCTTATAAAACCAAAACATATTTACAAATTAAACATAAAGAGCCATAAAACCAGTTAATTCTAAATTAACAACTTTATTATTTTTTTTAAAAGATTGTATTTATTTATTTGACAGAAGTCACAAGTTGGCAGAGAGGCAGGCAGAGAGATAGGGGGAGGCAGACTCCCTGCCGAGCAGAAAGCTGGATGCAGGGCTCCATCCCAGTACCCTGGGATCATGACCTGAGCCAAAGGCAGAGGCTTTAACCCAGGGGCCCCACCTAGCGGCCCCAACAACTTTATTTTTAAGACGATATTAATTTTTTATGACAAATAGTATTGTTTTGATAAAACTAAATTACTACTAGTGAACTAAATTTAGCAGAGATTGCTATAGCATGGGATATTTTGAGTTAGGATAGAGAAAAGTGGTGAAGAATTGTCAATACATAGTTCAGACACAGACTAAAACCCTCTTAAAAAAGAGCCTCTAGGAACACCTGGGTGGCTCAGTTGGTTAAGCAGCTGCCTTCAGCTCAGGTCATGATCCCAGCGTCCTGGGATCGAGTCCCACATCGGGCTCCTTGCTTGGCAGGGAGCCTGCTTCTCCCTCTGCCTCTGCCTGCCACTCTGTCTGCCTGTGCTCACTCTCGCTTCTCTCTCTGACAAATAAATAAATAAAATCTTAAAAAAAAAAAAAGAGCCTCTACATTTCTCAAGTTTGAAGGACTTTTTTTTAAGATAACACTCAAGGGTTACTTCATTTGAAAAGCTTCCCTGTCAAACCCAGCTGGTTCTGTGCAGAGTTCTGTCAATTAATTTTTCTCATAGCATTGTGACTCTTAAGTATTTTTTCCCCTGAAAGCAATTTGTGATTAAAGTCTTTCAAGATTGGAACAGTGCCTAGCATATAGCAGGGCACAATAAAGGTTTTTTGGTTGAATGAAAGCTTCATATAGACGTTCTTGGCTTCATTCATTCATTCATTTGACACAGAGAGAGAGAGATCACAAGCAAGGGCGGGAATAGAGGGAGAGGAAGAGAGAGAAGCAGGCTCCGCATTGAGCAGGGAGCTCAAGGTAGGGCTCGATCTAAGGACCCTGGGGTCATGACCTGAGCCAAAGGCAGATGCCTAACTGACTGAGTCACCCAGGCATCACTATTTTTGTTTGTTTGTTTGTTTGTTTGTTTTTTTAAAAATGATTCATTAAGCAAATTTAAAAAGTCAGATGGTATGTTAGGGTTTGGTCTGAAATGAAGAGACATTATGAGTGCTCTGGGATAAGGGATTTTTATAGGAGTTAGCTCTTAAGTAATTGAGAAAGAGCTGGGGAAGTGAAGGTCCAGGCAGGGAGTCAGATAATTGGAGAAGGGTCACCAGCAAGGCATCAGAGAAGCCAAGTAGGTACAGTGATGGGGAACCTCATCTGTGCAAGCTGGCTAGAGTATATGTGTCTAGTCATGGGTGTGGGTCAACAGGGTCAATAGGAGGGAAGAACTGGATGTGGAACAGAGGAGAACAAGGACAAGCTTGATTTTGTAGGCTACCTTTGCATATTTCTGTCACCATGTCTGACTATACAACTTCCAGAGAGTAATGACCATTGCTTCACTTCTGCTTTCTAACTCTCATTCAAGTTCCTCTTGATCAACTCAACCCCATAACCAGAGAAGGAGAGGATTTGGGAAAACGTAGTTCTAGCTTAATGAAGTTAACATAGCACAAACCACCACAATCAAATCTCTGCTTCCGCTAGCATGGCTCTCTAGGGCACACAGTTTGAGGCATCTCTGGTTTCATAAGAGGTAGTGGAAGACTCCAAGGACCCTCTCCCCACAAATACAAAAACCAGTACATCAGGAGGCAATGGAAGCATGGGGCAGGGTTTCCCTGAAAGTAAATGTCAATAGCCACACTGCTACTAAGACAATGGGCCTTGGCCTGGAGGCCAGGGGAGGAAATTGAATCTGGGACACCCAATGTGAGCAGAAGTTTCTGGAGGAAATCTTCAACTTAATCTGCAAATATTCAGATTAAGCAGTCATTTCACAATCAAAATCACTCTGCACATTAGAAGGTAAGCCACTGAGAATGAGAACAGAAAAAATAAACCGCAGATTTAGATTCCCATAGACTTCAGTCACAGTTGTCAGTTATAGAATGTAGGCAGCTATGTGAAAAATATTTAGAGAAGCAATGGATGTACTTGCCAAGATGAGTGAACAATAAAAGACTGTCAAGAATGAATAGGTAAAGTTAACAACACAAGAAACAGCAGATGTTCTTGAGGATGTGGATAGGAGGGGAACCCTCATGTACTGCTGGTGGGAATGCAAACTGGGGCAGCTGCTTTGGAAAACAGTAGGGAGTTTCCTCCGAAAGTTAAAAACAGAACTACCCTATGACTCAGCAATTGCACTACTGGGTATTTATCCAAAGGATACAAAAATACAGATTCGAAGGGATGCATGCACCCCCTTTATAACAGCGTTATCTGCAATAGCCAAATTATGGAAACAGTCCAAGGGGCCCCTGACTGATGGATGGATAAACAAGGGGTAGAGTGTGTGTGTGTGTGTGTGTCTGTGTGTGTATACATATATATACATACATACACAATACACATATATACACAATACTCTACTATCACTCAGCCATAAAAAAGAATGAAATGTTGCCATTTACAATGATGTGGGTAGAACTAGAGTGTATTTATACTAAGTGAAATAAGTCAGTCAGAGAAAGACAAATACCATTTGATCTCACTCTTATGTGGAATCTAAGAAACAGAACGAACACACAGAGGGGGAAAAAAGAGAGAGGGAGGATGGCCAGGGAAAAATTCCTTAACTATAGAGAACAAGCTGATGGTTACCAGAAAGGGAGAGGGTAAGGGATGGGTAAAATAGTGGAGAGGGATTAAGGAGGGCATTTGTTGTGACGAGCACTGGGTGCTGTAGGAAGGTACACACCTATTACGCACTGTATTATACGCCCAATTTTTAGACATTAATATATATCTTATATATTAATATATACTAATAATTATATATTATACACTATATTATACACCTAAAACTAATATCATACTGTATGTGTGATGTGTTAACTAACTGGAATTAAAACTTAAAAAAACAAAAAAAATAAATAAAAAGATGAAGGACAAAATAAAATAACTGGAGAAAAGAAAGCACAACCATAAGGAAAAAAAAATGAATGAAGAGGAAGATTTGAAAATAAGAGGGTATTTCTGGAAATGAAAACTATAATTGTTCAAAACTTAAAAATTCAGTGAGTTTTTTTTTTTTAATATTTAAAAGATTTTATTTATTTGTTTGTCAGAGAGAGAGAGCGTGCAAGCACAGGCAGGCAGAGTAGCAGCCAGAGGCAGAGGGAGAAGCAGGCTCCCTGACAAGCAAGGAGCCCAATGTGGGCCTCATTCCCAGGACGCTGGGATGATGATCAGAGGTGAAGAAGGCAGCTACTTAACCAAGTGAGCCACCCAGCCATCCCTCAGTGAGTGTTTTTTTTTTTCTTCAGTGAGTGGTTTTAACATCAGATTTGACACAGTCATAATCACCACAGCAGAGGGAGACAGGGAATGAGAAACGTAAGAATAGAATGAGGGTGGTAGGCAATATTTAAAGAGGTATGGGCTCTCAGTTTTCCAGTCAAACTCTTCCACAGACACTAGAAACAGTTTCAGAAAGAATGGAAAGCCCAGATAATTTTAAAACTATGAAAGAATTCCACTTGTAGGTGCCTGGGTGGCTCAGTCAGTTAAGCATCTGTCTTCAGCTCAGGTCATGATTCCAGAGTCACAAGATGGAGTCCCACTTTGGGTTCCCTACTCAGCAGGGAATGTGCTTCTCCCTTTGGCCCTCCCCTATCTCATGCACACTCGCTTGCTCTCTCTCTCTCTCTCACTCACTCTCTCAAATAAGTAAATAATAAAAATCTTTAAAGAAATTCAACTTGCTGTTAATATCTTCCCATGAAGAAAACTCCAGATCAAGGGGCACCTGGGTGGCTCAATGGATTAAGCCTCTGCCTTTGGCTGATGTCATGATCTTGGGGTCCTGGGATTGAGCCCCGCATCGGGCTCTCTGCCCAGCAGGGAGCCTGCTCCCTCCACCTCCCCCCGCTCTCTGCCTGCCTCTCTGCCTACTTGTGGTCTCTGTCTGTCAAATAAATAAATAAAATCTTTTTTAAAAAAAGAAAACTCCAGATCCAGACTTTTTTAAGAAAGATTTTATTTATTTGTTTGACAGCTTGAGAGCACAAGTAGGCAGAGTGGCAGACAGAGGGAGAGGAAGAAGCAGGCTCTCTGCTGAGTGGGGAGCCAGAAGCGGGGCTCAATCCTAGGACCCTGGAGTCATGACCCCAACCAAAGGCAGAGGCTTAACTTACTGAGCCACCCAGGTGCCCTTAGATTATTTTTCAGACAAGTCTTGCCAAGTTTTCAAGGAGCAAACTTATATAAATTCTTTCAGACAACTGAAAACTCATTCTAGAAACCACTGTTGCCTTGATAGCAAATCCAGGCAATATGAAAAGAGAATTTACAGGTCAATCTTAATAACATATATACAGATTGAATCTGTCAGTCAATAATGAACACCCAAAGGACCCTAGTCCAAAGCTGAAGGAAATGGCTAACATAAGTAAAAACAAGGGACAGAATTTACCAACACTGAAATCAGGAAGCTCTGCCAGACACATTCTGTGATTTCTGCTTAAAAGGAGAGGACACACTCCACCGAAAGGCGAGGTCAACATAAGTAGACAGAAGTTCGGAGCAATTTTCAGTTTTTTAGATTGTTTGTCATACAGAGTGTTCTTTATCTTATTTTGCTTAAAATTTACATATACATTATATATATTCTTTTAAATATATCAAGAATTATGTATAGATATATAAATGTATAAATATGTGTATATTTTTGTGTGCACGCACATACTTATGTATTTATATATGCGGTTTTCTTCCATGGAAAGGTGATGGCATAAAAATAAGCTTATAATGGAACGAAATGGTCCAAAAGAAGTACATAGAACAAAACTTCATTGGCTCTGAAACCAAGAAATAAGGCTCAGCATAAGCCATGGACATTTGGGAATTTCAGGCAGATGAAATATAGTTTGGACCCAAGTGACAGAAGTTAAAGCAACTGAGCCAACACTCAACTGCCTTGTTAGAAGCTAAATGCAGTGTTGCAGAAATTGGGTGAGAGAAAGTCTCTCAGTGCTTCCAACATTCCTCATTCAAGGACTCTCAACTTTGTTTTGGGACCCCAAGGTGTCAGAATCTCTTGGAGCATTTTTCCAAAATATACCCACAGCGTCACTGGTTTTTGATACCTACTCTTTTCTCTGAGACTCAAGCCCTCATTTCACACTTCCCAGGGCTGTTGGTTATGACAGAAGGTGTCCCAGTGGAAGTGCCTCTCCCCGTTCCAAACTGGAATGTGGCCTTTGTAGGCCAGGCGAATGTGATTGGCAGGGAAATTGTAGGACTTTCCTACCATTTTTTGCTGACCTGACTGCTCCTTTATGCTGATTCATGTTTGCCTCAGTGAGGAGAGCAGGTAACCCGGAGGGGTGGGTAAGGAGTCTAGATCGACTCTTTATTACCCATGTGAACTTGAGCAAGTCATAGTTTTTTCTTAGCATCTCTTTCTCTCTTTCTCTTTCTCCTTCCTTCCTTTCTCCTCTCTTCCTTCCTTCTTTCCTAAAAGATTTTATTTATTTATTTGGCAGACGGAGAGAGAGCACACAAGCAGGGGGAGTGGCAAGCAGAGGGAGAGGGAGAAGCAGTCTCCTCGCTGAGCAGAAAGCCCAACATGGGACTCGATCCCAGGACCCTGGGATCATGACGTGAACTGAAGGCAGCTGCTTAACCAACTGAGCCACCCAGGTGCCCCAATCATTGATTTCTTGACTGTAAGTTGAGGAAACATAATTTTTACCTAGCAGAGTTTTTGTGGATTAAAATGGAAGTATGTGAAGCCTTCATATAGAGCATGATCCATAGTAAATTCTCTCTAAATAAAATTACACTTTGTAACAGTGAAAGTGTAACTGTCCCAAACCATTATCCATGACATGTTGATACGTATGCACTGATACATAGATATAAGAAAAATATTTGCTTAGTGGACTAAGGTGGTTTTGCATGTTCAGCAATTGTGAGCTGTTGTGGGATGGAACTTCAGATATATTACTGAAGAACTTTAAAGGACTTTTGGACTAATTTATGAGAACCTTGGTACTGCCAGCAAACTGAAGAAATGGTATTGATAAATGATCCTTGAATTCCTCATCTGTGATTCTGAAATGGAACCCGGAGGGGTCCTGAGGCTCAGATTTCACTGACTTTTAGCACTGAATCCTGCAGCCCAACACTTGGTACCAGCTGGTTCAATTTGCTGCCTTTCTGGGTCTCACTCTAGCAGACCTTTTAGTTTCCATTGCATTGAGCATTCACAGAAGTGCCGGTCTAGTTTTTGTTTTCTTCTTGAAGATTTTATAAGAGCTGCAGAAAATTAGAGAGAACTTGCTGAGTTCAAATATCCACTCTAATTTTTTTTGCAAATGTATCAGTTGTGGCCATGAAATTAAGCAAATACAGAACCTAAAACAAACAATGCAGGAAGAAGGGTAAAGTTTAACTCTCCTGTGGAAGAAGGCAGATGTTCTTCGTCTAGTTGAAGAGTAATTAGACTCCAAAATATTGAGATGATCATCTCGTCCTTTACTTGAAGTCATCATATCTTCTTCTGAGTTTCAGCCTCGCTGATAATGTTTTTCCTTATAAATGATCTGTTCATTTCTTTTGCCAATTTTTCTATAAAATTTTTGGTATTTTTCTTGATTTTAAAAGTTTCTGTTTTATTAACCTTTTATTTAAAAAGGTATATTGGAAAAAATTTTCCCCATTAATCGTTTGTCTTGTGACATATGCTTATTGTCATATAATAGTTTTAAACTTTTCCTTAGTCGGAACTTCTTTTTTCTTTTACTGCACTCAGATTTTGAGTATGGTTAGAAAGCATTTAACTTTGGAGGAATTCACCTATATTTTCTGTTACCCTAGTATACTTTATTGTTTTATGTTATATTTCTGATTCATTAGGAGCTTATTCTTGTGTATGGTGTGAGGAATGGATCTAATTTTATCCTTTTCCAAGTGACTATTCAGTGTACCAACAGTATTTACTGAAAAGTCCATTTCTGCCCAGTGATTTAATATGCCATCTTTATTATATACTAGATTTCTATGTGCCATTGAATCTATTTCTGGACTTTCTATCCCAGCCTATTAATCTCTCTATTCATTTTAATTAGAGAAGCTAATCCTCTCTCATAACCTTTCCTCTTTTAAGTGTTTTTCTTTTTGCAAGTTGATTTTTCCATGTGAGTTTTAGCATCAACTTGTCTAGTTCCAGAAAAGGCTCATTTGTTTATTGTATTTTTAAAATTAGGATCCCATTACATTTATAAATTACACAGGCAGAGGTGACATCTTAATGATGTTGAGATGTTCTAACCAAGAACATGGGATGTCTTTCCATCTGTATAATTCTACACTTGTGTTTTTCAAGAAGACTTTTAGTTTTCCTCACATAGGTTTCAAAAACTTCATATTGGATATATTTTTGAGTGGCTTTGGGGTTGTTATTCTAAATGAGATTTTTTTTTCTCTCATTATATATTTCAGTTGAGAATTTGTGTATATGAAAGTCATTGATTTGCATACTAATTTCATATAATGCTATATTGTTGGATTCTTTTAAGGTTTTTTTTTTAGTGGTTCTTTAAGGTTTTCCCATTATACTAGCATGTCATCTGCAAGTAGTACTAGTTTTGCTTCCTTTTCCCCCAAGTTGTTAACCTCTCTAATTCTGGGGGGAGGTTAGGAGGAGTTTTAATTATTGTGACCAATAACTCTAGTATAATGTTAAAACAGTAGAAATAGTGAGCATCTTTGCCTTGTTCCTAAATTAGTGGGAAAAATTCTAATACTTCTCTATTAAGAAGACACTGGTTTTAGGGTTAAGATATATAGCATGCTAAGGAGATACATATGTAATACTATTTTCCTGAGAGTTTTGATTTGAGATGATGTTGATTTTTCTTGCAGACCTTTTCAGCATTTATAACGGAAAATCATATGATTTTTCTCCATAGAGCTATTATGATGGTGAACAATATTAATAGATTTCCTAATACTGAAACATCCTTGCAATTCTGGTACAAATTCCCTTGACTGAGGTGTGTTATTTTCGCATGTGGTAATGGAGTCTGTGCAGTAATACTTAGGATATTTTATGTGTATATTTATAAGTGATATCAGATATACCTGTTATATTTGTTTCATAAAATTAATTAGAGAGTTTTCCTTCAGTGGTTTTTTTTTTCTGCTTTCTATGATTTTATTTCTTTTTTATTTTAATTCCAATATAGTTCATATACAGTGTTATATTACTTTCAGGTGGATAAGGTAGTGATTCAGCACTTCTGTCCATCACCTGCTGCTCATCACAAATGCACTCCTTCATCCCCATGACCTATCTCACCCATCCCGCCGTTCACCTCCCCTCGGGTAACCATCAGGTTTTTTTCCCTATCACTAAGAGTCTCTTTCTTGGTTTCTCTTTCTCTCTCTTTCTCTCTTTTCCTTTGCCTATTTGTCTTGTTTCTTAAATTCCATATATGAGTGAAACCATATGGTCCTTGTCTTTCTCTGACAGACTGATTTCCCTCAGCATAATATTCTCTAGCGCCATCCAGGTCATTGCAAATAGGGGAGACTTCCAGGTTTTCTACATACTGTATCATGTCATCTGCAAAGAGTGAAAGTTTTGCTTCTTTCTTACTGATTTGGATGCCTTTTTTATTTCTTTTTCTTCCCTGATTCTTGTGGTTAGGAATCCCAGTACCATGTTAAATAAAAGTGGTTGAATAAAAGTTGTTTTGTTCCTGACCTTAGTGGGGAAGACACTGGTTTTTCCCTATTGAATGTGAGGTTCGCTGTGGATTTCTCATACGTGGCCTCTACTATGTTGAGGTACATTCCCTCTAAACCTACTTTGTTGAAGGCTTTTATCATGAATGAATATTTTACTTTGTCAAATACTTTTTTCTATGTCTATTGAAACAATCATATGATTTTTTTCCTTTCTCTTTATTGATGTGATGTATCACACTGATTGATTTGTGAATAGTGAACCACCCTCACAACCCAAGAATAAATCCTACTTGATCATGATGGATGATTTTTTAATGTATTGTCGGATACATTTTGCTACTATTTTGTTGAGTATTTTTGTAAAGTTCATCAGAGATATTGGCCTCTAGTTCTCTTTTTTGGTGGTGTCTTTATTTCATTTTGGTAACAGGGTGATACTGGCCTCGTAGAATGAGTTTGCAGATTTTCCTCTTCTATTTTTTGGAGTAGTTTGAAAGAATAAGAATTAACTCTTCTTTAAATGTTTGGTAGAGTTTGCTTGTGAAACTGTCTGGTCCTAGCCTTTGTTTGTTCGGGGTAGTTTTTCTTTAGTTTTTACTCTCTGAAAGAATTAATATAGCATTAGTATTATCTGGTCTCTAAAGGTTTGGGAGGATTCTTAAACCATACGGGCCTTTTTTTTTTTTAATGGAAATTGGTCTATTTAAGCTTCTTATCTTTACTGGGATAAATTTTTGAGCACTGGGTGTGGTGCATAAACAATGAATTTTGGAACACTGAAAAAAAATTAAAGTAAATTAAATTAAAAAAAGATTTTATTTATTTACGTGTGTGTGTGTGAGAGAGAGAGACAGACAGAGAGAGACAGAGAGAAAGGACAGCAGGAGGGGGGGAGGGGCAGAGGGAAAGGGAGAGGGAGAAGCAAGGAGCAGGATGCAGGGCTTCACCCCAGGACCCTGTGATCATGACCCAAGCTGAAGGCTGACTTTTAACTGACTGAGTCACCCAGGTGCCTCACTGGGGTAAATTTTGCTGAATAGTCCTTTCCTAAGACATCTTTTGTGTTGTCTAGGTTTTGAACTTTGTTTATATATGTGTGCAAAATTATCTTTTATGACTTTAAAATTTTTTCTTTATTAATACTTACTATTCCTGTTTATACATTATTTTATACATTTTTGCCTTCTTCCTTTTTGTCTTGTGTGACCTATCTAGCAGTTTGTCTGTTTTGTTGTTTAAAAAAAAAAACCAGGACTTTTGAACAACTTGATCTATTATTTTTCTGTTTTCCATCTCACTGATTTCTGCTTCTATTTCTATTATTTCCTTTATTTTGGATGTGCTTTGGTAATATTTTTCTCACTTTTTGAATTGGGAATTTAATTCATTTATTTTAAAATGTTTGCTAATATTGATCTTTAAGACTATATCCATTTCCTAGGTGGTAATAAATTACCACAGTGTTAGTAGCTCACAACTGCAGAAATTTACTCTGTTATAGTTCTAAGTGCCAGATGCCTCAGATCAAGACGTAGGGAGGACCGTTTTCCCTATGAGGTGCTATGAGAGAAACTGTTCTTTGCCTCTTCTGTTTCCGGTGACTGATGGCATTCCTTGGCTTGCGGTCACCTACTCCAGTCTCTGCCTCAGTCTTCACATCACCTCTTCTGTGTCTGTTTCCCTGTGCTGCTCTCTCAGAAGCATATGTGTGATGTTATTTGGGGCACCTCTGCATAAACCAGGATAAACTCCTTTTTTCAAGGTCCTTACTTAAATCACCTCTTTTGCCATATAGGCAGAATTAGCAGGTTCTAGGGATTAGGAGGTAAATCTGTCTTTTTTTTTTTTTTTAAAGTTTTTATTTATTTATTTAACAGAGAGAGATCACAAGTAGGCAGAGAGGCAGGCAGAGAGAGAGAGAGGAGGAAGCAGGCTCCCCGCCGAGCAGAGAGCCCGATGCGGGACTCGATCCCAGGACCCTGAGATCATGACCTGAGCCGAAGGCAGCGGCTTAACCCACTGAGCCACCCAGGCGCCCAGGAGGTAAATCTGTCTTTAGGACACCATTATTTCCATCTTGCAACAAAGGCTACAAATTCTCCTTGATCACTGCTTTAAGCATACCCACATACTTTGTTAGGCAGGTTTTCATCAGCATAATTTTTCAGAGATTCTTTGATTTATGCTTGTTTCTTATTTCACCCAAGATTTGTATAATAGATGACTTTGTAATTTCCAGAAGTGGCTTTGTGCTTTGATTTCATTTTAAGATTTCTAATTATATTGCATTGTGGTGCAACAGTGTTGTTTGTAGTATCTCTATTTTATGGAACTTAATGCTTTCTTTGTGACCTAAAATGAGATTAGTATTTGTGAAAGCTCTACATATACTTAAGGAGAAAGTATTTTCTTTATTTTTAGGGTATAGTAATCCAAGAAATATCTATATGGCCAACCTTATGGATTATTCTGTGTCCTTGCTTATTTTTCCATTGGCTTGCCTTGGTTGTACTGAGAATGGGAGGCTTTGAAATATCCTATTTAGGGACCTACCTATTTCTTACTCTTTTATAGTTTCTACTTCATATAGGTGGTTACTGGGTTATTTGGTACAAATTGTATGTTCTTTATGAGTTGTGGCTTCTAGCATTATAAAGTGTCATCCTTTGTCTGACTTTTAGCCTGAATGTTGCTCTGAATGATATCAAGATAGCAACCCCAGCTTTATTATGGTTTCCATTTATCTAATATATTTTTGCCTGTTTCTTTATTTTAGTCTTTTAAAAATGGCCATGTTTTAGAATTGTTTCTTATGTACAGAATAGAGTTGTTTTTATTTAGAGCCAATTTGAAGATCTTTTTCTTTTAATGGGAAAGCCAAGTCCATTAACACTTACATGGTTTGTTGGTACTGATATCTATGATGTATTATTATTGGTATCTATATCAATAGATATATCTCTCATCTTTGTCCTATTATCTTGTGTTATAGTTACTGGATGTAATCATACTTACTATGTTTCTCTATGTAGTGTGTCTTCTTTGTTTTTAAATATTTTTATTTTGGTATTTAAGAAAATTTGTACTTGGGCGCCTGGGTGGCTCAGTGGGTTGAGCCGCTGCCTTCGGCTCAGGTCATGATCTCAGGGTCCTGGGATCGAGTCCCGCATCGGGCTCTCTGCTCGGCGGGGAGCCTGCTTCCTCCTCTCTCTCTCTCTGCCTGCCTCTCTGCCTACTTGTGATCTCTCTCTGTCAAATAAATAAATAAAATCTTTAAAAAAAAAAAAAAAGAAAAGAAAATTTGTACTTGTTTTCTTGTGATTATCTTAGTATTTATCTCTTTTT
Source organism: Mustela erminea (assembly GCF_009829155.1). Taxonomy (NCBI): domain Eukaryota; kingdom Metazoa; phylum Chordata; class Mammalia; order Carnivora; family Mustelidae; genus Mustela; species Mustela erminea. The sequence continues at coordinate 81,747,072 of NC_045618.1, read as the reverse complement.
TTTTTGAAGTTTTTATTTTTATTTTTTTAATTAATTTTTTATTTTTTATAAACATATATTTTTATCCCCAGGGGTACAGGTCTGTGAATCACCAGGTTTACATACTTCACAGCACTCACCAAAGCACATACCCTCCCCAATGTCCATAATCCCACCCCCTTCTCCCAAACCCCCTCCCCCCAGCAACGCTCAGTTTGTTTTGTGAGATTAAGAGTCACTTATGGTTTGTCTCCCTCCCAATCCCATCTTGTTTCATTGATTCTTCTCCTACCCACTTAAGCCCCCATGTTGCATCACCACTTCCTCATATCAGGGAGATCATATGATAGTTGTCTTTCTCTGCTTGACTTATTTTGCTAAGCATGATACGCTCTAGTTCCATCCATGTTGTCACAAATGGCAAGATTTCATTTCTTTTGATGGCTGCATAGTATTCCATTGTGTATATATACCACATCTTCTTGATCCATTCATCTGTTGATGGACATCTAGGTTCTTTCCATAGTTTGGCTATTGTGGACATTGCTGCTATAAACATTCAGGTGCATGTGCCCCTTTGGATCACTACGTTTGTATCCTTAGGGTAAATACCCAATAGTGCAATTGCTGGGTCATAGGGCAGTTCTATTTTCAACATTTTGAGGAACCTCCATGCTGTTTTCCAGAGTGGCTGCACCAGCTTGCATTCCCACCAACAGTGTAGGAGGGTTCCCCTTTCTCCGCATCCTCGCCAGCATCTGTCATTTCCTGACTTGTTGATTTTAGCTATTCTGACTGGTGTGAGGTGATATCTCATTGTGGTTTTGATTTGTATTTCCCTGATGCCGAGTGATATGGAGCACTTTTTCATGTGTCTGTTGGCCATCTGGATGTCTTCTTTGCAGAAATGTCTGTTCATGTCCTAAAGCAATCTACACATTTAATGCAATTCCTATCAAAGTACCATCCATCTTTTTCAAAGAAATGGAACAAATAATGCTAAAATTTATATGGAACCAGAAAAGACCTCGAATAGCCAAAGGGATATTGAAAAAGAAAGCCAACGTTGGTGGCATCACAATTCCGGACTTCAAGCTCTATTACAAAGCTGTCGTCATCAAGACAGCATGGTACTGGCACAAAAACAGACACATAGATCAATGGAACAGAATAGAGAGCCCAGAAATAGACCCTCAACTCTATGGTCAACTAATCTTCGACAAAGCAGGAAAGAATGTCCAATGGAAAAAAGACAGCCTCTTCAATAAATGGTGCTGGGAAAATTGGACAGCCACATGCAGAAAAATGAAATTGGACCATTTCCTTACACCACACATGAAAATAGACTCAAAATGGATCAAGGACCTCAATGTGAGAAAGGAATCCATCAAAATCCTTGAGGAGAACACAGGCAGCAACCTCTTTGACCTCTGCCGCAGCAACATCTTCCTAGGAACAACGCAAAAGGCAAGGGAAGCAAGGGCAAAAATGAACTATTGGGATTTCATCAAGATCAAAAGCTTTTGCACAGCAAAGGAAACAGTTAACAAAATCAAAAGACAACTGACAGAATGGGAGAAGATATTTGCAAACGACATATCAGATAAAGGACTAGTGTCCAGAATCTATAAAGAACTTAGCAAACTCAACACCCAAAGAACAAATAATCCAATCAAGAAATGGGCAGAGGACATGAACAGACATTTCTGCAAAGAAGCATTTATCTCTTTAACAATGCCCTTAATCCCCCCATTCTTACTTATTACTAGCTGGTCAGTTTTAAATGATGTCCTTTGACTCCTACCAATTACTTTTCTTTTAATTGAAGTATAGTTAATACACAATGTTACATTAGTTTCAGGTGTACAAACAGTGAGTTGACAAGTTTACTTGCTATACTGTGCTCACCACAAGTGTAGCTCCCATCTGTCACCATACAATGCTATTACAATGCCATTCACTATATTTGCTATTCTGTACCTTTTAACCCCATGGCTTACTCATTCCATAACTGGAGCCTCTGTCTCCCATGTCCCTTCACTGATTTGCCCATTTTCCCACCCCCCTCCTCTCTGTTCTCTGTATTTATGGGTCTGTTTCTGCATTTTTTTTTTTTTTTTTAGAATCCACATGTCAATGAAATCATATAGTATTTGTCTGACTTTTTTCACTTGCATTATACCTTCTAGGTCCTCCCATATTGTCACAAATTGGCAAGATCTCATTCTCTTTTATGTCTGAGTAACGTTTCATTATATGTATATACCTTCTTTATCCATTCATCTGTTGATGGACACTTGGGCTGCTTCCACATCTTGGCTATTGTAAATAATGCTGTGACAAAATAGAGGTGCATGTATCTTTTTGAATTACTATTTTCATTTTCTTTGGGTAAATACTCACAGGTGGAAGTATTGAATTGAATGGTATTTGTTTGTTTTTAGAAATTTTAGTTATTCAGAGAGAGGGGAAAAAAAAAGAGAGCACAAGCAGGGGGAGGGGCAAAGGGAGAGAGAATCTCCAGCAGGCTCCGTACTGAGTGCAGAGTCTCACACGGGCCTCAATCCCATGACCCCTGAGATCATGACCTCAGCTGAAACCAAGTGTTGGATGCTCAACTGAGCCATCTAGGAACCACAAATGGTATTTCTATTTTTAATTTTTTGAGGAATCTCCATACTGTTTTCCACAGTGGTGGCACCAATTTACATTCCCACCGAGAGTGCATTAGGGTTCCGTTTTCTCTATATCCTCATCAACACTTGCTCTTTTTTCTTTTCTTTTAGCATTGGTTGAATTTGTTTTTATTATTTATTATTTATGCTTTCTTTAAATCAGAGAGAGAGCATGTACCGGCAGGGGGAGTGGCAGGTGAGGAAGAAGCAGGCTCCCCGCTGAGCAAGGGGCTCGATGTGGGACTTGATCCCAGGACCCTTAGATCATGACCTGAACAGAAAGCAGACACTTAACGGCCTGAGCCACCCAGGCATCCCAACACTTGCTACTTCTTGTCTTTGGTTTTAGTCATTCTGATAGGTGTATGGTGATGTCTTACTGTGCTTTAGATTTGCATTTCCCTGATAAGTTGTGATATTGAGCATCTTTTCTTGTATCTGTTGGCTATCTGTATGTCTTCTTTGGAAAAAATGCTTAGTCGGGTCCCCTGCCAATTTTTTTCCCTGCCCATTTTTTTTTTTTAGAAGATTTAATTTATTTATTTATTTGACATACAGAGAGAGAGAGAGATCACAAGTAGGCAGAGAGGCAGGCAGAGAGAGAGGGAGGCAGGCTCCCTGCTGAGCAGAGAGCCCGATGCGGGGCTCAATCCCAGGACTCTGAGATCATGACCTACGCCGAAGGCAGAGGCTTAACCCACTGAGCCACCCAGGTGCCCCTTCTGCCCATTTTTAAGTTAGATTATTTGCGAGTTTTTTGTATGTGTTGAGTTGTATAAGTTCTTTATATGTTTTGCATATTAACCCCTTATTGGATATGTCATTTGCAGATATCTTCTCCCATTCAGTAGATTGCTTTTTCATCTTGTCAACGGTTTGTATTCCTTATTGGCCTTCTAGCCTCCAGAAGTATAAGAAATAAATGTATGCTGTTTATAGCTATCCAGTCTATAGTATTTTGTTATAGCATCCTGAATGGACTAAAACAATGATCATTCTATTTATTCAGACTTTCCAGATTGAGTTGGTACATTAGTGACTTTTGCAAGGAGTTGTTTAGTTTTTTTTTATAATTTATTACAGTTCATTATGAGCTCATGGATTTTATGTTGAATGTAAAAGGAAACAATCTGTAATTTCCCTAACATAAGTACCAGCTATTTTAATTTTTATGGAGTCTCTTCTGATTTTGTCCAACAGCTTACTTGTTGTTACCTAGCTATAATCAACAGGTATCATTGATTTTATATTCTGCCTAATATTACAGAATGTGAGCTTAATGTGAGTGGGAATTTTATTCTGTTTTGTTTACTAATATATTCCTAGTGCTTCAAATAGTGACCAGCACATAGTAGATACTCAATAAGGTTTGTTAAATGAACAAATGGATGAATATACTTCAGAAGTGTTTCTCTTAAACACACTTTTCAATTCATCAAGCATACTGAAGTGTTATGACATGGTTAAAGACTAGTGTTGTTTGTCCCCATAGTAATTCTGTGACCTCTTTTGAAACTAATATTTACCAGTCTTTGAAAAGTGACATCCTGGAGAAAAAATGCTCTACTATATTTTCTGGAAGTAATTAAGCATATTATTATTTGTTTCATGTCAGTCTGGAAGGAACATAATAACAGGTGTTTTTGAGGTCTTATTTTTAAGCTATGACCTTTGCTATTTTTATTCATGTTTGGAATTATATAATGAGGAGAGCAGGGCAAGCTGAGTGTGGTTAGGAAGTACCTGAAAAGATATTATTAGAATCCAGTATGGAGCTAGGAATTGAAGGGGAGTGAAATGTAGCTGAAATAAAATTATCACTGGGAGGAATATCAGAATGCCTGGATATACAGTGGGGAATTAGAAACAAATATGACTAAAATTTTGAATTTTAAGGGTATCGTAACTCTTTGATTCAGCAATGTTAGTAGATGTGTTAGGAGGAGAGGGCATGATATTAAAAGGCACAAGGGCAGAGAGTTATGTAAGCATCGGGATCTGAGTGGTGTACTAAGGACCAGATTGAAGGTTCCAGGACAGAGGTTACAAACTAGCACCTCACAAAACCGCAAAACCCTTCCAGATGGGTTTCATTTGAGTGAAAAGAAAGAAAGAAAAACCTTTAAGAAGGGGGGAGAGTTGAGCATAAAATCCAATTTCCAGCATCTTGTAAAAACTTGAAAATGTGGTGACTTTGTGTCCCCATTTCTACCTGTCAACAGTAGACTGGTGCGGTACAGCAGCTGCCTACTGGAGTTGGGGCAAGTCCTCTCTGGTCCTCTGTGTCCCCGCTGCTTCCTAGCTGGAAGGCTCTCAGCCTAGGTATTATTACAGTTCTAACTCTGGCAGCTGTGTTTCCCATACCAGGTCTATACCTGCTTTGATTGCCTCCCATTCACCCCATTAGTAAGGAAGGGATTCTTGTCCTGGGTTACACCCAGGGCCAAACACCTGACACGGGACAGATGAGATGAATAACAGTTTACTTATTTATTTTTATATCTTTATTTTATTTATATTCAATTAATTAACATAGGGTATATTAAGAGTTTCAGAGGTACAGTTCAGTGATTCAACAGTTGCATGTAACACCGGTGCTCATTATCTCCTGTGCCCTCCTATTAATGTCCGTCATCCAGTTACCCCATGCCCCCACCCCCGCACCCCCTCCAGTAACCCTTGAAGATTTCAGAACAGTTTATTAATCACAAATACAGCCCAGGGGGAGGAGGACACACGTGTTGGAGGACAGTATGAGGGTTAGACTCAGAAAAAGGGTGAACAAGTAGGGGCTTTGGGAAGCAGACTATGTAGTGTCAAAAGGATGAGGTCACCCATGGTTCCCACAAAAAGATGGGGAGATTTGTCTGAATAATTTTACAGGCTGGCAGGAAACTGAAATGTGCTCCTCGGGATAAGCAGGTACTGTGACCTGGTCTCCGTGATAAGGAGGGTTGTTTGGCTAGGAGAACTTATTCATGGAAACATGAGGAGGGAACTTGTGGTGAGGCCATGGGAAGCCCTCCCGGTACCACCAGCTGTCTGTCAAGGCAGCTTGTAATATTGGGCCTTTCACCAAAATACCGTGCTTCGCTCATGTGCTTGGATTGCTGAGACCTTGGAGACATTTCTACTCTATCCAGGGAGAGGAATTTTTCTAACTTTGAAGGTCTGAAAAATTGATATACATTGGTTATACAGTTTTTTTTCCCTGAAAATTAAAAAGAAATACAATGGAGAAAAGCCAAGAAAACTTTATTTTTTTTAATGTGCTTCTGCCCAGAGTTGGTAGCCTCTAGTATCTTTCAGGGATTTTGCTATACAGAAGAGTATTTAAGTTGATAGTAAAAACTTTATAACAGAATTGATAGTGTAATAGGTTACCAAAGAAACAATTATTCATTCAGTCAACATTTTTCCATTTGTTCAAAAATGTTTATTAAGCACATACTATAGAAATATTTCACATTAAAGAAAGTTGAGGGGTGCCTGGGTGACTTGGGTTAAGTAGCTGCCTTCAGCTCAGGTCATGATCCTGGGGTCCTGGGATCAAGTCCTGTATGGGCTCCCTGCTCAGTGGGGAGCCTGCTTCTCCCTCTCCCTCTAGCCCCTCCCCCCAGCTCATGCTTTCTCACTCTCTTTCCCTCAAATTAATAAATAAAATCTTTAAAAAAAAGAAAGCCGAGAGACATGATAACTGGGGGCAACCACTGATCCTGGACTGGGTCCCATACTGGAGAAAATCTTCCCTGGAAGGGGAAAAATGCTAAAAAGTGTTAGTAGGTCAGCTAACAAAACTGGATTATGGACAGCGCATTGTATGTATCAATGTAAATTTACAACCTTGATCACTGTCCTGTGGTTACACAAGAGAATATTCCTGTTCCTGGGAAATACATGTTACAGTATTTATGGATAAAGGCCCTGATGTATGTAACTTACTCTCAGATAATTCAGGAAAATTATGGATATATGGGGAGAGAGAATATGCACAAATTTTTAAAAAAGCAAGTGAGGTAAAAAGTTAAAAATAGGTAAATCTAGATAAAAGATAAATTATTATTTTGCTTTTGTAATTTTTAAAACTTTTTTTCAAGACTTTATTTATTTGACAGAGAGAGACACAGCGAGAGAAGAAACATAAGCAGGAGGAGTGGGAGAGGGAGAAGCAGGCTTTCTGCTGAGCAGGGAGCCTGATGTGGGCCTCAATCCCAGGACCCTGGGATCATGACCTGAGCCAAAGGCAGATGCTTAACTGACTGAGCCACCCAGGCATCCCCCAATTAAAAAAAAAAAAAAACCTTCTTAAATGAATAAGCAAAATAGTGTTTCAAGTCTGCATATCTCTGATGACAAACTTCCTTGGTGGGTTATTTCTAGTGACCTTCATATTGACTCTGAAGTCCGAAAGATGGGTCCTTGCATCTTAGCTGCGGACTTAGGCCTGGTGCAGAGGGCATGTGCACGTCTGGGAGAGGACAACAATATGTGTGGCATCCCATCATTAAGCAAGTGATTGGCCATGATTTTTTTAATAAACATATAATGTATTATTAACCCCAGGGGTACAGGTATGTGAATCGCCAGGTTTACACACTTCATAGCACTCACCATAGCACATACCCTCCCCAGTGTCCATAACCCAATCACCCTCTCCCGACTCCCTCCCCACAGCAACCCTCAGTTTGTTTTGTGATATTAAGAGTCTCATGGCTTGTCTCCCTCCCGATCCCATCTTGTTTCATTTATTCTTTTCGAAACCCCCGATGTTGCATCTCCACTTCCTCATATCAGGGAGATCATATGATAGTTGTCTTTCTCCGATTGACTTATTTGCTAAGCATAATACCCTCTAGTTCCATCCACGTCGTCGCAAATGGCAAGATTTCATTTCTTTTGTTGGCTGCATAGTATTCCATTGTATATATATATACCACATCTTCTTTATCCATTCATCTGTTGATGGACATCTAGGTTCTTTCCATAGTTTGGCTATTGTGGATATTGCTGCCATAAACATTCGGGTGCATGTGCCCCTTTGGATCACTACGTTTGTATCTTTAGGGTAAATACCCTAGTATTTACCCTAAAGCAATTGCAGTAGTGCAATTGCTGGGTCGTAAGGTAGCTCTATTTTAAACTTTTTGAGGAATGTCCATGTTGTTTTCCAGAGTGGTTGCACCAGCTTGCATTCCCACCAACAGTGTAGGAGGGTTCCCCTTTCTCTGCATTCTCACCAGCATGTGTCATTTCCTGACTTGTTAATTTTAGCCATTCTGACTGGTGTGAGGTGATATCTCATTGTGGTTTTGATTTGTATTTCGGTGATGCCGAGTGATGTTGAGGGCTTTTTCATGTGTCTGTTGGCCATCTGGATGTCTTCTTTGCAGAAATGTTCATGTCCTGTGCCCATTTCTTGGTGTTGAGTTTGCTAAGCTCTTTATAGATTTTGGATACTAGCCCTTTATCTGATATGCCATTTGCAAATATCTTCTCCCATTCTGTCAGTTGTCTTTTGGTTTTGTTATCTGTTTCCTTTGTTGTGCAAAAGCTTTTGATCTTGATAAAGTCCCAGTAGTTCATTTTTGCCCTTGCTTCCCTTCCTTTTGGCGATGTTCCTAGAAAGAAGTTGCTGCGACTGAGGTCGAAGAGGTTGCTGCCTGTGTTCTCCTCAAGGATTTTGATGGATTCCTTTCGCACATTGAGGTCCTTGATCCATTTTGAGTCTATTTTCATGTGTGGTGTAAGGAAATGGTCCAATTTCATTTTTCTGCATGTGGCTGTCCAATTTTCCCAACACCATTTGTTGAAGAGACTGTCTTTTTTCCATTGGACATTCTTTCCTGCTTTGTCGAAGATTAATTGACCATAGAGTTGAGGGTCTATTTCTGGGCTCTCTATTCGGTTCCATTGATTTATGTGTCTGTTTTTGTGACAGTACCGTACTGTCTTGATGATGACAGCTTTGTAATAGAGCTTGAAGTCCGGAATTGTGATGCCACTGACTTTGGCTTTCTTTTTCAATATCCCTTTGGCTATTCGAGGTCTTTTCTGGTTCCATATAAATTTTAGGATTATTTGTTCCATTTCTTTGAAAAAAAAAAGGATGGAATTTTGATAGGGATTGCTTTAAATGTGTAGATTGCTTTAGGTCGCATAAACATTTTCACAATATTTGCTCTTCCAATCCAGGAGCATGGAATACTTTTCCATTTCTTTGGGTCTTCCTCAATTTCTTTCATGAGTACTTTATAATTTTCTGAGTATAGATTCTTTGCCTTGTTGGTTAGGTTTATTCTTAGGTATCTTATGGTTTGGGGTGTAGTTGTAAATGGGATTGACTCCTTAATTTCTCTTTCTTCTGTCTTGTTGCTGGTGTAAAGAAATGCAACTGATTTCTGTGCATTGACTTTATATTCTGACACTTTACAGAATTCCTGTACAAGTTGTAGCAGTTTTGGAGTGGAGTCTTTTGGGTTTTCCACATATAGTATCATATCATCTGCAAAGAGTGGTAGTTTGACTTCTTCTTTGGTGATTGGCCATGACTTACATCCAAAATATAAACAATTTGAATATTCTTAGATGTTGTATGGAGTTATATGTGTCTTTCTTCCCTTACTTCTGTTGGCATAAACTGGAATTTTCTTTCCTTTTTTTTTTTAAGTTGCTATGAAAGACACTTGAATGTTAGTAGGTTTCCTTTTTTAAAAGATTTTATTTATTTATTTGACAGATAGAGAGAGCACAAGTAAGCAGAGCAGCAGGCAGAGGGAGAGGGAGAAGCAGGCTCTCTGCAGAGCAGAGAGCCAGATGCAGGGCTCGATCCCAGGACCCTGAGATCATGACCTGAACTGAAGGCAGAGGCTTAACCCACTAAGCCACCCAGGCACTCCTGTTTTTTATTTTTTTAAGATTTTTAAAAAATTTTATTTGAGAGAGAGAGAGAGAGTGAGAACGAGCGGGGAACGGCAGAAGAGAAGCAGAGGGAGAAGCAGGCTCCCTACTGAGCAGAACCCTGGGATCATCACATGATCCAAAGGCAGATGCTTAATGGACTGAGCCACACAGGTGTCCCTAAACCAGAATTTTCTTAAGTGTATCCTGTGGAATACCAGTTTCCCTAGACACTTTTAAAATAAGGGGGAAGTTCTATGATCAAAAGCATTTGGGAAATGCAGCATATGGTATATAAATAGCCTGTTTTTTTTTTGTTTTTTGTTTTTGTCATCCAGTGTTTTCAAAACTTTTTTATACGTGACCTAAAATTTTTTTTTCCTAATGTATGTTTGTATGTTTTAACATTAGCATTAGGAATCTGTGGAGCCACTTTGAGAAATCATGTTTTCAGCAGGAAACAGAGAAATGATTTGAAAAGATTTTAATAAAGAAAAGATTTACAAAGTGTGGGTATAATGTATAGAGACCATGTGATTTATTGGGCTATCCCAGGGGTGGCCAATAGGGAGACACTACGCTGGTTCCACTGGGGCAGGGAAGGAAGCAATTACCAGCTCTTGCAGAGGGAGAGCTATAGTAAGAAGGACCTCCTGAGAGGAGTTGTGGCCTCTGGGTGAGCTATGAATGTAGCCACTCCATGGTGACCCCTTTGCTTTGATCACCTGCTGGTACTTTTCTTTTGGCTAAACCCAGGGGGAAACCAGAGGGTCAGGGAGCCAGTATGGGCAGTCAGCCTCTTGAGGCACAGAAAAGTGTAGAGGGCATAGACATGGAGTGAAAACCAGCTGATAATCCACCGTAGAAATAATTAAGAACTGATTATGTTGGAAGAGTAAACCAGATTTTATTCCTAATAACTTTAAAATGTCACTGGAAGAGATTAACTGAATTACCTGTGAATAAAAAAAAAGTGCCCCAGGAGCGTTTTCCTCAATGTTTCCTTTTTGTTTTTGTACTTTGGAGAATAGAGAAGGAGAAAAGACTTAATTTCCACAACCTAATTATTGTGGAACAAGATTGGGGTACCACTGCCTCTCAGTAATAGGAAATGGTAAGAGAGGGTTTTATTGTTGTTCAATCAGACCAAATTTCAGCCCCGAGTATGTTTACTATTTATAATTGCCACATGTTCAAAAAGCACAGCAAAGCTAAAACAGTAAGAGACCCTGAAATTGAGAGATCATTGGCTGCCTGCAAAGTTCATTCTTTCCTTAGTCCACAGTGATGACATTACAGTCAATTACCTGATGAATAGGAGTGATTGCCCCTTCTGGACTGGAGCTTTCTTGGAGAATAGCAATTCTTCCTCCATTCACTTTTCTCCTGACTCCATGCAGATGATAGGGAAGTCACAGAATGGATGGAACTTTGGTTCCTGAATCAATGCACAGAGAAAGGCTGCCTGCTGACCTGAACACCTGTTCTGAACAATTATATAAACAGGAAACAAACTTCTGTTGTATTCAAGCCATTATGTGTTGGCATCTATTCGATTCAGTAGTTTACTTAGCCTATCCTAATACAGATGCCTTTTAAAATTTTTATCTCAAACACTGTAATCATTTTTTACATATTGAAAGCCCCTAGATGGTAATCAGGATAGGCACCTATTTTATAGGTAAAATGGTGGGGCATAGGGAGAATCATTCATTCTTCTAACAAATACTTGCTGACCACAAGGAAATTTTGTTGCAAACAATTTATGAGATCATTCTGGGAGATAATTCATTCATTCACTTATTCATTTATAAATATTTACTTAGGGCTTTCAGTGTATCCTACAGGGGCTCACTGTGTAGGATAAAAGATATACTAAATCTAAAAAAGTTTTGACATAAATTGCTACACTCATGAGACTAATGTAATTCATGAAACATATAAGAGGGGAATTTGACCTGGTCAGTGAAGAGAAGACATTCTTGTAGAAACAATGGCTAAACTGAGTTTACATATATAGGCTGGTGAGAAAGAGGAACTCCCCTAATGGGGAGAACAGTATGTAGAAAGGCCCTGAGTTCCACAGATGGACAGAAGGGGGTCTGGTCTGGTGAACATATGGGGACAGGATGGAGGCCGTTGTGACTGGAGTGGCAGCAGGGGTTTAGGACTGAATCATGAGGAGTTCTACATTTAAGTTCACAGGAGGCTGAGGAAATAGAGGAGGCAGAAAAATTGGGCCCAGAAGTTAATTTCCACAACCTGATTATTATTGGACAGGAGGAAACAGAGCTCAGGCCACCATACTCAGCTCAGGCCACCATAACAGAATGCCACAGACTTGGGGGCTTCAACAACAGACGTTTACTTCTCACAGTCCTGGAAGATGGCATGTCCGAGATCAACGTGCCAGCAGATTCATTTCCCACTGAGGGCCTCATCCTGGCTTGCAGATGGCCCCCTTCTTGCTGTGTGTGCGCATGGCAGAGAGAGAGGAAGCGCTGGGGTCTTCCCCTTGTTCTCAGCACGAGTCCCATCTTGGGGGCTCAACTCTGGCCATCGGCACTAGACAGTCTCTGGGCCAGCCTGTGTGAGCTCCAGCTTTTGTTCTGCTCTCGGCTCCTGGTAACTGTGCTTTTCCCTGTCCTTGTTTTTTCCGTGGTGTTTCTTCTCTGTCTAGCCTTGCCAAGTCTCATCCTGAGGGTGCACAACTTACTATGCAGCCTGGAACTCAAGGAATCCCATTTAAGTTTCTCAGTTTCTCTCTTCAGTAGCACCCCCACCCTTTTTTTTTTTTTTTTTTAGATTTTATTTATTTATTTGACAGACAAAGAAGAGAGGAAGGGAAGCAGGCTCCCTGCTTAGCAGAGATGTAGGGCTTGATCCTAGGACCCTGGGATCATGACCTGAGCCGAAGGCAGAGGCTTTAACCCATTGAGGCACCCAGGCACCTCCCCTCCCTTTTTTTTTTTTTAAAAAAAGCTGAAACTTGCCATGCAGGTTTCAGGAGCCTTGGTGGCTTTAAATTCTGCCGTCTCTTTTCTCAGTTTGTCAAACCTGTTCTGTTTGTGCATCTACCACTAATTACATGTATTAACATGTTTTGGTATTGGTTTTCTCAAATGGAATATGTTTGTTGAATTAGATAATCTCTAGAATTCTTTACAGAAATTCAATGATTGCCTCTGGAATGATCCGTTTTAAGAAGATTTTATCACAAAGAATCAAATACTAGGTTTACACTTAAAGTCTAAAAATTCTATTTTTGAAATTTTATACAGCTAACCAACACAGTTGGGGGGAGAATAGGCAGTTACGAGTAATGAAATATTCTGGTTAATAGCTTATTATCAAATATGCCACACACAAGTGGAAAATCTGAAGTCTTCAAAATTAATAATATATTCAAAGTGTTACGTTGTATACAATTTTTCTTAGGTGACTCAGAAGGTGTTTTGGGGTTGTGGTTCCTTATATGAACCATTTATGGACATGAATTATCATCATACTTTGAAGTAATAAGTGGTAGAAATTTCTAGTTGCTAGAATCTTGTTATAAGCTACCTTTTACATTCCCCATTTTCTTTTCTTTCTTTCTTTCTTCTTTTTTTTTTTTTTAAAGATTTTATTAATCTCTTTGACAGAGAGAGAGACATTGAGAGGGAACACAAGCAGGGGGTGCAGGAGAGGGAGATCTGATCTTTTTTGGATTTTCCATTTCATTTCTTAAAGTATAATTTATTTTTTCTGTGGCGCTTCTTACCATCCGATGTTTTCTATTTTACTTATTCTGTTTATTGTCTTATTCTGCTTCACTAGAATATAAGTTCCAGGAAAGTGGTAATTTTTGTGTGTTTTGTTCATGTTGCTATTTCAGAACCTGGCAGAGTGGGAACTTACACTATTGTTTTCCCCTTGGAAGGACACCAGCTTACCTTGCTTGGCCCACTCAGAACCTCATAGGCCGCCATGAGACCCAGGTATCTGTTTTTTTTATTTTATTTTATTTAAATTCTAGTTAACATATAGTGTAGTATTAATTTCAGGAGTAGAATTTAGTGATTCATCTCTTATATATAACACCCAGTGCTCATCCCAGCAAGCGCCTTCCTTCATACCCATCACCCATTCAGCCCATCCCCTGCCCACCTCCCCTCCAGCAGCCCTCAGTTTGTTCTCTGTAGCTAAGAATCTCTTAGGGTTTGCCTCCCTCTGTTTTTATCTTGTTTTATTTTTCCTTTCCTTCCCCTATGTTCATCTGTTTCATTTCTTAGGTTCCACATACAAGTGAAATCATGTGATATTTATCTTTCTCTGGGTACTTAAACATTCTTGTTGGTTTAGTGAATGAATAGGATATCGTCTCTCATACTGGGCTCTGTGTAAGGGATGAATCCAAGGAAGCAACCCCTGGGCCTGTCTTTGATAGCTGCAGTGACACCATATTTAAAGTGGAAGAAGTGAGAGAAGTTCTGTTGGTTCACGGCACTTCATCTCGGAAGTGCTACAGAATGTAAGTCTCTAGTTCAGAAAGAGCCAAAGAAGCCTTTGCTTTTCTGCCCTAGAAGGTCCCTTTCCGTGTCTTAAGTTGTTAAGGGTGGCTAAGCTGGTAACAAGTACGGAATTTCATTTTTATATCAACTAGCATTACAGCCTAGAGATACCAAACAAATCAGATCCAAGGGGTGAGGCTGATTTGTCATTAGAAGAATGAACTAATGACACTGCTCAGCCAGGGCTACCCTTATTTTAAATTCTTAGGTCTTCCGGTGTCCAACCAGGATCTGACCATCCATTCGTAGAAGGTTGGTGAAAAGGATACGGACGAAACCATCCTTTCCCCCGAAGACCTGTTTGGATTAAAACAGTGCAGAGAATAATGTTTGACTTACCTCTCAGAATGTTAAGAATGTGAATAGAAAAGTAGGTGCTCTAGATCAAATTTTGACCACAAGATAGAGTTTGTTGGTAATGGACAAGTAATGAGAAACTTGAGGAAAACAGGTATCATATACAATCTCTTTGGAGCATACTTTGTATTTTTCAATTAATTTGTGTATTCTTTGAATCAGCTCTTACATTTCTAGGAATTTAGCAGATATTACTTGCACATTTGCTATTAATAGAGATATTGAACTTAAGTTTCTTTCTTGATAACTGTAGATTTAGGACTGATTTGTCACTGACAGAAATACTTTGTTAAGGAGAAGGAATGTTTATATCATTTTTTCCCCTCATTTCATTGGCTATGCAGAATTCTGTAACCTGCCAGAAGCTTTGTCTAGAAAACTCTAATATATCCTATGCCTATAAAGATTAGAATCATTATTAATCAAAATGACACTTTCTTTTGACATTTGTATTATTTTTCTTAAAGATTTTTACTTATTTATTTGACAGAGAGAGAGACAGCGAGAGAGGGAACACAAGCAGAGGGAGTGGGAGAAGGAGAAGCAGGCTTCCCGCTCAGCAGGGAGCCTGATGAGGGGTTCAATCCTAGGACCCTGGGATCATGACCTGAGCCAAAGGCAGACGCTTGCTTAAAGAGTGAGCCACGCAGGTGCCCCAACATTTTGAATTAAGGATGATATTTGTTTGTTTTATCTACAATAGCAGAACTGAAAACAATTTCCTAAGACTTTCAAAATGTATATGTGGAAAAGAGAATATGCATAATTACTTATGCACTATGGTTATTTGTATGCTGTATAATATATATATATATCATATATATGGTATATATATGATGTTAAGGATATTTATCACAGTACATTTGAATGAACATTGATATGGGGGTAAAAAAAACCTAGGGTTCATCCATATAATGGAAAATTATACAAATGATGTAGATTGAACATAAAAATGAGATGTTATTTGTGCTGATATGGAACAATTTCCAAGGCATATTGCTAGGTAAAAAGCCACTTGTAAGACAGCATGTATGCTCTGATCCAGTTTGGGTTAAAAATGTGATACACACCCATGTAAGCAAATATAAATGTGCTTGAAAATTCATAGAGTATTTCCAAAGGATACACAAAACACACAATAATGTTTACTTTTAGAAGAAGAAGGGGTGACTTACTTTTTATTTTTATACTCTTTAGTGTATAATGTGTGTCTTTTTCTTCTTATTAAGAAGAAAAAAAAAAGATACAGTTTCACTTCAGCTAAGGAGAGCCAGAGAGGAAGAAGGTTGGAATCATTCCATATGAACCTCAGCATGTAGGAATACAGATTTGGAAAAGTTCATAAAAAAGATGTGCATGACTCTGTGACATTAGTCTCTTTAGAGAAAATGTGGTTCAAGCAGGATGGAACTCTTTCCACAACATAATTCTGACTTTCTAGTCACAAATAATCCAGTTTAAAAGAGGAGGAAAAGAGGAAGGTAGTGTTTCTAGAAAGTTCTCTGAGAGACTCAGATTTAAAAAATATATATTTTATTTATTTATTTGACAGAGAGAGAGAGGGACTACAGGCAGGGGGAGGGAGAGGGAGAATCAGGCTCCCAGGGGCTTGATCCCAAGGATCCTGGGATCATGACCTGAGCTGAATCAGGTGCTTAACTGACTGAGCCACCCAGGCACACTTAAACTCATATTTTATTTTATTTTTTTAAAGATTTTTATTTATTTATTTGACAGAGAGAGAGAGATCACAAATAAGTAGAGAGGCAGGCTTGGGGTGGGGGGAGCAGGCTCCCCGCTGAGCAGAGATCCCATTGTGGGGCTCGATCCCAGGACCCTGAGATCATGACCTGAGCTGAAGGCAGATGTTTTAACCCACTGAGCCACCCAGGTGACCCAAACTCATATTTTAAAGGGATATGAATTAAAGATGAAAAGAAGGGCAAATGCCAAGAGAAATGGTTAAGGAGTGGCACAGAACTACATAAATGGTGTCAGGAAGAATTGCACCTGTTATGAGTCAGCAGATGACAAGCAGCTACCACAGATTCATCACAGAGGTCCAACTCATTGGATCATTATGACAGCCCCATGAATTATTATCACAATTATAATTTGATCCTTATTTGTGAATATTATCTCAATTGCTAATCATCTCATTTTACTGACAAGAAAGTACAGTACAGAGAGGCTAATAACTTGCCCAAGATAATGCAACCAGAAAGGAAAGACTGGCCTTGCTCTTAATTATTCTGTTATTCGTCCTTTGGTAGCCAAGAATATGCCAACAGATAGAAGCAATGGCCCTGTTCCAGCAAAGAAAAATGCAATGGAGTTAAAGGAAAGGTTCTACAATTTTCTTAGATCACAAAGTAAGAGATATTTTTGTTGTTGTCACTGAACTCAATGAGAGTAACATGCAAATGGGTCTTGTAGTCTTGGGCTGTGTTAGTTGTGATAGTGTATGAAGTATGAGGAAGATGGTGGACTTACAGAATTCAGCAACTAGTTCTCTTTAAAAACATCAAACTTGGGGGGCGCCTGGGTGGCTCAGTGGGTTAAGCCTCTGCCTTCGGCTCAGGTCATGATCTCAGGGTCCTGGGTTCGAGTCCCGCATCAGGCTCTCTGCTCAGCAGGGAGCCTGCTTCTTCCTCTCTCTCTGCCTGCCTCTCTGCCTACTTGTGATCTCTCTATCTGTCAAATAAATAAATAAAATCTTAAAAAACAAAAAACAAAAACATCAAACTTGGGCACCTGGGTGGCTCAGTTGGTTAAGCGTCTGCCTTTAGCTCAGGTCATGAACCCAGGGCCCTGAGATTGAGTCCCATGTTGGGCTCCCTGCCCTACAGGGAGTCTTCTTCTCCCTCTGCCCCTCCCCAATTTGTTCTCTCAATCTCTTTTCACTGTCTCTCTCAAATAAATAAAGTCTTTTTAAAAAAATAAAAACATTAAACTTTTGGGTACTTGGTTAAACATCTGTTTTTGGCTCAGGTCACGATCCCGGAGTCTTGGGATGGAGCCCTGCATTGAACTCCGTGCTCAGTGGGGAGTTTGCTTCTCTCTCTGACCCTCCTCCCTCCACTTTCTCTCTCTCTCTTTCTCAAATAAATAAATACAATCTTTAAATTAAAAAAATAAAACTTTAAAAATTAAAAGATGACTCAACATAGCATTAAAGAAAATTTTGAAAAGGAAATATGCTACAAATTTCCCTACTACAACTACTGGGTTTAAGTCTTTTTTTCATGTTATTTCCAAGTAATATTTCATAGTGGATGCATTTTACTGCAATCCATGTATATAAATTATTTTGCATTTTTGTTCCCACATACCATACATAATCATGTTAATTATCATTCTTAGAGGCTGAATAATTTTCTGTGATGTTGATGCACCATAATTTACCAAACCAAATTGTTGGGTACTTAACCTTTTTGTGTTTTCTTTCTACTACAGGAAAATGTCATTTTGATCAATTGCAATTCTAACTCTTCTGTGTAGGATGTATTAGGATTGTCTAAACATAGCTCCTGCTGGTTATAGGATTTTCAGAGCCAAAGCAATAAAAAAGAACCATAGAACATTTCTGTTTTTTCATTAGCCAGTGTTTTTTCTCTCTGTGACTTACTCCATGCCTAAGCAAAGGAACCTGAGGTCAGTGACAGCCATCCCAAAGTCCGGTATATATGAAAACCAAACCATAGCAATTGTCTTCAGTGAGACAAACACAGGTTTCTTTTGATTACAGTAACTACAACAGTAATGCGGAAACTGAATGCTCTGGTGATGAGATATATCTCATCTCTGGGATATATTAGTCTGGTTTATGAAAAATCAGTAAGTAGCAAGAACTGAAAATTATTTCAGTCCTTGAGCAAATTCACCTTGACAGTGGTGTTTCCAAAAGCCATCCCCTCTCACGCCCACCTGGTGAGCTTTAATTCCTTTCTTAAGAGTCAGCTTAGCTGTCACCATCCTTGGGAAGCTTTCCTTCCTCCTTCCCAGCACAGAACTCTGTAATTCACCCTTTTGTCTGCTTTTACCCTGACATTCCCAACTCCAGTTTTCAGAGCAAACTATGAGCTTCTTGGGGCTGCGACTTTGTCTTGCTCAGTCTTCTAGCCCCATTATCTAACATAGTGTCTCTCATGTAGCAATGATTTACGAAGAGTTTAATGAGTGCTTGTTGACTGTGTTACAGAGTGAACAATAGGAATCTATTACCTCTACTGTACTCTGTCCAACAACTTCAATGCCGAGGAGTGTTCCAGCTCTTAGTCTACAGCACACAGGCGCATGTGTGAGCACACCCACACCCACCCACACACACACACACACACACTTACTGCGAGGGAGAGTTGGAAAGGAATGATCAGACCTACACCATCATTTATAAAAAGGTAGACGGGAAGTGGGGGAGCTGGAAAAGGGCAAAGGTGAGCCATCCTATGGTCTGATGCACCTTCTTTCATAAGTCCCACTAACATCTCCAACAAACGTGGTCATTCAAGGGTTACAGACTGCCTCTTCTAGAATGCATATACATGTGGACTTATCTTCATTTCTTAAGTTGGTGTTTCATTTCCCACAGTCTCTATACTTTTGTTAAAGCTGAAAAGTTTATTCATCTTACCACTCACAGAGCCAAACTGTTTGAAATAGTTTTTCTTCAGAAAGTAATCAGAGATGTAAGGGAAAGGATCACAGGGTCTGTATATTAACAGGAAGGAAGTTCCAGACATGCAGGGAAATTTCTAGCCTTAATGCCAGCTTTTTTCCCCTTCTTTATTCACTTCTCATTTGAATTTCTAAGTCTCTCATCATGTCCAGACATCTATTTTAATCTGACAAATATGCCTGCCCCATACTGCCTTTCCAGCTTTGTTTCAGAGTTGAATTCCCTTTTTTTAGGTCAGCAGCTTTAGTCAGCATCGCTTCTTCCTCAAGTGCACATTTGAATTTGCACTCTATTCCTTGTCATTTTAGCTTGTCACTTCTCTGCTCTTAATCACAAATTGCTGTTTGACCATGATGATTTTCGTCAAACCTTGCAAGGCTGAGTTACTGGCAGGAAGCTAGGCTTTGACACTGGAAGTGTCTAAACTTCCAGAAACTTCTGCATTGAATGTTTCCAGTCTCTTCTTAGGCTGCTGCCCATTCACATAGAACCAAGATTTGGGATCCTTAGAAGTAGCCAGTAAATTAGAGGGAGGCAACAACTCTAAAGTACAAATTCAAGCCACATATCTGTATATGTTATCTTTTTTTTTTTAATAGAGAGAGCGAGAGAGGGAGAGAGAGAGAGAGTGTGTGTGTGTGTGTGTGTGTGTGTGTGTATGAGCCAGAGAGGACAGAGGGAAAGAGAGAGAGAATCTTAAGCAGGCTCCATGCCCAGTGCACAGCCTGAAGCAAGGCTTGAGCTCACGACCCTGAGATCATGAACAGAGCTGAAATCAAGAGTCAGACACTTAAGTGAGCCACGCAGATGCCCCTGTACATGTTTCCAATGGAACAGTACATGATACAACAGTCATCAGAGAAAATCCAGTGTTACCTTAATTCTGTGTAAATTCTCTTCCAACATGGCTGGATGATAAGCACTTCAGGTTTCAGGCAGCAATGAGCACTTTCCAAAAGGCAACTCCTAGTGGGCTTAATCTTAATTGTCAAGATTATAGAATGATTAATTAAAAAGGTGGATTTTTTGAGCCCATAGAAAGATGGATGATCTTAAGGACATATGATGTCAGATGAGTCAAATTATTTTGGTGGGGGGGTCAGGGTTGCTAAATTGGCATTTAAAAGGAGTGGCGTTTATGTATATAACATCCAGATTTCATCAAGATATTTATTTCCTGTCATATTTTCTGAAGTAACATGGAAAGAAATAGGCTGGATAAGAGTAAGTTTAATGGCTCAAAATTACTGAACAGCTTTATTCCAAAATGCTTACTAATGTGCCAGTTTTGTTTCAGGAAAGTTCTTTAATGCCAGATGAAAGGATTGAAAACCTGTTCTAGTCAACATTTTTCTAAAATGTAACCCAGATCTTGGCTGCCCATCATTCTCCCATTCTGTTTTGCTTGCATAATGACGTACCACCTCTCAAAAGTTCCATGAAGAATCCACTCACATCAGAGAGTGAGCAATGTAGACTTTACTGAAGATTTCATAGGTCAGGGAGAGTTTTTCCAATGCATACTCCGAAGTTAACATCTTAAACCTTCTGCCAGATTTTTCTGAGTTTTATCATGTCTTTGTTGCTGTGACACCACTGAGTTCTTTCTCTTCCTTTTTCTGATACTTTGTGTTCCCGGTTTTTATTTCCTCTCTGAACCTAATTCCCCAAACATTTAGAGTTCCTTAATAAAGCAAAGCAATCCACCTTTAGACTATTTTCTACTTCCAGGTCTCACCTATGCGTTTATATACTGAAAGCCATCAAGGCATTCATCAAAATAAGGAGCTCTCCAGAGTAACACAATATAGCATCTTTGGCAAGCAAGTAGGATTATAAAGAAAGTCATTCAGGGTGCCTGGGTGGCTCAGTCGGTTAAGCCTCTGACCCTTGATTTCTTTCTTTCTTTTTTTTTTTTAAAGATTTTATTTATTTATTTGACAGAGAGAAAGATCACAAGTAGGCAGAGAAGCAGGCGGAGAAAGAAGGGGAAGCAGGTTCCCTGCTGAGCACGGAGCCCGATGTGAGGCTCGATCCCAGGACCCTGAGATCATGACCTGAGCCGAAGGCAGCGGCTTAACCCACTGAGCCACCCAGGCGCCCCTGACCCTTGCTTTCGACTAAGTTCATGATCTCTGGGTCATGAGATTGAGCCTTGAGTTGGGCTCCACGCTGGGCATAGAACCTGCTTAAGATTCTCTCTCTCCCTCTGCCCCCCCCTGCAACTCATTTGTTCATTTGTGAATGTTCTCTCTTTCTCTCTCTCTCAAAAAAAAGAAAAAATTTTTCAGTAACAGCATTAACTTAGATGAAAAAAAATAGAACTCAAACAGAGTGAAGTGAAGAGAATGGTAATAGGGCTCAAAGCCATGTTGCCTGGTTATCTACTGCAGTATAATAAACATTCTAAAATGTAATGGCTCAAAACAACAATGCTTTATTTTTTCCATGGTTCTAAGAGTTGTTTGTATGCAGCTGAGCTGGTCTCTCTAGGGTTTCTCTCATGCAGGGACAGGAGTGGCTGGGACTGGAGTCACCTGATGGCTTCACTGGGCTGGATATTCACTCAGTGTCAGATATTCAGGGCTCCTCCACACACTTCTTTTTCAGAAGAGTAGTCTGGACTTTTTACATGGTGGCTCAGGGTCCTAGAAGGAGTGTGCTGAGAACCCATATTCTCAGGCAGAGGATGTAAGGCTTTTCATAGCTGATCCATGAATGTCCTAGAACTTCATCTGCAGTGTATTCTGTTGGTCAAGGCAAGTCATTAAAGTGAGCCCAGATGCAGAGGGAGGGGAATTAGCCTGCAGTTTTGATTTGAGGAGCAACATGCTTATGTAAGTGTGGAAGGGACTGAGAGTGGCACCTTTGACTGTCTTCCACTGCCAACCCTCTTGCCACAATTCATACCTTTCCTAATGTGCAAAATTATATTCATTCTCTCCCAGGTCCCCAAAACCTCCTTTTATTTCAGCAGCGGGTCACATTCCAGGATCTTGTAATTTAATCAGGTACAGATACAATTCTTTGGGTACCACATCTTGAGTATGATTTCTGGTACAGTGAAGACCTTGAGCTAAAGAAACAAGTATACCTGGTGATACAGGAGTAGGGCGCCAGCAATTAACATTCCTGTACAAAAAGGGATGGGCTGACATGTAGTAGTCACTGGTCTAATTCTAAAATCCAGGTAAAGCACCTGTCACCTGTTTGTTCCTTTAAATGGGCCCAGTCCTGCTTCCTGGAATGATCCACCATGGTTCTTGGCTCTGAATTAAGTCATCCTTCTTTTTATACAAGAAATGGCTCGTGCTTGCAGCTGAGTAGTTTCCTTAGCCTGATTCTCATAGAAATTTGGGGGTCCAAAGCCCCCTTTTTTTGCATTTACATGTGATATAAATGGAATTATATAGCATGAAATCTTCTGTGAATTCTTTTACTATTATACCACCAGTGTATGAGAGTTCTCTATGCCCCATATTGTCATCAGTCCTTTATAGGGTTAAACTTTTAAAATGTTGCTAATCTGGGGTGCCTGGGTGCCTCAGGCATTTAAGCCTCATACTCTTGGTTTCGGCTCGGGTCATGATCTGATGGGTTGTGAGACTGAACCCCACATCAGGCTCTGTGCTCAGTGGAAGGAGAGTCTGTTTAAGATTCTCTCCCTCTCTCTCCTCCCCATTTTCTCTCTCTCTCTCCCTCAAATAAATAAATAAATAAATCTTTAATAAATGAAAAAAATTAAGATGTTCCTAATCTAAGGGTACAATATGACATTTCATTGTGGTTTTAATTTGCATTTTTCTGATTCATAAATAGTAGTGAATTTGAGTATATTTCTTGTGTTTCTGGGTCATTCATATTTCTTATTATGTGACATGCCTATTTATGTCTTTTACTTACTTTCCTTTACTAGATTGATTTCAATAGATCTGTAAGGATTCTTTATATATTCTGGATTTATTTTTTTAAAGGTTATTTATTTATTTATTTCACAGAGAGAGAGAGAGAGAGAGAGAGATCACATGTAGGTGGAGAGACAGGCAGAGAGAGAGGGGGAAGCAGGCTCCCTGATGAGCAGAGAGCCCGATGCGGGGCTCGATCCCAGGACCCTGAGATCATGACCTGAGCCGAAGGCAGAGGCTTAACCCACTGAGCCATCCAGGCACCCGTATATATTCTGAATTTTAATCCTTTTTTGGTGATAAGTGTTGGAAAGACCTTTTTCAAGTTTGTGGCTTATCTTTTCACTTTCTTTATTATGTTGTTTCAACAGAAGTTATTAATTTCAAAGTATTCAAATTTGTCAGGTCCTTCTTTTATGGTTGTGCTTTTTGTTTCTTTTTAAAGGACTTCTTCTTTACCTTGAGATCATAAATATATTCTTTATTTTCTCAAAAGCTTCATAGTTTTGGCTTTTTAAAAAAGATTTTGTTTATTTATTTGACAGAGAAAGATCCCAAGTAGGCAGAGAGGCAGAGAGAGAGAGAGAGGGAAGCAGGTTCCCTGCTGAGCAGAGAGCCTGATGCAGAGCTCGATCCCAGGACCCTGAGATCATGACCTGAGCTGAAGGTAGATGCTTAACCCACTGAGCCACCCAGGCACCCTAGTTTTGTCTTTTGTATTGAAGCAATTACCCCATAAGTAGGATGTGAGTTAAGGATTAATTTTCATTTATTTAATATGGAAAACCTATTTTACTAACTTCATTTATTGTATATCCTTTCAACACTATGTGCAATGTCAGCTTTGCCCTAAATAAGATTTCTATGTATTCAGGTCTCTTCCTGTGCTCTTTATTCTGCTTGCTGTCTGTGACTAATACTACATTGGTCTCTGGGATCAATGTTGTATCACTTTAAGTACTGTATCTTTAAAATAAATCCTGATATCTGCTATGGCAAGTTCCCCAGGCTGTAATTCAGGACTGTCCTGGATCTTCCTGACACGTTGAACTTTTTTTTTTTTTTTTTTAAGATAGTTCCTATAACAGACATGGGGCTTGAACTCACAATCTTGAGATTAAGAGTCAGATGCTCTACCGACTGAGCAAGCCAGATGCCCTAAACCTTTGTGCTTTCACACAAATTTTAGAATCAGCCTGTCAGGTTCCATAAAAATGAAACAAAACAATACAAACAATTCTTCGTTCATACTTTGATTGGAATGGCAGACTTTACTCCATTTTTGCTGTCACTCTCATGTTTTCATTTTCTTCCTCACCCAACTTGGATTCCATGTGTAATCCCTTCCTTAAAAATCCCCTTAACTCCCTTGCCCTTGTCCCCTATCTTAACACTTCTACCACATAATTGTTTACTCTGTGCCTGTACCCAATCAGCTAAAATTGCTGGAGAAAAACAAATAACTATACTGAGTGGTTTCATTTAAAATTTTTGACCGTGAACCTCAAATAGGCACTCAACACTAGCTCACATTCTACCACACTTCAGCATTCTGGAAGACTTTCCCTTTTCTCTCAAACTTCTTATTTTTTTCCCTCCTTTTTCCACTCTCAACTGAAATCTTATCTCACACTTCATTGAGACAGAGCAATGAGCCAAGACTCTCTTGTTACCTTGTCTCCAAATCTACCCACACATCAGTCCCAGGGTCTGCTCTCTCTGTTGTTATTAAGAATGAAGCTCACTGTTCCCACCCAAGGTCAATTCCTTAACTTGTGTTCTGGATCTCATCCCCTCTCATCTTTTCAAGATGTCTTCCTTTGCATTCTCTCTCTTCTACATCATCAATTTTTCATTTTCCACTGATGAATTTCCATTGGCACAAAAAACAGGCTCTATCATCAGACTAATAAGTAAGCAAGATCTCTGAGGATCTCTTATTTCAATTAATATCCCAGTAAGGGCAGTATGAGGTAGTAATTGTCAATGTAAACTCTAATGCTAGACTCCTGGGGTTCCAGTTTCATCTCTGCCACTGACTAGTATTGTGATCCTGAGTAGGCTACTCTGTCGAGTACAGAAGCCAAGCCACATGTAGCTGTTTATGTTTACATTACATTTATATTAATTAAAATTCAACAAAATTAAAAATTTTGTTATTCAGTGAAACTAGTCATATTTCAAGTATGGCTAATGGCTACCACATTGGATGGTGCACTATAGAACTCTCCCATCATTGCAGAAATTTCTCTTGCGCACCACTGGTCTAGAATAGCCCCTCTCTCTCTATCTTTATGTATTTATTTATCTATTTGAGTGACAGATCATGCACGCTTGATGGGGATGGTAAGAGCAAAGGGAGAGGGAGAGAGAGAATTACAAGCAGACTCCCTGCTAGGCATGGAGCCCAACACAGGGCTCAATCTCATGACCCTGAGATCATGACCTGAGCCAAACTCAAGAATTGGACGCTTAACCGACTGAGTCACCAGGCATCCCAGCCAAACTCTTTTAAAAAATTAATTTATCTTTATAATATTTATTTTTATTAATTTTCTAGCTTTATTCAGATGTAATTGACATATAACATTGTGTAAATTTTGGGTGTACCGTGTGTTGATTCAATATACCTACATATGGCAAAATGATTCTACCATAGCATTAGCCAACACTTCCATCGTATCACATAATTATCTCTTTTTATGGCAAGAACATTTAGGATCCCTTTTCTAATTATATTCTGTCATAACACCACTTAAATTTTTATAACTTGTTCCTGTCTGATATATTTTATGTTCACTTGTTTATTTATTTATTGCCGATCTGTTCCTATCAGAATGTAAGTTCTGTGAGAACAGATTCTGCATCTCCATCTGATTCTCAGTACTTAGAGCCATACCTAACAGTGCTGAGTTCAACAAATATTTATTCAGTGATGGCTGATAAGATATTAAAAAGCTTTGGGTTGGGAAGAAAAATTGTTACCTAGACACAGTGTACTCATTTGTATGTTGTCAGTGGATAATAGCTATGATGTATTGATAGGGAGGGATGCAGTAATTCCTCATATTTAGAAGTTGATGGACTTTAGGAAAGACCACCTGTCCTAAGACTGGGAGATGGGAAGCCTGGGTCCTGATATTTACACTATGTCAGTTGTGTAATATTATGGACCAGCCAAAGGTCTGATTAGAATATTTGAAAGTTTAAAAACTAGAGAGCACATGTGAAACATTGTTGAGGAATTATAGACTTTATATGTGAGTTGTTTTGGAAGTAGGCTACCTCACATTCTACAGAATGTTCATTGCTTGGGGTGCCTGGGTGGCTCAGTGGGTTAACCCTCTGCCTTCAGCTCAGGTCGTGATCTCTGGGTCCTAGGACTGAGCCTCGCATCAAGCTCTTTGCCCAGTGGGGAGCCTGCTTCCCCCTCCCTGCCTCCGTCTCTGCCTACTTGTGATCTCTCTCTCTCTCTGATAAATAAATAAAACCTTAAAAAGAAAAAAGAATGTTCATTGCAAAATTGTCTATGGCAGCAAGCAGTTGAAAACAACTTAAATGTTCATCAGTGTGGGACATGATAAATACATTATGGTACAGCCACAGTGGAACATTGTGGAACAGTAAAATGACTAAACTAGAGATCTTGATTTATCAGTGTGAATAGATCTCAAAATCTAATAATGAATTGAAAAGAGCATTTGTAGATGGATAAACATGGTATAAACATTTATATAAATTTAAAAAACACAAAAAGTAACATGTGCAGCTGCTTATCCAAGTAGTTCAAGTATTAAATCCTTGGTAGTAAGGCTATCTATATCTAAGTGGATACTTTTAGGGTAAGAAGAGGGAGAATGGGATCAGGGAGTGGTATGAAAGACTTCAAAGGCATTTAAAACATTTTATTTCCTTAAAATTTTGGAAGCCAACATACAATTAAAAAATCAGGGTGTTTGTTGTTATTCTCTAGAGTTTGCTATATATTTGAAACATTTTGTGTGAGCTGTATGTATACCAAGGGATGACAGGCTGCATTATTTCAATAGTATGTGTGTGTGTCATAATGCAAGGTACAGAGGATTATAGAGAACTCATGTGAGACCTGGGTCTTGCTCTCCAGAAGTCTCCATTTTTCAAAGATTTATTTATTTATTTGAGAGACAGAGAGACACAGAGTGTGTGTGTGTATGTGTGTGTGCAAGTGGGGGGAGGGGCTGAGGAAGAGAAACCCAAGCCAACTCCCTACTGAGTGTGGAGCCTGATGTGGGGCTTGATCCTATGACTCAGGAGACCACGACCTGAGCTGAAATAATGAGTTGGATGTTTAACTGATCGAGCCACCCAGGTGCCCTGAGAAGTTTGCTTTTTTATTTGAAATGATAAAACATACTTATATAAAAGTTCAGGAACAGAGTAGGCATGTAATTATGTATCAAAATGAGGTGTAGAAGACTGGAAATTAGAGTTCCTGGAGCAGCTGGAGAAACTTATTGATGGATGTATAACTTGAAGAGTGAATTTGGGCAGACAGTATCTTCCAACCTGGAGAAGCATCATGTGCCTAGGTTTAAAAGACGCTAGGAGAAACTATCCTGTAGAAGTGAAGAGGGTTTCGTTGGAGAGAAAATTGAATAGATAGTATTAAAAATACTCTGAGATAGTTTAATGCCAGGCCTAGGAATTTAAATACTATCCAATGATTAAGTGGGAAGCCACCGACCACTGTGAGCATTAGAGTGACATGGTTGCCCTGATTTCACTGAATATTAATCTGATTGCAGGGTGCAGGGTAGACTAGAATGGGGGAAGACTTGAAACAGGGAACTCAGCTAGGTGGTTGTTTCAGCTGTGCCCTGATATGTTCATCTAACCATAATTACCTCCCAGAGGCCCCGTCTCCAAATGTCATCACATTAGGGGTCAGGCTTCAAAAGAGGGATTGTGGAGGAGACAAACATTCAGTCTGTAGCAGTGAGGAGTTATCCAGTTATCCAGAAGTTTCCTGGCTATTAAATACCAAAGTCTGCAATCATACCTAGGTCTTTTTTATTCCAAAGTTTGTGTTGAAATTTTGAAAAATGGATCACAAATGATTGGATTTAGAAGATGAAAGAGAAGGAAGGGATGTAAGAATCATGAGCTTTCGGTTGCCAGTAAAGGGCTTGATGGAAACTGGAAATTTGTGAGGGTAAGCAAGTTTGATGGAGGCAAAATGAGTTTGTTGTGGAAGATGGAAAGTTCGAGTTGATGGTATGCCCTCCCAGTGCAGATGGTTTATAGTCTGATGGAACTCTGGTGGTTTAAAGCTCTTAGATCTACAGTGTTGAAAGTCATCAGCGTAGAGGTGTTAATTAAAGCCTGAAGACTACAGTTCCCAGAAGGAATGAGTAGAAATAAAAAGAGAAGCAGACATGGTACTCTTAAAAATGTGTAAAGAGGCTAGATTGCATGTTTAGTGAGTGAGTGAGAGAAAAGGCCAGGGGAGTAAATGACAAAGACAGAGACAGAGAGAGACATGAGTGTCTTTAGGAATGCCCAACATAACTTTTTACTTGCTGAAAGAGATGTACAAACAAGAAAAGCAAAAGAAGAACAGTCAGAGAAGAATTGCTCCTTGGTTTGTTTGTTTGTGTCATTGAAGTCTGTTCCTTGAAGGGATATAAGGAAGAAGAGGATGGTTGAATATGTCATATATGATAGTGTTGGTTAAAGAGGATGACAACTGGTGCTTGATGATTGTAATCTTCAGTGATTCGGTAAAAAAAGCCGTAGGTGTAAGAAGGGATCTTCTAGTTCCTACACTTTTTGATTTTACAGACCAGTAATACTTCAAAAAATATTTAAGGGAACTAAATAAGATCATTTTAAACACTACAATCTCTTATCTAGCTCATTTTCATAAAAGGGGAAAGAAAACCTTTTAACATAAATTGAGAAGGCCATAATTGTAGGGTAAAAATGTTTTGTGCTGAGGGTAGCATTTTTGATGTGAACTGGTATAAATTTGATCCCCAACTAGAGCAGAACTTGCATTTGGGAAACACTGGAATAATACGATACAATACAAACAATGTGGTGTTTCTCACTCACATTCTCTGTAAGTCTGATGTGTTCTTGTTTCCAAAGCCAACTTTTGGGGATGCCTGGGTGGTTCATTCGTTAAGTGTCTGCCTTCAGCTCAGGTCATGATCCCAGGGTTCTGGGCTCCCTGCTTGGTGGGAAGCCTGCTTCTTTCTCTCCCACTCCCCCTGCTTGTATTCCCTCTCTCACTGTCTCTCTCTGTCAGATAAATGAATAAAATCTTAAACAAACAAACAAACAAACGCAGCTTAAAAAACAAACAAACAAACCCAACTTTTGTTTACAAGACATCTTTCCACAGAGCACCAAAGAGGAGGTCTTAGGAAGTTCAGTAGATCTTTCTACACGTAATAGAGGCCGGTTAAAATTAACAAAGTGGTGGGGATATTCGGGAATATTCTTGGTGGGAATAGTACTCCAAGTTCAGGAATGAGTGAGACTGAATAAATAGTAATCATTTGTCCCATAAAACTGTAGTGGAATTTCACACATGGCTAGGAGAAAAACCATGGCTTATTTATTCCTTGACATTTCCAAGTGTATTTAGCTTCTAAGAGGATTCCAGGAGTCCAATAATTCTGTGAAGGAGCTCCCGAGACACTATAGTTTTCTACCCTCTCTCTGCCCGCCACTACCAAGATGGAGCTTTGGAAGCTTGACTTCATCGCCGAAACTTCATGTCCAAAATGAACTGGACAAGTTTAGAATGGGCAGCCCTTAGGACTGGGGCTAGGTTGGAGCCAGACCGGATTCAGAAATAAGATAAAAAGCCCCTAACAATGCTGGAACCCACCAAAGCACAGGCTCACATGGGATGCTTACGTGTGGAACCTGAAATTTTATTACACAAAAACAGTTTTCTGCTGGTTTGAGAAAGAAAGAGTAAGAGACAAATTATGCAGGCTCAAATAACAACAACAAAAATTTATTATGCATTAAAATCTGTTTTGTTTTTTAAAAATAAATAGTTCTGAGGCAGACACTGAAACGAACAGATTTCAGTGCCAAGAGAGATAAAAATTGCCCACCCACTCACCACACAATATTATCCTCTATCTGTAGTATAGGTTTCTGTTGCTTCTGCGACTATATTTGGCGGTTGCTGCTTTCACCAACTGTTCTCTTAAGTTTGAAAATACTGTCTTTGGTCAGTTTCCTTCATTGGTGTGATCTACAAGAAGTGGACATTTCTAAGTTCTGGGAAAAAAGCTTCTACAGGTCAAAATAACACTGTGCTGATGTTAATGAAACCACCAACATGAAAAACATTTCCTCAGAAAGTACTCTTTGTCATCCAACAGTCTCTAAGGAAAAAAACCAATAGCAATAGTTACAAAACATATTTACAAAGGCATGACTTAATTTTTCCCCTTTTACTATGGAATATAAAATATATATAGAGAAGTCCACACAGCATGTATATAAAACTGCATGAATAAATTGTAAGACAACCACCATTCAGATGAAGAAGTTCAATTTTGCTGGAGAATTCCCCCATCATTCCCATCTACAGATAACAGATAATCTCAACTTTTTAAACAGTAATTCCTTGCTTTTTCCAAAGTTATATTCTCTATGTAGGCATCTCTAATCAATACAGTTTAGTTTTGTCTCTTTTTGAATTTATGTCTCTGGCTGCTTTTAAGAGGATTTTCTTTATGGCTTTGGTCCACGGAGGTTTTACTGAGGTATGTTCTGGGGTTAGTTGCAGGTCCTGAATCTTCTGTCTGTTTTGGGAAATTCTCAGCCATTATCACTATTGCTTCATTATTATCCCATTATTATCCTCATTCTGAACCATAACTCTACTTCCTGTAGAGTTAGTTTTTCCCTGCCCCTTAGGTGAAACCACTGCTAATTCTAGTTTCTTCAGATAATGAAATAATAATTCTAGTATCTTCAGATAATGAAAAGTCTTCTGGTCACTTTAGTCCTTCAAACAGTTCAATAATTAAAATTCCCATTTAATAGTTAAAAATTCTAACTTCTTTAAACTATTCTTTAACAGCTTTATTGATGTATAATTTTACATACCATAAAATTCATCCACTGTAAGTATATGATTTGATGATGTTTGGCAACGTACACAGTAGTGAAACCATACTTATATCCATTCACAGTCTGTTCCAACTCCTAGCTCCAGCTCCAGGTAACCAATCATTTGCTTTCAGTCTCTATTTTTGCCTTTCCTAGAAATTTCATATAAAAGAAATCATATAAATGAAGTGTGTGGTCTTTTGTGTCTAGCTTCTTCCATTCAGCATAATGTGTCTGAGTCTCATTCATGAGGTTGCATATGTTAGTGTATCCATATCAGTAGTTATCTCCTTTACACTGCTGAATAGTATTCCATTGTACACCATGTTGTGTTTGTCCATTCACTGGCTGATAGACATTTGGATTGTTGCCAGTTTGGGGCTATTCTAAATAAGCTTCTATGATCATTTGTATAAAAGTTTTTGTTTAGATATATGGTTTGGTTTCTCTGGGGTAGATACCCAGGAGTGGAATTGCTGGGTGATATGGTAAATTTATGCTTAACTTTGTAAGAAATTGCCAAACTGTTTTCCAAAGCTGCAGTACCATTTTATACTCCTATCAGGATTCTCCATTCTGCTGATAGCAATCCTTGTTGAACAATTGTTATTGTCTTCTTTAAAAATAATTTTTTAAAGATTTTTTTTCAAAGATTTTGTTTATTTTTGCACATGTGTGCATACATGAGAGCAGCAGCACAAGAGTGGTGGGGAGGGGCAGAGAGAGAAACAGACTCCCCACTGAGCAGGGAGCCTGATATGGGACTTGATCCCAGAACCCGGGGATCATGACCTTAGCTGAAGGCAGACGCTTAACTGATTGAGCCACCTAGGCACCCCATTAAGATTTTATTTTTAAGCAATCTCTCCACCAAACATGGGGCTTGAATTTACAACCCCAAGATCAAGAGTCCCATGCTCTACTGACTGAGCCAGCCAGCTGCCCTGTTACTGTCTTCTTTATAGCCATTCTGGTGAGTGATGGCACTTCACTGTAGTTTTAATTTGCATTTTCCTAATGAAAAATGATGTTGAGGGTCTTTTCATTTATCTATTAGCTATTCATATGTCTTCTTTGATGAAGTGTCCTTTCAAATCATGTATTGGTTGTATGTCCTTTATGAGATATAGGATTTGCATACTTCTTTCCTCAACCTTTTCATTTTTTCAATGATACCTTTTAAACAAGTCCAATTTATCTCTTTCTTTCTTTATGGATCATGCATTTGGTGTCATATATAAGAAATTAAGAAACTATCAGAGAGGTAAGGAGACAATCAAGAAAACACAGTGTTACAGAAACTCAGGGAAGGTAAAATTTTAGGAAGGAGGATAATCACTAGTTCCAAAACCTACCAGAGATTCAGAAAGGCTGAAATCAGGCAAAAAAAGTCATTAAATTTGGAGAATAATAACTGATGACTGATATTGAATGCTAATTTTATGCCAGACCTGTATTTTAAGTGTGATCTCATTTCTACTTTCAGGAAATAGATGGGGATTACTTTTCTTGAGTTTTGGTATCAACCCATTTTCCCCTCTCTACCTCTAAAAAATATTGATTCAGAGAGTATAGATAAGATTTAGAGACAGGAAGTTGTCTTTAAACTTGGGTTCTACAACTTATTAGTTATGGGCAAGCCACTTACCTTTCTTGTCTGTTCCCTCATTTGAAAAGTAGGAAGAGTCATTACTCACATGTGATGCAGGTCTGTTGCAAAGGTAAAGCATGCAAAGCATTCCATGCATTGCCTGGTCCATCACACATGCTTAAAAGCAAGTTTGTAATTACTAGCTGTCACAATCAGGTGAAGAAGATCTGAAAATGTTTTATAAATTATTACAGTCCATAAAATATATTATTGGCATTACTTAGTGCTTTTTGGAAACATAATATGCCGTGTTATGTATTGTACAATTCTAGTTTTTAAAAATCCTAAAAATCTTAATCATAAAGTATTTGGATTTCTCTCCTTTTCCATCATCCAAACAATATAACCAGTACTTTTTTAAAAACATCTTTGTTAAGATATTATTCACTTACCATGTAACTCACCCACTGCATACGAGTCAGTGATTTTTAATATATTCAGAGTGTGCAACCTTCACTGCTATCAATTTTAGAAAATTTTCATCACTACAGAAAGAAGCTCTGTACCCATTTGCAGACTCTGGTTACCCCCAAGTCTGCTGTCCCTAGGCAATAAGTAATCTACCTTCTGTCTCTATAGATACACTTATTTTGGAGATTTCATATAAATCATACAATAACATGTGACCTTTTGTGATTGGCTTCTTTTTAAAGAAAACCAGAGCTGAAAGGAAGAAAGAAAGAAAGAAAGAAAGAGAAAGGAAGGAAGGAAACCAGACCTGGACAGTGGTTAAAGTGTTAATAACAGTTTTTATTCAGAAACTATTGCAATAGGGGTAAAGAGATCTCAGTATAACACAGGGCTCTTCTGAATACAGCTTGGACAGTGGAGTTTCATAGCTAAGCAGCAGGTTGCAAGGGTGAGCAGTGGTGGATGGGAAATTACTAAGAGGAGACATCGTGGGGAGGGGACTTTGTTACTAAACTGAACTATCTGGGTTCTTGCTGAAGGCAGACCAGAGTGACTAGATATGCCTGGGCAAGGGTGGTCCTAAGGAATTTGATCAGATGTTGAGGCTGGGATTCTTTCTAAAACTGGGCTCTGTAGGCCTGAGGACAAGGCCCAAAGATGGGGACCAGTGGAGAAAAGGTCTTAGAAGAGGCTGACTAAAGTTTGGTCAAGGAGAGAGTCTTTCTCACTTATTAGGTTTAGTGTAATGCTTCAGACTGCATTCATGTTCTAACATGTCTCACCACTTCCTTCCTTTTTATCACGGAGGAATATTCCATGGCATAGATAAACCAAATTTTATTTATCTGCTATTTGTCCAGTTAATGGCATTTGGATTCTTTCCATTTTTTGACTTTTGTGGGTACCACTATTAAAATTCATGTACAGGTTTTCATTTCTCTTGGGTATATGCCTAGGAGGGAATTGCTGGGTCATTCACTAACTCTATGTTTAACCTTTTAAGAAACCTCCAGACTGTTTTACAGAGTGTCTACACCATGTTACCGTTCCACCAGCAGTGTATGAGGCTTCCAATTTCTCCACGACATTCCCCACACTTATTATTATCTATCTTTTCTATTTTAGCCTGGTTGGGGTGTGAAGTGTTATCTCATTGTGGTTTTGATTTGCATTTCCTGATGG
This sequence comes from Mustela erminea, assembly GCF_009829155.1. NCBI lineage: Eukaryota > Metazoa > Chordata > Mammalia > Carnivora > Mustelidae > Mustela > Mustela erminea. The sequence continues at coordinate 81,712,663 of NC_045618.1, read as the reverse complement.
CTAATGGCATTGAGCATGAACCAATACTCCTTTAATCCTGGTGAAGTACAGATAGGGGACACTTAAGGATAGAAAACAATCTGCAAATGGCCAATTAACATGTTTCTGTTGGAGCAGTTCTTCCTGAGATGGGCATTCACTATGAAGGCAAGTGGACTTACTCATTGTCTTCAGCCCCTGTAATCTCCTCACTTGGTGTTTTAGGTCAGCATTTCTGATCTAATGCTCATATTGGTCATGTGTCACTACATATTATGTTGTTCACACCCTGCCCCAAATTATGAAAATGAAAAAGAGAAAAAGAGAGTTGGTACCTCAGTAAGAGACTCCATGGAAATTCATGACTTGACTTGAAAAAAATTGGTGCAATCTTGTATTGCTGCAGAAATCTCAAATCATAGATCAAAAGCCTCTCTTCGTGGTCACTAGTACACAAGGAAAATCTTTCTTCTCTTTGTGTGGACATGGGTCAGCAAGCTGTTTCTGTGAACAGCTGGATAGTAAATATTTTTAGCTTTGTGAATCATAAAGTTTCTGTTTCAGAAACTGCAGCTGTAGTGTAAAAGTAGCCATAGACCATACATAAACAAATGGGTGGGGTTGCTTTCTAATAAAACTTTATTTACAAAAACAGGCATTGGGCTGAATTTGGCCATGGGCTCTAGTTTGCAGATCTCTGATGTAGAAAAATGGGAGATTCTAGGCAAGATCTGTTTCTATAGTAACTTTGAAAATGAACAAGAGAGGATGCTTTTTTGTTTTTCCTACACAGATGTTTTACAACTGGACTTGGCTTCTTATTACCCTGGGTGGGTCAACTGATTGATTTTACAGAGGTTATTTGTCTCTTTCCTTTATAAATTTTATTTTATTTTTTTTATTGCTAGGACAGCATCTTTGAAGCATTTAAAACTAGATCAGAGAGAATTTAGAACAACTTATTCATTTTTTGACTACTTCCTTTTTTTCTTAGGGTATGAGAGCACATAAGTCTTTATTTAATTATTCCATTAATTTAATCAGTTATTTTTTGATCAGTTTAAACTTTTTCAGTTGCATCTTATTTCTATTACATTGGAAAAGCCTATAAAATGATAATAGTTTTTTTTTTTTAATATTTATTTATTTATTTATTTGACAGACAGAGATCACAAGTAGGCAGAGAGGCAGGCAGAGAGACAGGGGGAAGCAGGCTCCCTGCTGAACAGAGAACCTGATGCGGGGCTCGATCCCAGGACCCTGAGATCATGACCTGAGCTGAAGGCAGAGGCTTAACCCTCTGAGCACCCAGGCGCCCCATCCGATACTAGTTATTGAAAGACATGAGAGGACAGCCAACTAGGAAAAAAAAAACAAACCCCAAAACCTCTAATGTTTCATTTCTATGCCTAGGTTACTAGAGCTGTTGTCTTTAAAAATACTCTTTAAGCAGCTTAACTGAATCAAAATTTAGAGTAAAATAGAAGCATGAAGTGAATAACCTTCTGGGCCGAGAGGATAGGCAGGGGACCTGGGTTTCAGGAAATGTTGAGCCACATCTGTGATTTTTCCTCAGATCCTTCCTAGCTACATAATGCAGTAGATTCCCCAAGGGCTCATGCTAGTCTAGATATATTTCTATTGCTTGCACCTTAAAAAGTCCTACCTAATACAGAAGACTTCATATTGGCATTGAGATTCAAAAGATAGTGGCTGCATTCTAGCAGATAAGGGAGGGAACAGGGTCCAGGCAGAGGGAAAAGTAGGCAGAAGTTACAGAGCATGGAAGCAGATGAAAATATTGTGTGCCCTGGGAATACCAGGCACTTTACTATTGCTGGAGATTTCAGTAAGAACAGATAGGGGTAGGAGATGAGACTGGAACAAAGAGCAAATCATGAAGGGTTTTATGTGCCTTTCTGAGGTGTTTAGGTTTTATTCTGTAGGTGAGAATTTTGAGCAGGGGAGCTTGTCTTCTATTCATGTCTTCTGCCCACTTCTTGACTGGATTATTTGTTTTTCGGGTGTTGAGTTTGACAAATTCTTTATAGATCCTGGATACTAACCCTTTATTGGATATGTCATTTGCAAATATCTTCTCTCATTCTGTAGGTTGCCTTTAAGCTTTGTTGACTGTTTCCTTTGCTGTGCAGAAGATTTTTATCTTGAAGAAGTCTCAGTAATGCATTTTGCTTTTGTTTCCCTTGCCTAGCAAGAAGTTACTGTGGCTGAGGTCAAAGAGGTTGCTGCTTCTGTTATCCTCTAGGATTTTGATGGATTCCTGTCTCACATTTAGGTCTTTTGTCCTTTCTTACTTTATCTTTGTGTGTGGTGTAAGAAAATGAACCCGTTTCATTCTTCTGTATGTGGCTATCCAATTTTCCCAACACCATTTGTTGAAGAGACCATGTTTTTTCCATTGGACATTCTTTCCTGCCTTGGTTGAAGATTCTGTTCTCTATTCGGTTCCATTGATCTATGTGTCTGTTTTTGTGCCAGTACCATACTGTCTTGATGATTACAGGTTTGCAATATCTTGATAATTATAGCTTGAAGTCCAAAATTGTGATGCTACCCGCTTTGATTTTCTTTTTCAACATTCTTCTGGCTATTCAGGGTCTTTTCTCGTTCGATACAAATTGTAGGATTATTTGTTCCAGCTCTTTGAAAACTGTCAGTGGTATTTTGAAAGGGATTGTATTGAATGTGTAGATTGCTCTGGGTGGCATAGACATTTTAACAATATTTATTTTCCAATCCATGAGCTTGGAATATTTTTCCATTTCTTTGTGTCTTCCTCAATTTCTCTCATAAGTGTTCTGTAGTTTTTAGATAACAGATCCGTTACCTCTTTGGTTAGGTTTATTCCTAGTTATCTTATGGCTTTTGGTGCTATTGTAAATGGGATCAATTCCTTAATTTCTCTTTGTTCTGTCTCATTGTTAGTGTATAGAAATGCAAATGATTTCTGTGCATTGATTTTATATCCTGCCACATTGCTGAATACCTGTATGAGTTCTAGCAATTTTGGGGTGAGGTCTTTTGGGTTTTCCACATAGAGTATCATGTCATCTGCAAGGAGTGAGAATTTGACTTCTTTGGCAGTTTCAGTGCTTTTTATTTGTTTTTGTTTTCTGATTGCTGAGGCTAGGACTTCTAATATTATGCAGAACAACAGTAGAGAGACTGGGCATCCTTGTCATGTTCCTGAATTTAGGGGAAAGCTCTCAGTTTTTCCCTGTTGAGGTGGGTATCTGCTGTGGGCTTTTCATAGAATACTTTTATGATATTGAGGTATGTTCCCTCTATTCCTGTACTGTAGAGAGTTTGAATCAAGAAAGAACACTGTATTTCATTAAATGCTTTTCCCTGCATCTATTGAGAGGATCATATGGTTCTTGTCCTTTCTTTTTATTAATGTGATGTATCACATTGATCGATTTGTGGATGTTGAAACACATTTACAACCCAGGAATAGATCCCACTTAGTTGTGGGATAGTCCTTTTAATGTACAATTGGATTCTAGTAGTCATTTTTTCCAGAGAAGAATAGATGAACAAGAGAACAGAATAAAAAATAGTAACCACAGACCTCAGAGAAAGACACACTAGACTAATCTGAAGAGGACAGAAACCAAAAAAGAAAAAGGAAAATAGAGAGAATATAATCTCACGGGTGGACAAAATAGGGTGATCTACTTGGTCCTGGGTGTATTTTGGTCTGTTCGTTAGAAGACGCTAACTCCCAAAATTGTAAAGAAAGAAAAAAATATGTATATGTTTATATACAAAAGTAAAATTGAATACAGTGAAAAGAAGCCAAAAATGAAGGATGTATCTATAAAATATAAACATAAGCATGAAAATTTTAAAAAAGACTTAAAAACAAAGAGTTGAAAAAATAAGAAACTAGTTGAAAGGGAAAAGAAAGAAAAAAGGAAAATAAAATTTGGACTGAAAGACCAAAGACATGAGAAAAAAACATCACATTCTATATACTATTTTCCCCTTGCTCAGGACTTTTCCAGTTCTATGTGATCCATAAACTTGGTATTCCTTGATGTTCCTGCTGGTCTTCTGGGGGAGGGGCCTGTTGCACTGATTCTCAGGTGTCTTTGCCTGGGCAGAGTAGCACAGGGGACCAGGCTCAGTGTAAGCTGTTTCCAGTTGCTCTATGTGGTTTTTGTTCCCGGAAGGATTTTTGTGTCACTAGCAAAAACTGGTCGTTTTCCTGTTTGTGAACTTGTAGCATTTCTTTCTTAAATCTCAGGTTGAATTCACAGTATGTTCAGTATGATTTGATAGATAGCTACCTGAATTCAAGGGACCAGATGAAATGTGGGTCCCCTACTCTTCCTCCATCTTCCCTCCTACCTGAGACATGGCCATTTAAACTGTAGTCAGAAGGAATAGACAGAGAAAGGAAAGAAATAACCAAGGGGTGAAAAATAAAGGGGTGAAATAATTCTAAGAAGAATGGAGAGGTTAAGGGTTCTGATATTCTAGAGAGGGTGAGCTTTGTAAAAGCTGAAAAGAGTGCACCAAATTTGGCCACTAATGGATAGCTGGTGATGCGCGCAAAAAAATAATTTCAGTGAGTCTCCACGAGGGGAAGACCCAGATTGAGGAACTCAGAAGAGGGGTGGAAGATGAGGACTTGCAAGTGGCCAGTTTAGACCACTCTTTTTCTGTGTTTCACCGTGAAGGACAAGAGAAAAAATAGCAGGGAAGGTGGGAGCACACATGTTCATGTGCTGGGGAGAAAGAGTCGCTGAAGAAGGAAAAGATGAAAATAAAGGAAAGAGAAGGAATATTGATTTAGGAAGGACCATAAAGATGGAGCGGAGGATGGGACCCAGCGAACAGGTAAATGGATGCACAGAGGATGAAGTGATTGCCTTGGTATCAGTTTCCTTTTTTCCCAATTTTTCCATTGTGGTGAAGTACACATACTGTAAAATGTACCATCATAATGATTTTCAAGTATGCAGTGGTATTATATACACTCATAATGTTGTACAACGTGACCACTGTCCATCTCCATAATTCTTTTCATCTTGTGAATCAGAAACTCTATATTCATTAAGCAACATCTCCCCATTCTTCCCTCTTCCCTGTCCATGGCGACCACCATTCTACTTTCTGTTTCTATGATTCTCACCACTCTAAGTATCTGATAAAAGTGGAATTATTATAGTACTTGTCGTTTTGCAATTGGCTTATTTCACATAGCACAACGCCTTCAAGTTTTGTCCATGTTGTAGCACATGTCGAAATTTCCTTCCTTCTTAAGGCTGAGTAATATTTCAATATGTGAACCCTGGACAATTGAGTTGCTTCCACATTCTCGCTACTGTGGACGTGGGTGTACAAAAGCTCTTTGAGACCCGGATTTCAATTCTTGTGTGTATATACCCAGAAGTGGAATTGTTGGGTCATATAGTAATTTTGTTTTTAGTATTTTGAGGAACTGCCATACTGTTTTCCACAGTAACCGTATCATTTTACATTCCCACCAACAGTGCACAAGGGTTCCAAATTCTCCACATCCTGGCCCAATGCCTGCTATTTTCTGTTGTGATGCTATAGCCCTTCTAATGGGTGTAAGGAGGTATCTCACTGAAGTTTAGATTTACATTTCTTCATGGTGAGCGATATTGAGCATTTTTTCATGTGTTTATTGGCCATCTGCATATATTCTTTGGATAAAGGTGTATTTAAGTCTTTTATCCATTTTTGAATTGGGTTTTGTTGTGATTATTAAGAGTTCACTAAATATTCTAAATATTAACCCATTATCATTGCAAATCCCTTATGCTTTGCAAATATTTTTTCCTCATCCTGTGGGTTGTCTTTTTATTCATTTGATAGGTTTTTTTTGATGCACAACACTTTAAAAGTTTCATGAAATCCCACTTGTCAATTTTTTCTTTTGTTTCCTGTCTTTTGGTGTCACACTTAAGAAATCATTGTCAAAACCAATGTCATTAAGTTTCGTCCTGTGCTTTCTTTTGAGAGTTTTTTATTTTACATCTTGTGTATAGGTCTTTGATTATTTTGAGTTAATTTTTGTATATGGTGTTAAGAATCCAATCCACTTCATTCTCTTACACATGGATATCCAGTTTTCCCAGCACCATTTGTTGAAAAGAATTCCCTTTCCCCATGGAATGATCTTGTTACCATCGTCAAAAACCACTTGACCATATATGTGAGGGCTTCTTTCTGGACTCTATTCTATTTCATTGTCTATATGCCTTTCTTTATGCTAATATCACCCTATTTTGATTACTACAGCTTTGTTAAGTTTTGAACCAAGTGTGAATCCTCCAGCTTTGTTTTTCTTTTTCAAGGTTATTATGGTTATTCAGGGTCCCTTGAGATTCCATATGAATTTTAGGATGAGATTCTAGTAAAAAAAATCATGAAATTTTGATAAGGATTGAATTGAGTCTGTAGATTGTGTTGGATAGTATTGACATCTTAACACTATTGAGCCTCCCAATCCATGAACATGGAATCTGTTTTCATCTATTATGTCTTCTCTAATTTCTTTATGCAGTATCTTGTAGTTTTCAGTGTATAAATGTTTCACCTCTTTGGTTATTCTATTCTTTTCAATGTTATTGTAAACAGAATTATTTTTATAATTTCCTTTTCAGGATTGTTCATGTTAGTAGATAGAAATGCAACTGGGTTTTGTGTGTTGACTTTGTATCCTTCTACATTGCTAAATTCATTTATTAGCTCAGACCGTGTGTGTATGTGTGTGTGTGTGTAATCTTCAGAGGTTTTTTGTGGGGGGGGGGTTCGGTACTATTTTTTTAATTTAATTTAATTTTTTTTCAGTGTTCCAAACAGGGTTTTCTACATATAAGATCATATATGTATGATCTTATATCTACATATATGTAGATATATGTGTATACATACATATATGTATGATCTTATATGTAGATATAAGATCATATATCTACATATATGTAGATCGGACAATCGGACGCATTCTCCTTATTTTTCTTGCTGGAACTTCCAGTACTATGTCAAATAAAAGTGGTGAAAGTGGGCATCCTTTTCTTGTTCCTGATCTTAGAGGAAAATCTTTCAGTCTTTCACCAATGAGAATACTGTTTGCTGTGGGTTTTTCACACAGGGCTATTATTATATTGAGGTAGTTTCTTTCTATTCCTTGTTTGTTGAGTGTTTTTATCATGAAAATGTTGAATTTTGTGAAAAACTTCAAAAAAAATTGAAAGTTATTTATTTTTATGTACTTATTTTTAAAGATTGTATTTATTTGTTTTACAGAGAGAAAGAGCAAGAGAGCACAAACAGTGGGAGTGACACAGGGAGAAGGAGAAATGGACGCTGAGCCAAGGGAGCTGGATGTGGGTCTTAATCCCAGAACCCTTGGATCATGACCTGAGCGAAAGGCAGACAACTGAGCCACCTAGGTGCCCTTATTTATTTTTAAAATTTGAGCGTAGTGGACATTAAATGTCACATTGGTTTCACATGTACAACTTAGTGATTTAACGAGGTTATACATTATGTTACATTCACCACATGTGTAGCTACCATCCATCCCATTACATCATTATTACCAATCACTGACTGTATTCTTTATGCTGTGACTTATATTCTTTATGCTGTGACTTATTCATTCGATAACTGAAAACCTGTATCTTCCTTTCCCCTTCATCCATTTTGCCCAAACTTCCCCCTCCCTCCCTTCTGGCAACCATCAGTTTCTTCTATGTATGCACAGTCTGATTCTGCGTTTTGTTTGTTAATTCTTTTTTTTTTTTTTTTTTTTTTTTTTTTAGGTTCCACTTATGAGTGGAATCATACGGTATATTTCTTCCTTAGGCTGACTTATTTCACTTACCATAATATCCTTTAGATCCATCCATGTTGACTCAAATGGCATAATCTCACTTTTTTAATTATTTATTTTTTTAAAAAGATTTTATTTATTTATTTGACAGAAAGAGAGATCACAAGAAGGCAGAGAGACAGGCAGAGGGGGAGGGAGAAGCAGGCTCCCTACTGAGCAGAGAGCCCGATGTGGGGCTTGATCCCAGGACCCTGAGATCATGACCTAAGCCAAAGGTAGAGACTTAACCCACTAATCTCACCTTTTTAAACGGTTGTCTAATATTGCATTGTCTATCTGTCTGTCTATCTATCTAATATCTCACATTTTCCTTAACCATTCACCTATTGATGGATACTTGGGTTGCTTCCATAGCTTGGCTATTGTAAATAATGCTGCAATAAACATAGGAGTGCATATACCTTTTTAAATTAGTGTTTTCATTTTCTTTGGGTAAATATAGTGTTTCTAGTCTAAAAATTTTTTGAGGAACCTCCATGCTGTTTTCTACAGTGGCTGTACCAATTTACATTCCCACCAATGGTGCATGAGGGTTCCTCAAAACCTTTTTCTGCATCAGTTGAAATGATTATGTGGGTTTTCCCTTTATTCTGTTAATGTTGTGTTTTACATTGATCAATTTTAATGTGTTGAACTGTTCTTATGTTCCTGGAATAAATCCCACTTAGTCTATCATTAGGTGTCTAAATATTTATAATTGTTGTAAATTCTTGCTGTATTGAAACTTTTATTAATATATAATATTCTTTGTCCCATAAAATTTTTAGATTTAAAGCCTATTTTGTCTGGTATTAATATAGCTACCTCTGCTCTCTTTTGGTCACTTATTTGCATGAAATATCTTTTTCCCCTTTTTCACTTTCAGATGGTGTATAGTTTAGATTATTTTTTTTTTCTAGTCTGACGATCTCTGCCTTTTGATTGGAGAGTTTACCCTACTTACATTTACAGTAATTCTTGATAAGGAGGGACTAACTTTTGTCATTTTATTATCTATTTTCTTTATGCTTAGAGCTTTTTTTTGTCCCTCATTTCTCACATTGCTGTCTCCTTTTGTGTTTAACTGTTTTTTTTTTTTTTTTGGTAACAAAATGTTTAAATTTCTTTCTTGTTTAGTTTTGTGTATGTTGTAGCTATTTTCTTTGTGGTATGGGCTTACAATTAACAGCCTAAAGTTGTAACACTCTAATTTGAATTTATACCAGCTTAACTGGAATGATATACAAAAATGGTGCTCCGTTACAGTTCTATTCCTATCCCTTTCAGTTGTCAACGTTACAGAGTTACATCTTTCTACATGGTGTGCCCCAAAACATAAACCAAAAATTCTCTTAAGACCAAATGGTCTTAAGTCTCTTGGGGCACCTGGGTAGCTCAGATGGTTAAGCATCTGCCTTCTGTTCAGGTCCTGATCCCAGGGTCCTGGAATCGAGCCACACATAAGACTCCCTGCTCCGCGGGAAGCCTGCTTCTCCCTCTCCCACTCCCCTTGCTTGTGTTCCCTCTCCCACTTTCCTCTCTCTATTAAATAAATAAATAAAATCTTAAAAAAGAAAAGACCATTAGTCTCTTAATACACTGCCACACAAAAGTCTGATTAGGGCGCCTGGGTGGCTCAGTGGGTTAAGCCGCTGCCTTTGGCTCAGGTCGTGATCTCAGGGTCCTGGGATCGAGTCCCGCATCGGGCTCTCTGCTCAGCAGGGAGCCTGCTTCCTCCTCTCTCTCTGCCTGCCTCTCTGCCTACTTGTGATCTCTGTCAAATAAATAAATAAAATCTTTAAAAAAAAAATATGTAGAACACAAAATATGGAGTTACAAACCAAAGTTACAATAATACTAGCTTTTAGACAAAATCTTAAAAAATGTGTTAGTCTCTTAAATCATGTAGAAAAGAGAAAGTAGAGTTACAAAAGTTGTTACAATAATACTAGATATTTTTCATTGTCCTTTTTTGAGATCTTCATTTCTTTCCTTTTTTTTTTTTTTTTTTAGAGAGAGAGAGAGGGAGAACAAGAGTGAGTAAGTGGGGAGTGGAGATGGAGAGGGAGAGAGACAATCTTTTTTTTTAAAGATTTTTTTATCTATTTATTTACTTATTTGTCATAGAGAGGGAGCATCAGAAGGGAGAGGAGCTGAGGGAGAAGGAGGCTCCCCACTGAGCAGGGAGTCCGATGCAGGACTCGATCCCAGGACTCTGGGATTGTCATGACCTGAGCCAAAGGCAGACACTTAATTGACTGAGCCACCCAGGCACCCCAGAGAGAGAGAATCTTAAGCAGCCTCCAAGTCTGCCACAGAGCCCAAGGCAGGGCTCAATCTCACAACCCTGAGACCGTGACCTGCTCTAAAATCCAGAGACAGACTCTTAACAGACCGAGGCACCCAGGTGGCAAAGATCTGCATTTCTTTCTTTTTTTTTTTTTTTTTTATTTCCAGCATAACAGTATTCATTATTTTTGCACCACACCCCGTGCTCCATGCAATCCGTGCCCTCTATAATACCCACCACCTGGTACCCCAACCTCCCACCCCCCGTCCCTTCAAAACCCTCAGATTGTTTTTCAGAGTCCATAGTCTCTCATGGTTCACCTCCCCTTCCAATTTCCCCCAACTCCCTTCTCCACTCTAAGTCCCCATGTCCTCCATGCTATTTGGTATGCTCCACAAATAAGTGAAACCATATGATAATTGACTCTCTCTGCTTGACTTATTTCACTCAGCATAATCTCTTCCAGTCCCGTCCATGTTGCTACAAAAGTTGGGTATTCATCCTTTCTGATGGAGGCATAATACTCTATCCCCAGGGGTACAGGTCTGTGAATCACCAGGTTTACACACTTCACAGCACTCACCAAAGCACATACCCTCCCCAATGTCCATAATCCCACCCCCTTCTCCCAAACCCCCTCCCCCCAGCAACCCTCAGTTTGTTTTGTGAGATTAAAAGTCACTTATGGTTTGTCTCCCTCCCAATCCCATCTTGTTTCATTGATTCTTCTCCTACCCACTTAAGCCCCCATGTTGCATCACCACTTCCTCATATCAGGGAGATCATATGATAGTTGTCTTTCTCTGCTTGACTTATATACACAATGGAATACTATGCAGCCATCAAAAGAAATGAAATCTTGCCATTTGCGACAACATGGATGGAACTAGAGCGTATCATGCTTAGCGAAATAAGTCAAGATCTGCATTTCTTCAAAAGACTTTAAGTTACTGTCTAGTGTCCTTTCATTTCACCTTGCAGGACTCCTGTTGTTTCAGGGCACGTTTCAGGGCAGATCTAGTGGTGATGAACTCCTTCAGTTTTTGTTTTTCTGGGAATGTCTTTGTTTTTCCTTCACTTTTGAAGGACAGTTTTGCCAGATACAAGATTCTTGGTTGAGCTTTTTGTTTTAGCACTTTGAATATATTGGCCCACTGTCTTTTGGCCTCTAAAGTTCCTAATGAGAAATCCGCTTATAATATTATTGAGAATCCTTTGAATGTGATGAGTACTTCTCTCTTGTTGCTTTTGGGATTCTCTCTTTGTCTTTGTCTTTCCAAAGTTTGATTATAATGTGTCTTGGTATGGGTTTTTTCAAGTTCCTTTTACGTGGAGTTCACTGAGCTTCTTGGATGTTTATATGCACGGTTTCCATCAAGTTTGGGAAGCTTTCAGCCATTATTTCTTCAAATATTTTCTCAGCCCCACTTTCTGTCTCTCAAGGTCTTCTGAGGTTTTTCCTGAACCTTTCCCTGAACATTTCTAATTTTCTAATTTCCCCTTATATGCAATTGTTTTTGGATATCCTAGTTTGTAATGCCTGGTTTCCAAAAAGGTTTTAAAATGTTGGAAGTGTGGGGAAGGGCACCAGCTCTTTAAATCCCCTGGAAATCACTTCAGCTGCAGAGAAGGGGGCTTGTAGTAAATAGGGAGAGACCCAACAATGGCTGCCCACCTCTTTGCACCTCTGTGATCAGAAGCAGCAATGAGCCATGGGCCATTAGAGCACAGATCCCTCATGATCGGAACACAGGGTCCTTTTGCCCACCTTAACTCCCACGAGCTGTGTGCAAGCTGCTCCAGGGACATGGTGCACAGCTGCCTGCCACATGACTGAGGATGGGGGGATGGTTGGTGCTGTGATAAGAGCCGAAATATCCTGAAATTAACTACAGTGTACCATTCAGTCTTCTTCTCCTGGAAGTTATGGGCTTCTCTAGTCTCCAGAGTTCCCAAATGGTTACATCAGACATACTCTGCAATTGTTGTCTAGGTGGGCACACAGATTCCTGTGCTTCTTACTCTGTCATCTTTCCAGAAGCCCTCTCCTTAGCTGTTTGTCACATTATTGTGTATTTATACAGTTCTTAATACTGTGCTACTTTGTGGGGATTCTAGGTAAGTAGAAGATACAGTACGATGGCTATCCTGAAGTTCATTTTACCTGGAGAGACAAACAGAAACAAATATTTATCAATGCTAAGCAATCAATAATGCATAACAAAGTACAAGAGTTTTGGGAGGAATGGCCAGGATATGACACTCTTACCCTTACTTATCTCTTCCTGACCCATGACAAACAACAATAACTAATCAGTGTTTTCTCGTCTTGGGCTTGGAATGCATCACAGGCTTTCTCTAACAGTTTATAAGGGTGATGCTTGAGTTAAAAGCCTTTTGCCATCACTGGTTTATGGTAAAAATGTTAAGTACCCTAAGAACTTGAAGAAAGTTACATTGTTTCCTAGGGTAAATGGTATGTTTTTCAAGGAAAAGGACAATATGTTCTATTTCTTTGGTAGTTTCCACACCATTATAATAAGAGGTTCAGTTAGGGCTTATTGAATTAATTTCACAATTTTATGAGATTTTACCATAAGGAAACATCAACTTAATATGTATTAACACACGGTTTATAGCACTTCTATAAATGCTAAAGGAAAAGCATACTTTTCTTTTTCTTTTTTCTTAAAGCATACTCTTTTCTTTAAGAGTTTCTATTCCAGCACCCGACAGCTTTTTCTACCCTTGTCCTTTAAACTCATTTTTACTCATTTAAGCTCATTTAAACTCAAAGGAAACTCTTATTTCCTTTGTCCTTATGAAAGATGGAAAACGGCTGGTCAGCATCCTCAGCTAATACATGTTAAATGCCTTCTTTAAAAATACCCTATAGCTTGAGGACATGATGCTAGATGAAATAAGCTAGTCTCAGAAGGATACACTGCACAACGCACTTATGTGCGGTGCAAGAGGGGCCAGAGTGGCCTAACTCCTTGGATCCTGAGTAATGGAAGCTGCCTGGGCCTGGAGGGAGGAGGCCCTGCTGAGTTATTGTTTCATGGATACAGAGTTTCAGTTTTGCCACATGAAAAGAGTTTTGTGGTTGGAGTAGTGATGGTAGCGCCACAGTGTGTATGTACACGATGCTTCTGAAGTATCCACTTAAAATCCATTACGATGGTTAAAAAGTCCCTTGCATGCATGCATGCGTGGAGAGGTAAACCTGTGGGGCCATCAGAGAAACCATTGCCAGGGACCTCCGTGTCTGCAGGAGTCTTGGCTTTACTGCCCATTTGTTTCTCATCTTTCTTTGTGGCCCCTCTCTGCATGCTTCCAGGAACTTCTGCTCTCTTCTCTGGACCATCTTCAAGCCTTCCACAAACCAGATGTCCTTTTGGAAAGATGGCAAGGCCGTGCAGCAGGAAGTCTGTCTCAGAGGTCCTCCAGTTTTGTGCTGCATTAGGGCCCTGTTGCTAGATAGCAACACAGCATCGCCCGTGGTTTATTCTAATCCACACATATGCCTTCTGTTCTTTTCATCTGTAAAATTGGGGTCGATGAGCTCCAGTGGAATTTATAACTCAGAATCACCTTCGATAACAAATACTTTTTCACTGTGGACTTACAGATGAACGTTGCTATCATTTGGGGGTTTAAGTGACAAAATATCATGCGTTGATTTTTCAAAACTAAGAATTCAATACAAATTGAAAGCACCGAACTTGTTTTTCCATTTTCCCCTTCTCTTTTCTCTACTGAACTTCACTCTTTTGAAATTTTTTTTTAAAGATTTTATTAATTTGTCAGAGAGAGAGAGAGAGAGAGAGAGCGCACAAGCAGGGGGAGCTACAGGCAGAGGGAGAAGCAGACTCCCTGCTGAGCAAGAAGCCTGATGTAGGACTAGATCCCAGACCCCTGGGATCATGACCTGAGCCAAAGGCAGACGTTTAACCAAATGATCCACCGAGGTGTCTCTGGAATGATTTTTTAAAATTACCCCCCCCCCTTTTTGATTAAGGATTGCAATTCCTAAATGGAGCACCTGAATGCAATCAGGCATTATGTCTTAATTAGTGTGCTTTTCTCCCCAGAAACACTGAGCCAGCTGAAAGTTCTTAATTTCCTAGTTTGTAGCTTACACTTAAGTATTATCGGTTGCAGGCTTTGCTGGGAATGCCTCATCAATAAAGTAGATCAGCCTGGCTTGATTTTTTTTTTTTTAAGATTTTATTTATTTATTTGACAGAGAGAGATGACAAGTAGGCAGAGAGGTAGGCAGAGAGAGAAGGGGAAGCAGGCTCCCCACCGAGCAGAGAGCCCGATGCCGGGCTCGATCCCAGGACACTGGGATCATGACCTGAGCTGAAGGCAGCGGCTTAATCCACTAAGCCACCCAGGCGCCTGGCTTGATTTTAAATCTCTCTGCCCTTATCTAGTGGAAGAGGTTCTGGGTGAAGACATGGAAACTTGGAAAGGAATTCTTCCTCTGTTACAGTTAGTGCATGGCTATTTTTCAGTTTCCTCTCTGAGAAAACGATCATATAGCAGAGATACGGGTTTACGTCCTTGTCTACGTGATTTGATGATACAGTTGTTGGTTTGGCTTATTATTTGCTTTCACTCATCAGCTGTTCCAGTTAGGTGCAGAGGAGAATGGGGAGGTACTTAGTAGAATAATGGTATTAGTAGAGTAAGAGATTAAGATTCGTCCACTTCCCCAAAAATTTTTACCAAGAACCCAACCCAAGCAATTCCTATGAAATTGATGTTGTGCTGGTTAAAAACTGAGTTTGTGTGACTCTCTCTTTTGTAACCACCACTCTGAAGTCTACCTCATGTCCCCTCACAGCCAATAACTCCCCCAAAGGCTGCCAGTGGCACAATTCGGTGTTGGGGCTCTCTGCTCTGTGGACGTGCACTATAAGAAATGTGGCTTCAGTTTCAGTAAAGCAATCACATGCAGGACCTAAGTGACTTTGGGTCTGTCCTGGTACTTCATATTGAGGTGACACTGTTGAACAAGATGGTGGTTGACCTCTGTGGTAGGTCCGAGTTTTATCCTGCACCAGAAGAGCTTAGCTGTTGCCATTGATTTATAGAAGGTGATGTTGGTCTGGAGCGTGATCCCATGCTGGCGCCATGCTGTCTGCTGGCCTTTCAAAGGGAATTCTGGCCTTTCCTAATTTGGCTTCATATTTTTTGGATGACCTGTGTGTTTTGGACGGCATGCTGCCTGTGTGGCAGAGCGCAGTGGCGCCATTACCAGAAAGTGGCCCTGCCTTACCAGAAAGCACTCCTGGCCTAGTCCTTACGTGAGCGCTGTGCTTTGTGACCAGAGCCGGCCTTAGGCTTCAGTCCTTGTTACCACGCTGATGCGCCAAATGGGCCCGGATCAGTTGTTTGTATTAGTCCGTATGCAGTCGACAAAGCAGTGTTTTGATGATCTCAGTAGGTTAAGAAGAAAGCTGTTTCCCCAGTGTCTGGAATGTGCAAATTTGTACTCCCAAGGGAGATGGCATGGCATTTATTAAATAAAATCCATTACACCACAATGTTGTTGTATTGATGAAGTTAGAGCACTCTAAATTTCACACATGCAATCAGAAAATGCTGGAGAATATTTTTATGCTGCCAAATGAATCATGGAAGCTGTTCCCCAGCTCCTTAACACAATGTATGACAATGAATCTGCACCCAAAATATGTGTGAATCGATGTGTGAACAAATGAACAAATTTAATTAGTAGCTCAAAGTCAAGTTCTGCAAATTGTGTTAAAAATTTCCATAAAGCCTCGATATGGTTCCTTGCTATTTTCCTCTACCTATGACATAGCAAAGATCATATCCCCCCAGCTAAGTTGTCTGAGGCTCCAGAATGTGTCTCAACCACTGATGGTGAGAAACGAATCCCAGAGAACTTTTCCTGGGATCTTAGAGAAGAAAAGAGATCCCCTTCCAGTGCCTTCTGAGAATATAACTGGGACTGCAAGAGGTACTCCTCTCCACCCCAGAGAAAATAGCAAAGGCGATCTGAGAACTCAAGAGAGTAGAAGTCAGCAATGACTCACACGTGGGAATCATCAGCTCCAGAGTCAGACCCCAGGTGAATCGCTGCTAGCCTTGATGTTATTGACCTGGCAAGGAAAATGTTGTTTTCAGGAGGTCGCTGTAGATTTTGAAGCTGTTGGGGAGGAGGTTGCAAAAGTGGTTTTCTCTTGGGGTGAAAGGGCACAGCCACTTAAAAGGTGTTGGAAAAATAATACGTTCAGAAGTGCAGATCCCAGGGAGAACCCAGCGCGTCCGAGGCGATGATGGAAGAAATAAAGACCAAAACAAACACGAGAGGACAAAAAAGAGTCAAAATCATGCCTTCCCGCCCCAGCTGATGTGCTGCACGTGGAAGGGACACAGAAGGAAAGGTTCTTCTCTTTTTAAACAAAAAATTACTTTTAATTGAAGTCTGGTTGACGTACAGGTTATATTAGTTTCAGGTGTACAACACAGGGCTCTGACATTGGTAAACATTACACAGGGCTCAGCGTGGTCTGTGTCGTCACCATCTGTCTCCAGTTATTTCAGTACTATTCACTATATTCCGTCTGCTGCACTTTTCATCTTCCTGACCTACTTACTTTATAACTGAAAGTTCAGATCAGCGTCAAATAGCCTTTTAAACCCAGGTAAGCATAAAGTCCTCAAAGAAGGCACATCTGCTTTAGATTGGAAAGACAGTGTTTGTCTTTTTTGTGTTTTGTTTCAATCACAAAGAGTTAACCTGGGTTTGGTAGAGTGAGAAAAAGCAGTGCAGCCTCTTTGTTTCCAGTTATTTCCTCTATAAGAGTCAACAACCCCTCTATGGTGTGTGTTTCTAAGGGTCTTTTAAGAATCAAAGATGACAGTGGGAAGCCCAGGTGACATGGAAATAATGGAGGGATTGTGTCTGCAAAGGCTCTTGCCCCAGCACACACATCCTGGGTTCTAGGACTCGGGTGTCCCTCTCCCTCCCTGTTTCCTTGTTTGAAGTGGCTGGGGGGACAGCCCACACCTGGAAGCTGATAAGACAGACTTGCTGCACACTCTCAGGGTTTTCCAAGAAAAATAGCAAAGAATGCACTTGCGCTGGGGCACGGGGGTTGCTGACTGGCACCGTCTCTCAAGAATCAACATGCCCGCATTTCTGCCTCCTCTCATGTTCCCAAGCTGGTTCTCAGCTCAAAATGAATAAAATCGATGTGTTTTTGTAAATCAAAATACAAACCCTCAGCTCATTCTTGAACTGTTGCCATGCCCGTATGAAAGCATTCCCCTCTGTTCAGAACACTCCTCCGCTGACCACGTTTGCATAGAGGGCATTATCCAGAGAATGGAGAGGATGGACATCACTTGCTGTATGTTTGCTCAGATTAATGATAATTCAGCTAAGAGTTATTGAGCATGACTATGAGGTACTGGGTTCAGCTTCTTTCCTGTGAGAGGCTTCAGTATTGAAGAGAAGCTCTTGATTATTTTGAAGGGATATCGTATGGAAAAATTAAACACTAAACAAAATTGCTGTGTGGTATTACAGGCTATATATAACTCCTCAAAGATGTGCTTTTCATACTTCGGTTGGAGAACAACATCAATATTAAAATTGCTATCCTGAGTGGCCATAATGAAAGAGAAGGAAACTCAAACCCCAGAGGTTTGAGATGGTAGCTGGAGAGCTTTTTCTCAGAGCGCTGTCTCAAAAAGAACATCTGTGGGAAGGAAGTTTAGCTTTGGTCCTCTCATAACTAACTGTTCTGTGTTATTGGACTGATTTATAATTTCTTGACTTATATTTCAGGCAAATTTCCAAATACCCAAGGCACAAGCTTAATGAATGGTTCGAGTTCTCTTCTCGGTACATTGTGTCTTATTATTTTGCATAATAGTAACTGTATTTGAGAGCAGCATGGAGTCCTGAACAATTTCCTCTAGTGAATCTGGAAGCTCTCCCTGAGACCGAGCAGGGAGTGGAGAAGTAGACCTAACCACGTTCCGTTGAGGAGTATACCTATTTAAAATCACTGTTCCCTTGGAGCTTTCTTCGTTGATTTTATTTATTTATTTTTTGTTATCTCCTTTTACTGGAAATAATAGCCTCAAGACCATTAGTTCGAGCCTGATATTTTTACAGGGCAATTTGCCCTTTCTCTTTGTCCTCTTTCCCCTTGCCTGCTTGCCTCTTGAGGCTGCCTCTTCCGTGTGTCATTTGTTTAGCTAGTTTGTCTGTGAAGACATTCTCAGCCCTCCATTCCCATTTGCCTTTGTCCCCTCAGTGAGGGAGAGCTTTGATTGGAGGAAATCCCCAGTGAGGCGGTGAGCTTTCAGGCTGCCACTCCTTGGGGGGGGGGGGGGGTGGGGCGGGGCGCGGGTGGGCCAAGCCCCCCAGGTGCAACTCTGCGAGTCCTGCGCACAGGGAGCAGCGCATTTTTATGCCCCGGGCAGCATGCATAATCTTAGGCAAACAAACAGTCCTGCCAGAAGGGGCTTCCAACAGCTCCTCAAGACAGAGCAACAATTCTTGGCTCCTGGATCAGTAAAATTATCTATTTTCAAAACAATCCTTAAAAAAAAAAAAAAAAGAAAGAAAGAAAAGAAACTAACAAAGGGGATAGTGTTGTTTATGTAACTTCTTTGTAAGGTTATAAAAAGTTTTTCTCCCTGGGTACAAAACCGGGTACAGTACGTATTCCCGAGCCCAGAGAGTTTGTTTGGGAAAACAGTGCTATCTCTTGGGATTTTCCTTTGCTGATGACTTTAGCCTTGCTCCTCATGGGAAAAAAAAAAAAAAAAAAAAGTTTTCTTTACAACCTGCTCTGAAAGTTCTTCAGAATGTTGGTTGGGAGCTGGGTCTACTGGAACTCTCTGGTCTCAAGAGCTGTTGTCAGGCCCTGTGAGGTGGATAGGCTAGCGAGCAGCCCCGGCACCCCTGTGTTAAGATGGGGTGAGGTATAGAGGAGTGATTTCAGCAGCCCCTGCAGCTCGAGATCAGGCATCCGGGCGTCTCTGGACGCCCACCATGACCTCCTTGCTCCTGCACCAAACACACTCTCTTGGCGAGTTCCTCTTTCTTACTGCTTCTTAGCCATCGGCCTCTACTAGTAGCCCATGGGTTGGAGTTAGCATACCTGAAGTCCACCTGGAAAGACGGCCACATACAATACGTGCTGGGGAGTGAGGGGTTTCATGACAGACTTCAAGAAGCCTTCAAAATGGAATCAAACACGTAAAATCCACAAATAGATTAAAAATTTGATGTTCTCAAAAGACTTCTGTAGAGGGGAAAAAAAGCAAAGATGAAAGAAAAGCAAAGGGCACACTGCCATCTTAAACAAGGAAGACAAGGAAGGCAGAATAAATTGTTGTGAAGAATCTTTAGAGAAGGAAGAATGTCCAAACACAGAGATGTGCGCAAGACCTGACTTAAGGACCAGGTGAAATGGTCTAGGTTCGTGGGTGAATCTATACCTCACGCAAGTACAGGTTGCCCAGCCTGAGGGTGGGAAATGGGGGAGACAGTGGGATCTGTCCTCCACAGAGGGATTCGGGGCTCCCAGTGGGTACCAGTTCCAGGCCCTCTGCCTGGGGACTGCCCCCCACCCCCGCCTCTTCATGTCTCATGTAGTTGTGTGGCTCAGTCATTGGGGACAAAAATAAAAGTAAGGTAGTTATTTCTTTCACTTTCAGGTCAGCTGTATCTATGAGCTACATTTCATTTGTTTGTTTGCAGGGAGTAATTTAGAATCCCCCATCTAACTGTTGACTTTGCAAGTCATCAGTAAGAAGCATTTCACAACAAATTTGAACTACATGCTCCATTTTCATGTCAGCTCCAGGTTTAGACTGGACCTGGTCTTGTGCCCCTCTGGGATCTTGAGGGCATTTCATTTTTCTGTGTTTCTTGGCTTAGTGAGAGTTTTCAGATTTGTCTTAACTTATAATTTGCTCAGAGAGAATCTTCAGGACACAATGAGGAGTAAGGCTCTCGGGCCAAAGTTCCCTCTGTTGGTTTAGAATTTCTGGAAACTGGGGCTCCTGGGTGGCTCAGTGCGTTAAACCTCTGCCTTTGACTCGGGTGATGATCCCAGGGTCCTGGGATGGAGCCCCGCATCGAGCTGCCTGCTCAGTGGGGAATCTGCTTCTCCCTTTCCCTCTGCCTGCCTCTCTGCCTACTTGTGCTCTCTGTCAAATAAATAAATAAAATCTTTTAAAAAAATGAAGTTTATAATTGAATAATATTTGACAAGTGTATTCAGATGGTAACCAATACCACCAGATGTAGACTTTTTCCCCCACAAATTCTCTTGTGCCCCTTTGTCAATTGCTGCTCTTATTCCCAGTCCAAATCTTTTTTCCCCCACTATAAAAATTTATTTATTTATTTGTTTGTTTATTTATTTTTACATTTTTCTAAAACAACTTCTTTCTCTCTCTCTTTTTAATTTAACACATAATGTATTATTTGCCCCAGGGGTACAGGTCTGTGATTCATTACACACTTCACAGCACTCACCATAGCACATACCCTCCCAAGGTCCTTAACCCAGTCACCCCAACACTTCCCCCACCACCCAGCAACCCTCAGTTTGTTTCCTGAGATTAAGAGTCTCTTATGGTTTGTCTCCCTCCCCGGTCCCATTTTGTTTCATTTCTTCCTTCCCTACCTCCCACAAACCCCCGCCTTTTGTCTCTCAAATTCTTCATATCAGAAAGATCATATGATCATTGTCTTCCTCTGATTGTCCCAGCTCCAATCTAATCTGACTTTTTGTCTTTGGAGTTTTGCCTTTCCCAAATACTCACATAAATGTATCCTACAATATGAGGCTTTTGTGTCTTTTTTTTTTTCACTTATCGTAATGTTTTTGAGATTAATCCATGTTGTTGTGGGTACCAGATCATTCCTTTTTATGTTTGAATAATCTAATACTATTTGCTTACCTTACAATTTGCTTAGCCATTTATCTGTTGATAGACATTTGGTTTCTTTCCAGTTTTTTTTTTTTTTTTTAAGATTTTATTTATTACTTGACAGAGAGAGAGACACAGCGAGAGAGGGAATACAAGCAGGGGGAATGGGAGAGGGAGAAACAGGCCTCCCACCGAGCATGGAGCCCAATATGGGGCTCGATCCCAGGACACCGGAATCATGACCTGAGCTGTAGGCAGAGGCCAAACCCACTGAGCCACCCAGGCACCCCTCTTTCCAGTTTTTGATTATTGTCATAAAGCTGTTTTGGCTACTGTGGAGAAAGTCCTTCTATGGATATAAGTTTTTCTTAGGTAAATATGTGGGAATGAATTCATTGGGTCATATGGTTAAGTATGTGTTAAACTTCATAAGAAACCACTAAACTGTTTTGCAAAGTGCTGATGGAAACGCACAATGTTGAAATCAAAGTATGAATGTGCCAGTTGCTTTGCACCCTCAAAAGCACTTGGTATTGTCAGTTATATTAATTGTACTCATTTTAGTAGATCTGCGGTGATATCTTATAGCATTTATGATTTCTCATGTTTTATAATGTGCTTATAACTGATACTGTTATAAAATTTCAGTTTCTAATAGTTCATGGTTAACGTTGTCCTTGAAAGTAAACCACTCAGTTATTTGACCAACAAAATGGGTTTATTCCAGAATAACACAGGAATTGCAATTCAAGGCATGCAAGCTGTCACAGGCAAGTCTGGAGATCAAAGGAGGGGAATGATAAATTATAGAGAAAAGGAGGAAGTTGGGAGTGGCTTTTTGAATGAAAGTTAGGGTTCAGAGTGGTGATGGTTTCATATTGGCTGAGTTGTGGTATTTTTTTATTGGCTGAGCTTGTTGCTGGGCAAGGAGAAAGTCTTCCTTCTTATTCGAGGTTACAATTGAGGTCATGAAGAGGTAGGACATGAGAACTCCCCTTCTGATTTCCTGACTCCATGTTTTTAAGAATAAACTTTTAAGTTATTATTATTGTTTTAATTTTTTATTTAAATTCAGTTTAATTAAAATAAGATATATTGGTTTCAGAGGTAGAATTTCATCAGTTTCAGAGGTAGAAATTCATCAGTTACATGTAACACCCAGTACTTATTCCATCAAGTTCCCTCCTTAATATCTATCACCCAGTTGTCCCCTCCCCCAACCACCTCCCCTCCACTAATTCTGTTTGTTCCCTGTAGTTAAGAGCCTCTTATAGTTTGCCTCCCTCTCTGTTTATATTTTATTTTATTTTTTCTTCCCTTCCCCTATGTTCATCTATTTTGTTTGTTAAATTCAATGTGTGAGTGAGATTATATGGTATTTGTCTTTCTTTGACTTATTTTGTTCAGAATAATATCCTGTAGTTCCCTCCATATTGGTGTAAATAGCAAGATTTCATTCTTTTTGATGGCTGAGTAATATTCTGTTATATATTATATATTATATATAAATACAATATATTAGAATATTATATAACATATAATGAAATTTATATAATATATGTTAGTGTATATTAACTATAAATTCCATTATTATAAAAATATAAATACTATACTATTATAAAAGTATCTATATATAAACTTTTTAATCCATTCATCTGTAGATGGACATCTGGACTCTTTTTAGTTTAACTATTGTGGATATTGCTGCTATAAACCTTGGGGCGCATGTGCCCCTTTGAATCACAATGTTACTATTCTTCGGATAATACCTAGTAGTACAATTGCTGGGTCATAGGGTAGCTCTACTTGTAACTTTTTGAGGAAACTTCATACCTTTTTCCAGAGCAGCTGTACCAGTTTACATTTCTACCAACAGTGTAGGAGGGCTCCCCTTTCTCCACATCCTTGCCAACATCGATTATTTCCTGGCTTGTTAATTTTAGTCATTCTGACTGGTGTGAGATGGCCTCTCATTGTGGTTTTGATTTGTATTTCCTTGATGCTAAGTGATGTTGACCATTTTTTCATGTGTCTGTTAGCTATCTGGTTGTCTTCTTTGGAAAAGCTTCTTTTCGTGTCATCTGCCCGTTTCTTGACAGCATTTGTTCTTTGGGTGTTGAGTTTGATAAATTCTGTATAGATCTTGGATACTAATCCTTTATCTATGTCATTTGCAAATATCTTCTCCTATTCCATAGGTTGCATTTTAGTTTTGTTGGCTCTTTCCTTTGCTCTGCAAAAGCTTTTCATCTTGATGAAGTCTTAGTAGTTCAATTTTTGCTTTTGTTTCCCTTGCCTTTGAAGATGAGTCTAGCAAGAAGTTGCTATGCCCAAGGTCCAAGAGGCTGCTGCTTGTGTTCTCCTCAAGGATTTTGATGGATTCCTGTCTCATCCATTTGAATTTATTCCAACTTATTTATGGATTCCTTTCATCCATTTGAATTTAGTTTGTTGTATGGTATATGAAATTGGTCCTGTGTCATTCTTCTGCATGTGGCAAAATTTTCCCAACACCATTTTGTTGAAGAGGCTGTCTCTTTTCCATTG
The DNA here is from genome assembly GCF_009829155.1 of Mustela erminea. Classification (NCBI taxonomy): domain Eukaryota; kingdom Metazoa; phylum Chordata; class Mammalia; order Carnivora; family Mustelidae; genus Mustela; species Mustela erminea. Next base: position 81,689,030 of record NC_045618.1, on the reverse strand, counting down.
GATATTCTTTCCTGCTTTGTCAAAGATTAGTTGACCATAGAGTTGAGGGTCCACTTCTGGGTTCTCTATTCTGTTCCATTGATCTACGTGTCTGGTTTTGGGCCAGTACCATAGTGTCTTTATGACTACAGCTTTGTAATAGAGCTTGAAGTCCAGAATTGTGATGCCACCAGTTTTGGTGTTCTTTTTCAACAATCCTCTGGCTATTTGAGGTTTATTCTGGTTCCATACACTGGCTAAGGGTTTATTGATCTTAGTAATTCTTTCAAAGAACCAGTTCCTACTTTGGTGATTTGTTCTACTGGGTTTTTATTTTGTTTTGTGTTTTTAATTTCTATTTCATTGATTTCTGCTCCAATCTTTATTATTCCTGGATTTAGGCTTTATTAGCTGTTATTTCTCCAGCTCTTTAAGGTATAGGGTTAGGTTGTGTATCTGAGACTATTATAGTTTCTTGAGAAAGCCTTGTGTTGCTATATACATCCCTCTTAGAACCATCTTTTCTGCATCCCAAAGGTTCTGATCTGTAGTGTTTGATTTTTCATTTGCTTCCTTGTATTTTTTTTTTTTTTGGATTCTTCTTTAATTTCCTGTTTGACCCATTCATTCGTTGTTAGGATGCTCTTTAACCTCCATGTATTTGCATTCATTTCAAATGTTATCTTGAGATTGAGTTCAAGTTTAAAAGCATTGT